>NC_042624.1:40417342-40734866 GCF_901001135.1 Rhinatrema bivittatum | reverse complement strand
GGGGAGCTGCCTGTCCCTCACTCCTGACTTCCCCCATGTCCCAGCTAGTGAATGGTGTGTGGGTGAGGGGGGGGGGGGTGGATGGTGAAGTCTGAGACAGCTCCCTCCCTGCATTACTAGTGAGAGGCTGGCTTCACAGACAGGGGGGAGCTGCCTGACCCTCACTCCTGACTTCCCCCATGTCCCAGCTAGTGAATGGTGTGTGGGTGAGGGGGGGGGGGGAGGATGGTGAAGTCTGAGACAGCTCCCTCCCTGCATTACTAGTGAGAGGCTGGCTTCACAGACAGGGGGGAGCTGCCTGACCCTCACTCCTGACTTCCCCCATGTCCCAGCTAGTGAATGGTGTGTGGGTGAGGGGGGGGGGAGGATGGTGAAGTCTGAGACAGCTCCCTCCCTGCATTACTAGTGAGAGGCTGGCTTCACAGACAGGGGGGAGCTGCCTGTCCCTCACTCCTGACTTCCCCCATGTCCCAGCTAGTGAATGGTGTGTGGGTGAGGGGGGGGGGGTGGATGGTGAAGTCTGAGACAGCTCCCTCCCTGCATTACTAGTGAGAGGCTGGCTTCACAGACAGGGGGGAGCTGCCTGACCCTCACTCCTGACTTCCCCCATGTCCCAGCTAGTGAATGGTGTGTGGGTAAGGGGGGGGGAGGATGGTGAAGTCTGAGACAGCTCCCTCCCTGCATTACTAGTGAGAGGCTGGCTTCACAGACAGGGGGGAGCTGCCTGACCCTCACTCCTCCGGGGTATTGTGATCTTCCTGCACACAGTGCCCTATCCCTATTAATACCAGGAGTGTTGTGATCTTCCTGCATGCAGTGCCCTATCCCTATTAATACCAGGAGTGTTGTGATCTTCCTGCATGCAGTGCCCTATCCCTGATATCGGGATGTGTGCAAGAAGATCACAACACCCCCGGTATCAGGAATAGGGCACTGTGTGCAGGAAGATCACAACACCCCCAGTATCAGGAATAGGGCACTGTGTGCAGGAAGATCACAACACTCCTGGTATTAATAGGGATAGGGCACTGTGTGCAGGAAGATCACAAGACCCCTGGTATCAGGGTTAGGGCACAAGTTCTAGTCACATTGACTGATCACATTACTTGTTTTGTCAAGCTACCAACTGTTTCCATTTCCCATCCCCCATATACTGTCAGTAGGAAACTTGGTAACATGAATAAATAAGAGGGCAGCCAATAGGAATACATATTCATTCCTAAACTGACCTTAACTGACCTGAAAAGTGTCAAATTGTATCATTTTCAGTTAGTGCGCACTAACTCCCAGTTAGTGCGCACTAACTCCCGTTAGTGCGCACTAACTCGAGTTAGTGCGCACTAATCGGAAAAAAACGATTTTAAACGATTTTTTAACTAAAAAATCGTGCCTAAGACGATTTTCTTGCCCTGCCACACGATTTCTATCGTTAAGACGATATGGAAAACGATTCACATCCCTACTAGTTTGGACAATCAGCTGAAGACTGCATCTGGGTATATTCTAGAGAAACCTCAACTGAGTACTTTGCATGTTATTTGAAAGGCAATTGCCAAGCTTTCATTACAAGTAGGGCAATTTGTCTCACATCAGCAAATTTTGTCTTGAGTTTAAACTATGCAAGAGCCAACTTAGCTGAAGTAGCAAATCAAGTTGAGATTATGAAGTCTAATGTGGACATCCTTCAGTATTTAGTATGCTATACGGGTATTTTTTGCTATAAAATAAGATTGAGTCACTTTAAAATTCCTAAGAAGAAGATGGTATCTCCTTTGGAGATGTTTAAGAAAGCTTTTCCTCCTTCTACCAGAGAACAGAGTTGTTCTCTGGTAGTAAGACAAAAGGATGTTAGTCCTCACACATAGTTGACATCATCAGATGGAGCCCAGCATGTAAAACTTCTGTCAAAGTTACTAGAACTTTGACTAGGCACACTGAGCATGCCCAGCATGCCACTATCCATGCGGGGTTCCCCTTCAGTCTCGTAACATAGAACAAAAAAAAAAAAAATAACAAACATAGAAGAAACCCAATTCTGTGGGGAGGCGGGCGGGTTTCCTGAGGACTAACATCCTGCTGTCCTAGGAGAACACCTGTTACAGGTAAGCAATTCTGCTTTCTCCTAGGACAAGTAGGATGGCAGTCCTCACACATGGATGAATACCAAGCTGCAGGCTGCTCCCAAACTTATCACAGATCCACAGACAACGAACCTGGTGCTAACAGACGCAACAACTGTAGTAGTGTGGAAAAAATCCTAGGGAGAAGCCTGCCCCCAAAAATTGGGCCTTAGGAAGAGTTGGGTTGTTTCTCACTGAAAGAGGTACCGCAGGACAGCCTGACCAAAGTTGCTGCCTCTACGGCCATCTCTATCCAAACAGTAATGGTCCGCAAACGCGTGGAGGGAATTCTCGTCACAGCCTTGCAGATGCCAACCATGGGAACTGCATGCAAATGCAGTTCCCATGGTTGGCACATGGGCTCATGTGCCAACCATGCCATCATGCCATAGCACAGATGGAATGAGCCTTGATGTGGTCTCCAAGCTGAAGGCCCACCTGCGTATAGCAGAAGGAAAGAATCCACCAGCCAGTTAAGATAACATGTGCTTGGTGACCGCAATGTCCAATCTGTTCTTTTTGAAGGAGATGAAGAGTTGTGTGGACTGTCAGTGGCCTGCTGTTCGCTCCAGATAGAAAGCCAAGGCAATTTTTTCAGTCTAGGCTGTGTAGACAATTTTTCCCTTGCTGTGGAAAAATTTTGAGTAAGGTGGATATGTTATCAACACCTGAAGCTCACTGACTCTGCATGCTGAAGTAACTCAACCAAGAAGATAACCTTCCACATCAGATACTTCAACTCGCAGGAACGCAGTGGCTGGAAGGGATCTCACATGAGACGAGCCAGAACCATGCTGAGATCCTAGGACACAACAGGAGGCCATAGGGGAGGTTTCAGCTGAAGCAAACCCGGATGAATCGGCTCACCACAGGATGCATGGAAACAGGCGAATCATCCACCATGTGGTGATAGGCCCCGATAGCATTGACGTACACTCTGACCGAGTTGGTTTTCAGACCAGCATCGGAAAGAGATAGCAAGTAGTCCAACAAATTGAGAGTAAGACAAGAGAATGGATCCAAGTCATGACTCTCATACAAAATGGAAAACCTCCTCCATGTCAGAATGTATGACTTCCTGGTGGATGGCTTTTGAGAAGCTACAAGGGCCCGAGACACGTCCTCAGAGATATCTTTTGAAACTCTGTTAACATTGAAACTTTGTAAACCATTGTGATGGCAAAACCGAACGACGGTGTATAAAACTCAATAAATAAATAAATAAATAAAAATAAATATCAAGGGGCTCCAAGACTAACCTCTTGTAATAGGTAAACCAATCCCTGTGGGAAGACTCCTTGTGGCCGAGTGGTGTCAGTAAAGTCGTGGCAACAAGTTTGATGTTCAATACACAGGAATATAGTTTACCATTAAATTATAAAGGAACAACTTCACTATTATAATACTGATATTTTACTTTTATTTCTACTTTTATAACAGATCAAATGTTATAAATGAAACCCTATATAAACTGAATCATATAAAACAATACAATATAGCTATTTATATCGAGTAAGTAACTACATATGTTTTTATTTTAGGTTTTTCCAAAAGATAATTATTAATAGTCTCTTGATATAATTATTCGGTACTTTGCTTTAACTCTTCTCTCCTAGTAAAGATAATAATACAGTCCATATGCAGAAGATTGATGATAGTCTTTGTTTTCTCTTTCTTCTTGCTATAAGAATTATTTCAATTGTGAGCTCAGGCCTGGCTATTACTATAGTGCTTAAGCAAAGTTACTTATCTGTTCTTGTACATTCTCTTTTGTTGCTGGCCAGTTATATCTTCTTTCTTTATTCTTCTTCCTACTATCCTCTCTTTAAACAACTCAAAATAAATGACTAACTCCCTATACCGCTCCTCGATCTTCCGAAAGCTTAGTCTGAAATGTACCCTAATGTGAATGTCTTTGACAACTTATTGAAACTTTGTTTGTACTAACTATATTAAAATAAAGAATAATTATGATCCCTAACTATAAAGTTACAGAACAGCTACTATGGACTATTCACTCATTTGGTTTTTTTTGGTTTGTTTTTTTTACTATCCCTTACTAAAGTGACAATGATACGCGGAGTCACTTATAAATTATCTTAACTAAACCTATATAAACTTACTTAAATTGTAACGAAAATCATTACAATCACACTTCCCAAACGTCTCTCAATCATTCTTAGCTGTTCTGATATTTATTTCTACTTTCCTATACTTAGTAGGCCTTAAATGAAGAGAACTCAGTCAACAGTTCCTCTCCGTTCAAGGGCTAGCTCCTAACTGACTTAATCTATGAACTGTCACTTGCTATCATTGCAAGGCTATCCCCTGCTTTTGATGATGTCATTCCATCAAATAGTTCTGGGAGCTAATTATTTCTCGCTTTTAATATTGTCTGTTAGTTCCTTTTTAAATTTTTATTACATACTGATGTTCTTGGTTATTTTTAGGTAGCTTTGTTGACTTTTAATAGATCACTAATTTTAAATTCAGTCTTTGTGCTTTAACTAGCTTTAATACTCTTACACTGGCCTCTTTTCTCGTATCCAAGGAAGCCAATGACACGTGTCCCTAGATACGACATCTCCTACTAGCTTGATTATAGGGATTAACGCTAAGCTGATGATGATGATGCGCCTGATCATACTATGTTTTCTGGGGGTTACCAATTGCTCTTTTTAGAAAGGTTTTTCTTTTCTTTTTATTTCCATAAAACATGTCCTTACTTTTAAAAAATTGTCTCTTTACTATTTAATTTTCCTTTATATATCAGTACCTTTTAATATGTACTTAGGTGTTGAATAAAATTTATATTTTTTTAATTTAAATTTTGTTGGTCTTGGGATTCTTATTTTTATGTTCCTGTACTCCTTATATTTTTCTTTAAAGGTTTCTGCTTGTAAGTTCCTTCCCTGTTTAACCCCTGTGTCTAAAAATAATTATTACAAATAGAATAATTAAAAGCCTTTTCAGAGGATGTTTGTTACATTTGTACAGGTCATTAAACTTCCCTAACCTACATGCTACTCTTATTTCAGTTTAACATTGACTAATTTTCCTTATTTTTCACTAAATTGGTGCCCCCCCCCCCCTTCAGAAATTGTGAGAAGTTCATGACATCACCAGTAACTGTCACTGCAACGTGCCTGAACTTTTTACTTCTCGGGCTTCCCTGATCCTGAGTCTCAGTACAGCTTAAAAAAAAAAAATTACAGCACTCACCAGAGACTTTCATCAGTGGCAGTGACTACAGCGGGGAAAGGTTTCTTTTATCTACCTTTCTGTGTCTGAGGAGGTGGGAGAAAGATGCTCAGGCAACAGCAGCTCTTCTCCTCAAAATCACTGCTGACAACCACCAGTCAGCCAAATCCTCCCATTCCTGCTTTTATTCTTTGTTTCTGTCAGCACTCCAGCCTCTGCTCTCAGTGATGGCAGCAAAGCTTCCTGTTCAATGTTGTTTCTTGTGACTGGAAGGTTAATTTATTCACTGCACTATCCTCTTTGGGTACACAGTGTCAGTCAGGGCATCCCTCTTGATCTCCTGAGACTCCTGTAATCAAGGCAGTCTTCCTCCCCCTTGTGCTGAGGATGTCAGGTCAGGATAGCACTTCCTGCTTTTCCTCACAACGTGGTTTTTTTTATTTTTTTTTTCTTCTTGAGCTCAGTCTGTTTCAGCAGTGAGTAAATTAGTGACAACTCTTTTCAATGTTCTGGGTAGAGTTGTAATTCGCGCTGTCCTTTCATCTTCCCAGTTGCTTATATTCTCTCTGTTGTTTATTTGTTTGTTTTAATCACAGTAATCAGGCTCTCGTTATCTCAGCACCTTTCCAGTTTCAGCTCCCAGCCTCTGGCAGTTCTTTGCATCACAGCAGAGCGCTGTCTTCAGCCCCTGCCCTGTTGCTGTCACTGCCCCTGGCTCTCTCATCACCAGCTGCAATCACCTCGCAATGACTTCCAGGATCAGGTAAGTCTTTATTTTAAAATTTTTATTTAGGGTACTCCCTTTAAACTCTCAACATCCAGGCCATCAGAGATGGTGCTCGGAGGTTGAGATGGCACAACCTGCCATGATCCTGTGTGACAAGGTAGGGGGAGGTCCCTAGACTGATCAGTTCCCTGAAGGAGAAATCCCGAAGGATTGGTAGCCAAACCTGTTTCGGCCACTGGGGGGGGGGGGGGGGCATGAGAATCTTGGTCCCCCCCATCCTGCCAGAGATTCAGGAGAGTCTTCATCACCAGCAGAAATGGAGGATATGCATACAGAAGGTCCTTGCCCCAATGGTGGGCAAAGGCATCTGAGGCTGGTCTCCTGGTTCCCCTGTGTAGGGAGCAGAAGTTGCTCATCTTCTTGTTGCAGGGGGAGTTGAAGAAATCCATGTGCAGCACTCCCCAGAGGCATAAAAGGTGATCTGCCACTGCCTGGTCTAGGGACCACTCGTGGGGGTGGAACGTTCAACTCAGGAGATCCGCCACCACATTCTCCAACCCTGCTAGGTATATGGCCCGGAGTAGAATTCTCTGGGACTGGACCCAGGACCAAATATGGACAGCCTCCTGTCAGAGGAGTAGTGATCCTGTACCTCCCTGCTTGTTGATGTACCACATAGCTCCCTGGTTGTCGGTCTGGACTAGGGCCGCTCGACTGGACAGGCGATCCCAAAACACCCAGAACACATATCTGATCACCTGAAGTTCCAGGAAGTTGATCTGGCATAAAACCTCCTGGGCTGACCAGCGACCTTGTGCGTGGAGGCCATCTAAATGTGCTCCCCAACCCAGGGTGGAAGCATCCATAGTGAGTACAACCTGGAGCAGGGGTTCCCTTTCAGACCCCTCCAGGTTGGGCAGAATTTCCCACCAGTTCAAGAAGCCCTGGAGAGGTGGTGCGACGTGACCTGCACGATGAGGTCCTGAAAGGTCTGACGGCACTTTGACTGCAGAGTCCATTGGGCTCTCTGCATGTGCAAGCAGGCTAAGGGGGTGACATGGACAGAGGTGGCCATATGACTCCAACCGAAGCATAAGGAGGGCTGGCACCCGGTCGGCTACGGTGGACCAAGCTCACCAGAGACATTAAAGCAAGTGCTCGGGCATGAGGAAGAAAGGCCCGGCCCCGAGTCATATCCAGGCGGGCCCTGATAAAGTCCAACTGAGCCAATGGAACAAGATGGGACTTTGGGTAGTTGATGACAAACCCGAGGGATTCCAGCACCTGTATGGTCAAGTTGAGGGAACGAAGCGCCCCTTCGCATGTGGCTGCCTTGACCAACAATTGTCCTAGTAGGGGAAGATGTGCACCCCTAGTCGACAGAGGTGTGCACCCACTATTGCCAAGCATTTGGTGAAGACACGTGGGGCTGAGGCTAGTCCAATCGGCAACATCTTGTACTGGAAGTGATTGTCACCTACCAGGAATCATAGGTAATTCCTGTGACTGGGAAAGATTTCTATGTGGGCATAGGTTTTCTTTAGGTTGACGGAGCAAAGCCAGGCCCATCTTTACAGGAGGGGAATCAGGGTGCCCAGTGAGACTATTCTGAAGTTTGCATATGTTTGTTCAAGGCCCTCAGGTCTAAGATGGGCTGTATCCCTTCTGTTTTCTTTGGAATCAGGAAGCATCTGGAGTAGAATCTCAGTCTCTGCTGACTTTAAGGGCCGGGTTCTACCGCACCCACAATTGACAGGGCGGAGAGCTCTGTCCAAAGATCCTCCTGATGTGGGGCCTGGCCCCATGACAAACAGGAGGGAGAGTCTGCTGGGACACTCAGAAAGTTTAACTGATACCCTCGACGGATGAAGGACAGGATCCACTGGTCCAAGGTGATCTGTGAACATCAGTCCTGGAAGGACTGTAGCCAACCTCTGACCGGGGGCACCAAGACAGAGGGTATGGGTACGGGGCTTATGCTCCCTCAGGACCAGTCAAAACCCCGTGGCAGGACTTTGTTGGGGAGCTGGCTGAGGTCTGGGAGTCCACTGCTGTTGAGAGCAGCCCCTAGAATTCCCGCATGGCACATGAATATGCAAGGCTGGATGATAATATTTCCTCTGGCAATAAAAGGACCTTCTGCTGTCCTGATGTGAGGTCTTCTGGCCAGAGTGCTGGTGAAGAGATGCTGGAGGGTCTCATTATGGTGTTTCAAATGAGCCACAGAATCTCGCACCTTCTCTCCAAAAAAGTTCTCCCCAGTACAGGGCAGATCTGCGAGCTTGTCTTGGACTTTTGGCCAGAGGTCTGATGCTCAGAACCATGCCAACCTATGGGCCCCAATGCCCTCCACCGCCACCTGAGCTGCAGTCTCAAAGACATCTGCACTTCAAGCCCTGCTGGGCAATGGCCAAAAGGGCTTCCTGCTACTGCTGGGGGAGACATTTGGCTACTGGACTTGCTTCCAGAGGTTGGGAGTGTACTGGGTCATATAAAGCTGGCAGGAGGCGATGTGAGTGATCAAAATTGCGCCCTTCCTATGCAGGGCATTTGTGTCCTGGTATTCCTGCCCCGGAAGTGCCAAAGAGTGGGTACAGGAGCGTTTTTGAGGACAGACTCCATCACAACTGACTGGTGCTGGAGCTGATGCCTTTCAAATCCTGTGGTAGAGTGCGTCTGCCTTATGGTTCACCAGTGGTAGTGAGACTGGGTACTCCCACATCCTAAGGAGCAACTCCTTAAAGATATCATGCTTGAGGATAGTGAGCACCTCCTTTGGAGCATCAACAGACTGGAGAACCTCCAGCATCTTGTGATGGGCGTCTTCCTCTGCCAGAAACTGGAAGGGAATGGACTAAGCCATGGCCCGCACAAAGTCTGCAAAGGTCAGATCCTCCTGTGGGGACCTATGCATCTCATCCCACCAAGGATCATATGGGGCTTCCTCCTCACTGAAATCCCCAGGGGTACCTGCCTGATGCCCCTGGTCTCAGAACCAAAGGCACTGACAGTACCGAGGGTACCGATGGAACCGGGGGCAATGGCCTTGAGAGTACAAAGGGCATCGAGGGCTCAGAGGTCCCTGAGGGACCAGGAACCAGACCGGGCAAGTGTGCCCCTGACAGTGCTCCTGGATGGGAGGCATCCTCCTCCTCCGAGGAACTCATAATGTGGATGACACTGGAGGGAGGCTATCTCTGCAGCCGCTAGGGCATCAAGGGACCCCCGAGTGTCGGTAGCATCTGCATGGACAGAATTCCCAAGAGGACATTGAGTTGCTCCAGCAGCAGTGCTAGTATCACAGGTGCAGGCTCAGACACCAGGAGCACCAGTGGAGCTGGCGGCTCGATGCCCTGAAGGGTGCATAGCATCGCCTGTTGCATCTTGCGGTCCAGCTCCTCCTGGAAGTCAGCCGAAGTGAGAACAGAGGGAGGAACAACAGGACAAGGTGTCACCGGAGCCTCCCCGGAATCCTGGGGAGGCTTGGAACCTGGTACCGATGTCGGTGGGGAACACCCAGGATTCCTGGGTACGATGGAGGTCAATGCTTCCTCTCCATTGGGTTACTTTGGGGGCAGCACAGCAGACCCCGGTGCTTCCCCGAGCATGGCACCGTGCGATGATGGCGATTGGTGCTGATGCTTCCGAGGTGTCCCATGGTGCTCAGAGGACAGAGATGATATTAAGGTCCTGGAGTATGAGGATGCTGAAGGCCTATCTCCGGCTCCATGCTCACGCGAGGGCGCTGGAGCGGAGGGTGGACACAGATGGAAGCAGCTACATAGTTTCCCCATGGTCTTTACATGTAGAGGCATCCGACGCAAGAGTCGAAGGGTCAGATCTTCTAGATCCAAAGAGTTTTCCATTTTATCAAACCAAGCCCAATGACCCTTGGGGTCAATTGGTCGCAAAGACGACACCCCCGGACATTGTGTGACACCTCCAGGCAGAGGAACCCAACGCCATGAAAAAGAGCCAGTGAGCGGTCAATGACTGGTGAATACAGAGGAATCAACCGCAAAGAAGGTACAAAAAAACCCAACTTAGCACACTGCCCTGAAGCACCGACAGGAGATGGGGACCCAGCACAGCAAAATACCGAAACCCCCCCCCCCCCACTAAAGAGCAGAGCTCCAAAAACCTGCGAGGCGGAAAAGAAGCTGAAGGGGGACCCCATATGGACGTGTGGATAGTGGCATGCTGGGCATGCTCAGTGTGCCTAGTCAAAGTTCTAGAAACTCAGAAGTTTTCCATGCTGGGCTCCATCTGTTGATGTCACCCATGTGCGAGGACTACCATCCTGCTTGTCCTAGGAGAACATACTATTTTCCGCCTTATAAGAAAGATTTTAGATCCTGATTGGAATCAACAAGCCTCTATAGATGTTTTACATTTAACATCTTTTTTGGAGAAATGAATAGATCAGGATATGACTCCGTCTACTCTCATAATAATTTTGATTATTTATTTTCTACTTTTGTTAAATGAGAATTCCTTTTCATAATTTAAATGTTTGTATGTTCCCAGATGTTGCTATGACTACACAAGTTAGATGTTACGATCGTGGACCCTTGGGCCGTCTAAGACAGTGGATGGTAAGCTGTGGAGGACCACAGCGAGCGTCACAGCCGGGAGGCGGTACGGAAGAGGCTTCACCACTGAAAGTCCAAGGTCCCCCCAGGAGGGACCCGTAGGGACCTGGACCTCTTGGACTTAGGTGGGATCCTATGTGACCAAGGATCCGGGCTGTGGCCGAAGAGATGGATGAAGGATGGCTGGGCCCAGGTAGTTGAAGAGTCTTCACCCTCGGAAGCCCGTGGCTCCCCCGGGAGGAGCCCGTGAGAGCCCCGAGGATACCTGAAGAGGTGAAGAAGCCGAAGTCGGAGTCCAAGAGCGAAGCCGGGTCAGAAGTCAGAGATCCAAACCAAAGCCAGGGACGAAAGCAGAAGACAGAGTCGTGGGACGGAGCTGGGTCAGGAGTCAAAGGTCAGAAGACAATACTAAGCCAGGAAAGGAAGCTGGAGACAAAGTCATGGGACGGAGCCGAGTCGGGAGCCAGAAGTCAGATGTCAATACCAAAACCAAAGGGCGGAAGCTGAAGATAAGTCAGGATACAAGCCGTATTGGAATCCAGAAGACAGAAGCAATCCAGGAACTACAGCAGCAACTAGAGACTCAGACAGACTGAGGAACCTCGTTGCAAGGCGAGGTGCTACTGCATCTGCCGGGTTTAAATGGCCCAGCAGCATCTGACGTCATGAGGGGGTGTTCACGGGTTTTCCCGCGCTGGCCCCTTTAAGAGAAGGCCCTAGCGCGCCTGCCTCAGGGGTGGGGCCAGCCACGGATCGGCGACGGCATCTCCCTTGCAGGGAGGACGCTGCGGAGGGCTGCGTCTTTGGCCCTGGAGACCGGGGGGAAGGCGTTCCTGCGGCCGGGCCGGCCGCACGGTAAGTGCAGATCCCGGGTCACGGGCCAGGACCATAACATCAGAAGGAAAAGGTTTCTGGAAATGAGATCTGCTGTTATTCATATTTTAAAAAACTGGTTTCTTACTTTCTAATTTTATTTTCTGGTGATCATACCAGTCTAAAACACCTGGATTGTGCTCTTTTGCCAGCAAATGGAGATAGAACAAATATTTTAATGACACCACTCTCTATGGAGTATTGTGAAGACTGCAGCATCTCAGTTATAGCAAAGCAAAGAACATTTAGGTTCCATATTAGGAGCTACCACCCAGGAAAAGGATCTAGGCATCATAGTGGATAATACTTTAAAATCGTTGGCTCAATGTGCTACAGCAGTCAAAAAAGCAAACAGAATGTTAGAAATTATTAGGAAGGGAATGGTTAATAAAACGGAACATGTCATAATGCCTCTATCACTCCATGGTGCGACCGCACCTTGAAAACTGCATACAATTCTGGTTACCGCATCTCAAAAAAATATGGTTGCGATTGAGAAGGTACAGAGAAGGGCAACCAAAATGATAAAGGGGATGGAACAGCTCCCCTATGAGGAAAGGCTGAAGAGGTTAGGGCTGTTCAAGCTGGAGAAGAGACGGCTGAAGGAGGAAATGATAGAGGTCTTTAAGATCATGAGAGGTCGTGAACGAATAGATGTGAATTGGTTATTTACACTTTCGGATAATAGAAGGACTAGGGGGCATTCCATGAAGTTAGCCAGTAGCACATTTAAGACTAATCGGAAAAAAGTCTGTTTCACTCAATGCACAATTAAGCTCTGGAATTTGTTGCCAGAGGATGTGGTTAGTGCAGTTAGTGTAGCTGGGTTCAAAAAATGTTTGGACAAGTTCTAGGAGAAGTCCATTAACTGCTATTAATCAAGTTTACTTAGGGAAAAGACACTGCTATTAATTGCATCGGTAGCATGGGATCTTCTTAGTGTTTGGGTAATTGCCAGATTCTTCTGGTCTGGTTTGGCCACTGTTGGAGGCAGGATGCTGGGCTTGACCCAGCATGGCAATTTCTTATGTTCTTATAAAACTTTATCCCCTCATGAGCAGGGGAGTGGAAAATGAAGCTCTAAGAAAGCTTGGTCCCTATAAAGGCTAAGGACCAAAGAAGAATCTTTGAAACTTCAAACATTAATACGTTATTCTGAAAAAATTGAAAGGTGAAAGGCAGAATGTTTGCTGACTCAGGAGGATAACTGGACTGGTGTAGTAGGATTAAAGGAAAGAAAATTAGCAGGTAGGAAACAAAATGTGTTCTTCCTTATCGTCCACCAGTATGTCTGGGATTTACCCAAATTTCCTTATCCAGTGAGGAAGCAGACAAACCTGAATTCAGAACACTAGTTCCAAAGGAGGCCACTCCACTCACCTGCACATCCAACTGGTAATATTTAGAGAAAGCTTGCAAAGAAGCCCAAGTAGAATCTCTGCAGATGCTAAGTGCAATTTTGCTAAGTCATTGCTGACCCTTAGTGAAATGTGCCTTAAGGCCCTCAGGCACCCTTAAACCTTTAGAAATGTGATCAAATTAATTGCCTCCTTAATCCAGTGAGCAATAGACTTTTTGGAGGTAACCTGTCCTCTCCTCTGACCTCTGAAGAGAACAAACAAATCATCCAAACTTCTAAACAAATTAGTGACCTTAAGATATCTGAGCAATGTTTTCCTAATATCAAGAAAATGAAGATCCTCAAACCTTCCCTTAGTACTCATTAGCCTTAAATGAAGGGAGTTCCACCAATTGACTTAAATGAAAGGAAGAAACCACCTTTGGCAAAAAAGATGGCACTGTATGAATATACACTTCAACCTCTGAAAATTGCAGAAAAGGATCTCTACAAAACAGAGCCTGTAATTCTGAAATTTTGGTGCCAATTTGTTTGGCGCAGCATAAGACAGACTTTAGAATGAAATCATTAATAGTTGCCCTTCTGATGGGCTCAGATGGAGCCTTGCACAAAGCCCAAAGTACCAGATTAAGATCCCATGGAAGAAACGCTTTTCGCACAGGAGGGTGAAGATGTTTCACTCCCCTCAAAAAATGACATGTATCAGGGTGGGTGGGAAAGGAATCTCCTTGAACTTTTCCCCAGAAACAGGTAATAGCTGCTAGAGCTTCAATGAATTCAAAGTCAAACCCTTCTGAGGCTCACTGTATAAAAATGACAGAATGAGAGGCAATGGATCCACATACCAAACCTCAAAAACTTTCCAGACTTGTATATAAGCCAATGATATGGATTTCTTCCTAGCCTGTAAAAGAGTGGTTATCACTTCTTCTGAGTAGTTTATTTCTCAGCCTTTTCCTTCAACAGTCAGGCAAAAACACAAAAGTGGCCTAGATCCTCCATGATGACTGAATCTTTATGCAACAGACCCTATACATGACTAATTTTAGAGGCTCTTCCAATTTGAATCTCAAGAGATCCTCATACCATGGTCACTGGAGCCAGGCCAGCACAATCAAGACAAATTGACTCCGGAACCTTTCTATCCTTTGAATGACCCATCCTATCACTGGTCAAAATGGTTACATGTAAAGAAAAACTCAAGGAAGTCAATGCTAAGAAAGTGCATGTACTCCCACTGAAGTTGCCTCTATCTACTACTGAAGAACCTCACTGCCTTGGCATTTCTGCTAGTGTCCATGCAATTTCCACTGAGTTCACCATCTGTGAGTTATCATGGCAAAAGCAGAGTCCATGTGTTCCCATTCTCCTGGATCCAGGATATGTCAACAGAAAAATATCTGACACCTGACTAATCTGCAGTCTTTATACCTCCACCATCTGTGGGAGATAGAGAAACAGTAAAGTTCTGCAAGATTCACAGTGCCCTATATAGAGTAGTGTCAGCAAAACTATTGGCCTCTGTCTCCATCTGCTAGCAGGAGGACAAAACCCAGGCATTCTGGATTGGTCTGGTGGATGATAAAGAAGAATGCTTTATTTTCCTTAATTCTTCATTGTAAATGTGACTCAATTCCCTAGCTTTATGAGGGCCTTCCTATATAAGTAGCTTTAACCAATAGCTTCCCTGCCTAAAGGTTACACTATCAGCATTATTCGCAGGAGAAACATCAGTGTTGACTTGGCTACAAAGGAATCTGCTGCAGCAGTCCTTGAGAGGAAGCCTCCAAGCCTGAAGTCACCCCAAGGACCTGCCACTAGGGGCGCCACACATACCACACCATTTATAAGAAAAAAATATTACCCATAAAAGTCATTTATTTCCATTGATTTCTCCTGTTTTTGTTCTTGCTGCAATAAAGACATAAATTTATGGAAAAAAATAAAAACTGACAAAGGCCCCCTACATATACATTATAATTAATGTATGCCTGCTTGTTGACAAAGAATAATGAATGAATCCTAGATGAGCAATAGTGCACAAAAGTATTATAATATAAGCGGCTTACCCTTTTCTTCTTTGCAAATTCTTTGTGAGATTTTATCAAGTAGATTTATTTTCTGACTAAATGTTTCAACATAATCATTTATTGCCACAAATTCCTCAGGTCGTTTTTTGACTCCTCTTACTGACGATGCTACAGCTCTGACAGTTTGTCCCATCCTGTGGAGTAAGCCTGGACCTTGTTTCTTATGAGATGCCAGCTCCTAAATGAATGAATACAAATGACTACTGCAAACAAATGCTATTATCTCATTTTCTTGTTACTTTCAAAGACATATCAAATTAATTCATGTAATGAGATTTAACCGGCATTTATCAATATATTTTTGACGTCATTCATTAATAGTTTCATACATATACTACCACCATGGAGAGTTTTATGAAAAATATTATCATACAAGTTAAGGAAACACCAGAGCTCTTTATTCTCCATTAATCTACTTCCACCCTAAAGTATCAAATTTATCAAAAATCATCTATGCTGAACTTAATAGACAAGTATAGCCCTATCATTTAGCATTACATGTTAAAACAAATTGTCATTAAATTCCAACTTAACCACTTCATGTATATATCATGCCTTATTTTTAAATGACCCTAACACTATACAAATATTTGTTAGAATATAATATAGGAAAAGGTCTTCATACATGACTACCACCAATTCAATATTTTTCTAGTGGTGCCTCTTTATAATCTTAGACTTTTGCATGTGGTAATTTTGTGATAATATAAAAAAACTGTCATAACATATACTTAAACTCTGTTCCAGACTGGCAAATATTGGGCCTAGAATGCAGTTTGGTTTCCATTGTGGTTTTAAAAAAAAAAAAAACCACCCTCATTCAACACCGTATGGTTTCAAACTCCATATGGCAATCAGTAATGTGTACCACATATCAAGTGAAAAATTTATTGCTGAAATCCCTTACATAGCTTACATGCAACTCCACATAGCCTTGCTCAGAACAGTGCCCCCAAGTATGTCATATAGGGTCCTATTTACAAAAATGTACTAATGTGCCTTGTTTGTAAATAGGTCCCATTAATCTCAATAAGGCCTATTTACTAACAATACTCATTAACACATTTATGTAAATAAGCATCACAGTTTGGTATCTGATTAATTCATGTTATTTATGTTATTAGAACTAATATGCATACAATGCAAGATTCACAATGGGAGTCACCACCCAGGAAAAAGATCTAGGCATTATCATAGATATGTTGAAATCCTCTGCACAGTGTGCAGCGGTGGTCAAGAAAGCAAATACAATGCTAGGAATTATTAGGAAAGTAATGGAGAATAAAGCAAATGTGCTTAACATAAAGCTGTTTTGGTAGATATTATGATAAATTAGCCTGTACATGTGGGTGACATCATCTGGCAGCACCGAATGGACTTATCTCTCCTAGCGTTTAGAGCTTTGAGCTCTTCTGAACATGTGTAGGAGTTCCCACGTGGCTGTTGCCTTAGGAGCCTCCTCAGAGCTAAATCCAGCTATACAGTCAACTCTCCTGGGAGGCAGGCAGACATTTTATGGCTAATTCATCCTATCATCTATGGAAACACTGTTTACGTTAAACAAACTTGCTTTTTCCATTGATAAGCAGGCTGAATTAGCTATTACATGTGGGGAGTCCCTAGCTGAAGGTTGTAGCGAGATGTTTACTAAGTAAGCAACCTGCCGTGGAGAAGAGACTATTACAAGAACAGGTTTTGCAAAACTGCCTGACCAAATTTATGATCACTCTTTGATAGATTGACCAAACAGAAATTGGCACATAAAGGTATGAACTGATGACTAGGTGGCAGCTTTGCACATGTGTTCGAGAGGCACCTCTCAAAGATGAGCAACAGAAGATTGTATAGCTCTCACTTGAGAAGCTTTAACAGAGTCTGATCTGTAAATCTGTTAAGTTGAGGCAGTAGTCAATGCAATCTGATATCCAGTTAGACAACATACGTTTGGCGACTGCAATGACTAGTCTGTTAGGGATGTACGACTCAAATAGCTGCAAAGCTTGGCAGTGTGGTTAAGTTAATTTCTTATAGTAGGCCAAGACTCTTTTACAATCCAAAGTGTGAAGGAGTTTTACACCTTTATGTGCATGTGGACTTGGAAAAAAGGAAGCCAATATGAAGGACTGATTGATGTGGAAAGTTGAAACAATCTTTGAAAGAAACCTTGGGTGAGTGTGAAGCAGAATTCTGTCTTTGGAGAATCAAAAGGTGGTTTCATCAGTTGAGAAAGGACTATAATCAAGACACATGAAATTGTACCAGATGTTTAACATGTAATAACCTTTACATATAGCTTCATATCAGTGGATGAGTAGATACAGGTCTGGCATCTGGTAGAATATGGTATGCTGCTATAGTGCCGAGATGTAATTTTACCAAATATCAACTGAAAAACAGGTTAATACAAACAAAAAACACACTTTGAAATGTCTGTATGCCAATGCCAGAAGTCTAAGAAGTAAGTTGGGAGAGTGAGTGTACAGCAGTGAATGATGAGACAGACATAATTGGCATCTCAGAGATCTGGTGGAAGGAGGATAACCAATGGACAGTGCTATATTAGGGTACAAATGACAGGAAGGATCAACTTGGTGGGGGTGTGGCACTTTATGTCTGGGAAGATATAGAGTTCAACAGGATAAAGATCATACAAGAGACTAAATGCTCAGTAGAATCTGTATAGGCAGAAATCCCATGTATGTTGGGTAAGAATATAATGACAGGAGTATACTACTGTCCATCTGGCCAAAATGATCAGACAGATGATTCAATGCTAATTGAAATCAGGGAAGTTAACCAATTTGGCACTGCAGTAATAATGGAAGAGTTAAATTATCCCAATATTTACTGGGTAAATGTAAGATCAGGACATGCTCGACACAAAGCTCCTAGATGTAATAAATTATTGCTTCATGGAGCAATTGGTTCAGGAACCAATGAGAGAGGGAGCTATTTTCGATTTTTAGTGGAACACAGGTTTTGGTGAGAGAGGTAATGGTGGTGAGGCCACCTGGCGATAGTGATCATAACATGATCAAATCTGAACTAACTGGAAGAGGGACAATATGTAAACCTATAGCTCTAACACTAAATTTTCAAAAGGGAAACTGATAAAATGAGGAAAGTAGTTACAAAAAAACTGACAGGTGCAGCTGCAAAGGTTAAAAGTGTACAATAGGCATGGACAGTGTTTAAAAATACAATCATAAGCGCAGTCTAGATGTATTCCACGTATTAAAAAAGGTGGAAGGAAGGCAAAACAATTACCGGCATGGTTAAATAGCGAGGTGAAAGAGGCTATTTTAACCAAAAAAAAAATCCTTCAAAAATTGGAAGAAGGATTCATCTGAAGAAAATAGAAAAAAGCATAAGCATTGTTAAGTTAAATGTAAAACATTGATAAGGGAAGCTAAGAGAGAATCTGAAATGAAATTGGCCATAGAGGCAAAAAACTTATAATAAAAACTTTTTAAAATATATCCGAAGCAAGAAACCTGTGAGGGAGACGGTTGGACCATTAGATGACCAAGGGGTTAAAGGGGCTCTTAGGGAAGATAAGACCACTGCAGAAATACTAAATGAATTCTTTGCTTCTGTGTATACTAATGAGGATGTTGGGGAAGTGCTAGTTCAGGAGATGGATTTCAAGGGTGAGGAGTCAGATAAACTGAACCAAATCACAGTGAACTGGAAGAAGCAGTAGTCTAGTTTGACAAAGTAAAGAGCAGCAAATCACCTGGACCTGATTGTGTGCACCCCAGGGTTCTGAAGGACCTAAAACATTAAATTTCAGATCTATTAGTTAAAATTTGTAACCTATCATTAAAATCATCCATTGTACCTGAAGACTGGAGAGTGGTCAATGTAACCCCAATATTTAAATAGGGCTCCAGGGGTGATCTGGGAAACTATAAACCAGTGAGCCTGACTTCAGTGCCGGGAAAAATAGTGGAAACAATTCTAAAGATCAAAATCACAGAATATAGAGAAAGACATGGTTTAATGGAAGACACTCAGAATGGATTTACCCAAGGGAAGTCTTGCCTCACAAATCATTTTTTTGAAGGGGTTAATAAATATGTGAATAAAGGTGAACCAGTAGATATATTGCATTTGGATTTTCAGAAGGAGTTTGACAAAGTCCCTCTTGAGGGGCTTCTAAGAAAACTAAAAAGTCAGGAGATAGGAGGTGATGTCCTTTCGTGGATTATAAACTGGATAAAAGATGGGGAAACAGAGTAGGATTAAATGGTCAATTTTCTCAGTGGAAAAGGGTAAAGAGTGGAGTGCCTCAGGGATCTGTACTTGGACCGGTGCTTTTCAATATATTTATAAATGATCTTGGAAGGAATACGATGAGTAAGGTAATCAAATTTGCAGATGACACAAATGTATTCAGTGTAGTTAAATCGCAAGTGGATTGTGATAAATTGCAGGAGGACATTGCGAGACTGGAAGATTGGGCATCCAAATGGCAGATGAAATTTAATGTGGATAAGTGCAAGGTGATGGATATAGGGAAATGCTGTGGTTATACAATGTTAGGTTCCATATTAGGAGCTACCATCCAGGAAAAAGATCTAGGTGTCATAGTGGATAATACATTGAAATAGTCAGCCTAGTGTGCTGTGGCAGTCAAAAAAGCAAACAATGTTAGGAATTATTAGGAAGAGAATGGTGAATAAAACAGAAAATATAATGCCTCTGCATCGCTCCATGGTGAGACAGCACCTTGAGAACTGTGTACAGATCTGGTCGCCACATCTCAAAAAAGATATAGTTGCAGTGGAGAAGGTACAGAGAAGGGTGAGCAAAATGATAAAGCGGATGGAACAGCTCCCCTTTGAAGAAAAGTTAAAGATGTTAGGGCTGTTCAGCTTAGAGAAAAGACGACTGAGGGGGGATATGGTAGAGGTCTTTAAAATCATGAGGTCTAGAATGGGTAAATGTGAATCGGTTATTTACACTTTCAGATAATAGAAGGACTATGGGGCACTCCATGAAGTTAGCAAGTAGCACATTTAAAACTAATCAGAGAACATTCTTTTTCACTCAATGCACAATTAAGCTCTGGAATTTGCTGGAGAGGATGTGGTTAGTACAGTTAATGTAGCTAGGTTTAAAAAAGGTTTGGATAAGTTCTTGGAGGAGATGTCCATTAACTGCTATTAATCAAGTTGACTTAGGGAATAGCCACTGCTATTTTAGCCATTAGTAGCATGGGATCTACTTAGTGTTTGGGTACTTGCCAGGTACTTGTATCCTGGATTAGCCACTGTTAGAAACATGCTGGGCTTGATGGACCTTTGGTCTGACCCAGTAAGACAATTTATGCTCTTATGCCTTTATGACTGCAGAGCACGGCTTTATTTGTAGTAATGGGCATGTTGTATGCAGCTTGTAAGCCATCTTGAAAGGGTTTGTTTAGTAATGGTAGCTCTTTAGGATTGGTTTCTAGAGCTCCTTAATGATTTAGTCCTGTCCAGGTAGAACAAGAGTGCACATCGACAATCAAGTGTATGCCAGGCCTGTTCTTTGGATAACTGATTTGGTTTTGGGAAGTAGGTAGGCAATCTAATAGCTTGATTTATATGAAAAGATGAGACTACTTTCTGTAGGGTGAGTACATAACACTATCCAATTCTCTAAAACTTGTGCATATGATAGATATTTCACTAGTGCCTGAAGCTCATTTCCTTTTCATACTGGTGATAGCTATTAAGAAAAGAGTTTTCCACATGATGTACTTTAAATCCACTGATGCCATGGGCTCATAGGGAGGCAACATCAATTCATGTAGAACCAAGTTTAGATCCCATTGCAGTGGTGGTAGTTTAATAGGAGGCCACAAATTATATAGGCCTTTCAAAAATGTTGCCACAAGAGGTTGCTGGGATAATGGATGTCCAGCTTTTTGTCAATAAGCTGCAATGGCATAGAGATGGATTGTAATAAATTTGTTTTTAATCCTGTGTTTACCAGATGCACCAAAGAATGCAGTAGTTTGGCAACTGTACAGTTGAAGAGATTGTCATCTTTTCTGTGACATGATTTGATAAATCTCATCCATTTGTAGTTATAAGATCTTTGGTGGAAGGACATCTTGCTGCTAACAGTATGTTATTTATTTGCTTTAGGAGACTTTAAGTGTTTATTACTCTACTTTTGTCAGTGAACAAAGGTTGGGGTGCAGAACCGCTCTTTCATATTGTGTGAGGATGCTTGGGATTTGCGGTAACATGAATGGACATGCTACCGCTAGTCTTTGGATTCAGGGAAGCCAACTCTGTTGAGGTCAAAAGAGAGCTATGAGGATCATTTGTCCTTTGTCTCTATGCAATTTTAAGTATGGTCTTTGTTAGCATTGGTATTTAGTTTGAATTAAGATAATCATCTGCAAAATAGGAAATGCGTGAATGTTGACAGAGTATATCTGATCATCCTAAGTTGCAGGTAGGGTGAACTGATTGCCTTCTCAAGACCAAGTGCCCTGGATATAGAAGGATCCTGTGTAAGTGTCCCATCCCTTAATGGAGGGGTTCGTTTCTAGTGTCACTTGGGGGAATGGCGCTCTATTTTGAAACACACGGAGTTAACCACCACTTCAACTCCCATGTTATAATGGCAGAAATCAGTAGTATGACAATGATTAAGTTAGTTAATTTTATTGATAACCTAGACTACATTGCAAATAGCGAATATAAAGGTGGATTAGTGGGACTAAGTGGATGGCTGCAGCCATAAGACCTAACACAAGCAGGATCTTTCTAGTTTCAGATCGATGAGAGGCCCGAAGTTTGTGAATGATAGTCATCAGTGTGTTTGCTCTCTCTGTTGGTAGATACTCCATGCATTGTGATAGCATCAGTGACCCATTGATGCCAATACACCATGCTTCCAATGGTTTTACTTTTTTGGTAGAGGCTCAACTGGGGAATAATGCTGTTTTTTCTCTGAAGCAGGACAGCTTGCAGTATTCTACACCATGGCTTTGATAGGACCAATTGAGGAGTTTTATAAGAGCTCTTGTTCAACTCTATTCCCAGCGAGGCAGACGACACTGCACTGCGGGAAGAGGATCTACCACTACTTAGAGATTTATGCAGTTCCTCAATTTTATTTGCCCTGAAGCATCAAGAATTCAGTGATATCCATGCTCAGACATAGAAATCTTCCTGGTTGAGGTCCAGCTCGTGGCATAGACAGCACTCATGGGCCCTCCACAAGAGATCTAATCTTTCTGTGGATGCAGCTCTTCACAGTGGAGTTTAAAAACAAAAAGTATCAGGATCAAAAATACTGAGAAAAAAAACTAATTTTAAAAATTTAAAGAAAATATTAACTGGAAAGACAGAGTACATGTTTGTGCTTATGCAAAAAAAAAAAAGAGACGAGGAGACTCGTAAGATAATGTATTGGGACCTCCAAAACATGCTCAGTAGAGCTCAAAGCTCTACAAGTTAGGACAGATGAGTCTATTCTGTGTTGCCGGGTGATATCACACACAAGTAATGACTGGTTCAGCCTGCTTATCGACAGAAAAAGAGAGGATATCATAAGGCCTCTGTTCTGCATCATGGTGCGACCACAACTTGAGTATTGTGTGTAATTCTGATCACTACATCTCAAAAAAAAAGATAGTGGAATTAGAAGAGGTACAGAAAAAAGCAACCAAAATGATAAAGGGAATGGAATGATTCTCCTATGAGAAAAAGCTAAAAAGGTTAGCGCTCTTCAGCTTGGAGAAGAAACAGCTGAGGGAAGATATGATAGAGGTCTATAAAATAATGAGTAGAGTGGAACAGGTAAGCACAAATTGCCTGTTTACTCTTTCAAAAAGTACAAAGTCTAGGGGACACATAATGAAGTTACTAGGGACTCATGAGGTATTGTTCACGCAGGAGTTCCACACATGCTCAGTAGAGCAAACGTTATATGAGCTAAGAGAAAAGGGTCCTTCAGCACTGTCGGATGACATCACCCATGTGTCATGGCTAATTCAGCCCTGCTTACTGACAGAGAAAAAAACTGTAAGATATGTGTAAAACATTTTGAAACAAATCTTTACTGAATTTGAAATGTACATAAACAAATTATGTCAATAACATGCAGAAAAACTAAATATATGTAATAAAGTTCCAATATCTCATAAAGAGCATTTATAAAGCCAGGAAAAGGCATCTTAGTAGTCCTGACAGCTTGCACTGTCTGATATTTGTTAGCCTTTTGACATCATTTCTGTTCAACTACATTGTTTTTTTTCTTTCAAAAAATTTATTTTTGGCGTTCTAAATCTTTTGGCTTTTAAACTACTGTTTAAAACTAAACTTCTTCATTAAGTTTATTAAAAGTATTAAAATAATGTGAAATGAGATATTCATCTAGACATGAACAACTAAGTAGCAGAATTTTACCCATGCTTGTGCAGTAAGAAAAACTTTCAAGTCTTCATTAAAAGAGAGGATTGGATGATCCACGATCCTGTTTAAAAACGTATGCAATGCCTTCCTGCGACTTTCAATGAATTCATCATTAAATCGTTCTACCACTCCTTTCATGATAAATTTTTCTGGCAGGGGCTAAATAAAAGAAAATGAGAAAATGAAAAGTTGTATGGAAATATGATATTTGGCAACTATTAAAATAATTTGAAATCACTTGTTGCCTCAAATATGGAAGGTTTTGTTATTATTTCTGTACTATCTTCCATGTCAGGCTCTTAGGAGTCCATTTGGAATGTTCATAATCTGCAGAAGTTATTTCCAAACTTAAAAACAATTTTAGGTGCTTATTTTTAATGGCCCTTATTTATAATATTTATTCTGATTGTGGTTACTTGATATTGCTTCTAGATTAGCAGATGGTGCCTTGACTCCCTTTACATACTTCATGCTCATGTCCCACTTGTGAAGTGGTACCAATTCTACTTATTATTTCTATAACACTATCACATGTAGCAGCACTGTTCAGATATGTCCTTAAATCACAAGAAGTATCCTTGTCTTCACTAATTATGTATCTCTTACATTTATTATTAATGCCTCTGTACAGCAACGTATAATGCTTCACAAGCGGTACACACTAAAAGCAGTGAGTCTTTTCTGAATCTAATTAGGTTGTTTATATGGAGAAATGCAACTAAAACAGAAATCATATATTTAACTAGAGTATCACTTCATTCTAAATTGCCAATGTTTAGGTTTGATGAGCAGGAAATTTTAATTGAACAGGTAGCACATGATTTAGGGGAAATCCTAATGGCAGGTATGAAAGCTTAATAAAGCTTATGTTCAGAAACTAGTGTAATTTGGATATTACAAATTACAAGTGTTGAGACAACTTGGGCCTATTTTGGAACCTAATGACTTTTGTTTGGTGTTCCAGACACTAAATTTGAGAACTGATTATTGTAATTTTTTATTATTAGGAGTACCTGCGAAAACGATTAGGCCGCTGCAATTATTATAAAATTCCACAAGGATGTCTTCTGGGATAGGGAAATATGATTGCATCATGCCCATATTATTTAACTTACATTGGTTTCCCTATGCTAGAATTCATTTTAAAATCTTTATGATAATGAGAAATTAAAACTTACCTGATAATTTCCTTTTCCTTAATATAGACAGATGGGTTCAGAAACCTGTGGGTTATGCACCTCTACCAGAAGATGGAGACAGAGTAAACTGACATCACATTATATATATATATATATATATATATATATATATATATATATACACACTCCTGTCATGACATCAGCCTGTCAGTATTCTCTTCAAAAGCAACTGTGGACAGAATAGCAAAAAACTTGATTAAAAAACATATAACCATTTCAGTACTCAGCCAACATGAAACATTGAGCTCAGACGAGAAGTACATTAACACTAGTCTAGGGACTGGAGGAACACTTACCAGTAACCCCTGGAACACATGGTCACCCAGGAGGATTATAAAAGAAAGATACGGCAGCAAAGGGCAGAAAGCTGAACCCATCTGCCTATATTAAGGAAAAGGAAATTATCAGGTAAGTAGTAATTTCTCATTTTTTTTTAGCACATAGACAGATGGGTCAGGACCAGTGGGATATACCAAAGCTACACCCAGATAGAGTGGGAAGCTGCCCATGGCCCAGTCAAAACCACCTATGCAAAGGCTGAGTCCTCCCAGGCCTGCACATTCAGACGATAATACCTGGAAAAGGTGTGTAAGGAGGACCATGTCGCAGCTCGGCAAATGTTGTCAGGGAACAACAATCTAACTTCATGATACTGCCTGATCCCTAGTGGAATGAGCCCTAACCTGAGTATAAGAACATAAGAACATGCCATACTGGGTCAGACCAAAGGTCCATCAAGCCCAGCATCCCGTTTCCAACAGTGGCCAATCCAGGCCACAAGAACCTGGCAATTTATTTATTTATTTAAACATTTTTATATACCGGCATTAGTTGTGGACATCATGCCGGTTTACATCAAAACTGGTAAAGTATGGAAATTACATTTTAACAGGGAATTAGAAACTGGGAGGAGGGTAAATAATTAAATAGGATAGACGAGAAATAAGCAATTACCTAAACACTAAGAAGATCCCATGCTACTGATGCAATTAATAGCAGTGGTTATTCCCTAAGTAAAATTGATTAATAGCCATTAATGGACTTTTCCTCCAAGAAAACCAAACCTTTTTTGAACCCAGCTACACTAACTGCACTAACCACATCCTCTGGCAACAAATTCCAGAGCTTTATTGTGCGTTGAGTGAAAAAGAATTTTCTCCGATTAGTCTTAAATGTGTTACTTGCTAACTTCATGGAATGCCCCCTAGTCCTCCTATATTCGAAAGTGTAAATAACAGAGTCACATCTACTCATTCAAGACCTCTCATGATCTTAAAGACCTCTATCATATCCCCCCTCAGCCGTTTCTTCTCCAAGGTGACGCTGCAAACTCATCCTTCTTTTCTGCCAAAGATGGTTTCGGCTTTTCATCTGAACCAAACAATCGAACTCCCAACATTCTGTCCAAAACCACACCAGACCATGAGACACAAACTGCTACACACACTAAACTGTAAAAGAGCGTTAGCGTATTATAAAGAAAAGACACAATCAGATACCAGACCTTCTCAAGTATTTCTCTCTTTTAATCCTAATGCGCCCGGAATGCCAGTATCAAAGCGTACTATAAGGTGTCCAAGTCTGCCCCAATGAAGGATAAGGTCTGAGATGGGACTAAGTAGGATTTGTCGTAATTGACAAGAAACCCTAGAGAAAGCAAAGTTTGAGTTGTTAGGGTCAGGGAGGACCGAGCAATCTGCTGGGTTGGGGCCCTGATTAACCAATCGTCCAGATAGGGGTAGACTTGGACACCTGCCCTCCTCAAAAAAGCTGCAACTACCGCGAGGCATTTGGTGAAAACTCGTGGAGCGGATGCGAGGCCGAAAGCTAGCACTCGGTATTGGTAGTGATTTCGGCCTACTAGAAAACGCAGGTATTTGCGATGAGATTGCGTGATCGCAATGTGGGTATATGCGTCTTTCAGGTCTAGAGAGCATAGCCAATCCCCTCTTTGCAGCAGAGGGAGAAGCGAGCCCAGGGTTACCATCTTGAACTTCTCCTTGTGAAGGTACTTGTTGAGAGCCTGTAGGTCCAGGATTGGACGAAGTCCCCCTGACTCTTTTGGGATCAGGAAGTACCTGGAGTAGAACCCTAGTCCTTGTTGTAAGGGAGGAACGGGTTCTATAGCGTTTGACTGTAGGAGAAGAGAAACTTCCTGCTCTAAAAGAACAGAGTGATCGGAGAGTCTCCATGCCTGCAGGGGTGGGGAGTCGGAAGGAAGAGTCAGGAAGTTGAGATGGTAACCCTGTGCAATTATCGCTATCACCCACTGATCTGTGGTGATATGATGCCACCTTTCTAGAAAGTGGCACAGCCGACCTCCTACTGGTATGGCTGGAAGAGGGGTTTGGCAAGTGCTCTCTAAGAGAGAGTCAACAACCCGCTGCGGGGCCAGGTGGTGGAGCTGCTGCGGGCTTTTGTTTACGAGACTGGCGAGGTTGAGTTTTATGGTAAGACCTCGCAGGCCTAGCCTTGGCTAGTGGGGGATAATACTTCCGTGGCCGGAAGTAAGACTTTTTAGAGTCCTTCCTAAACGGCTGTTTAGAAGGCAAGTCAGGAGGAATGGATGAGAGCTGTTTAAGTGTCTCATGATGATCCTTTAGTTCAGCAACAATTTGCTGAATCTGCTCACCAAACAAATTATCCCCTAGACAGGGCAAGTCAGAGAGCCTGTCCTGAACTTCTGGACGAAGGTCAGATGACTTGAGCCAAGCCCAGCATCTGGCAGAGATGGCCGTAGCAGAAAGTCTAGTGGAAGCATCAAAGATGTCATAAGCCGTTCTTATTTCATGCTTCCCAGCTTTCAATCCTTTATTTAGTAGGGATTGAAGCTGTGGTTGAAACTGTTCTGGTAAGGCATCTGAGTACTCCTGCATCTGTTTTAGGATGACTCTATTATATTGAGTCATATACAGCTGATAAGAAGCTATTCTAGAGATCAGCATGGCTCCTTGGTACACCTTTCTACCTATACTATCTAGGAATTTATTTTCCTTAGTAGGAGGTATGGAAGAATGTGGCTTTAGTCTTTTAGCTTTCTTTTGAGCTGACTCTACCACAACAGAATGATGGTCCAATTGTGGTTTCTGAAAGCCAGGCGCTGACTGTACGAGATAGGTAGAGTCAGCTTTCTTGTTTACCGGAGCAATAGATCCAGGAGATTCCCAATTCTTTTTGAGAAGGTCTAGAAAAACCTGATGAATTGGAATAGAGGTGATGACCTTAGGGGCATCCAGGAATTGGAGCAATTCCATCATCTGGTGCCTGTCATCTTGTTCAGATTGAAGTTGGAAAGGGACCAACTCCGACATTTCCTTCACAAAATTTATGAAAGAGAGGTCCTCAGGGGGAGAACGCTTTCTACTCCCCGCAGGAGAGGGTGGTGAAGGCAAATCATCGGTGTCAGTAGAGGTATCATCACCCCAGGTGTCATAAGGATCAGGATGCTGACCTGTAGGACCATGAGGGGGCTGAATACCTGAAGGCCCCGGTTGATGCTCCGAGAAATTGGAAGGAATCACAGGGGGTATCGAGAATGTCCTCGATGGAATTGGTGTCGGCATCGAGGGAATCTGTGTCGGCATCGGAATCCTCGGTGGAGCTGATGTGCGTATCGCCCCCGAGGAATGTATCGGTGGCGAGGGACGACAAGGCACCGATGGAACTACCCCCGAAGGGGGAATTCGGTACGGTGTTTCTCCACCTGATGAGAAGGCTGTCGGTGATCCGGGTATTGCCGGTGGAAGGGCATTCATAAGCGCTTCCATCCGGGCAAGCAGCGGTGCCAGTGCTGCTGGAATCGGATCGGTGACCGGTTCCACTCTCGGTGCCGGAGTCAGTGCCGGAGGAGTCTGGAACCGTAGTATCGCCTTGTCGATGGCCTCCTGGAACAGCCGGTCCAGTTCTGCCCGGAGACCTGGGGTAACAAGACCCGGCTCGACGGGAGAGGGAGGCAGAGGCTGAGCCGGAGGGACCACCATCACCGGTGGAATCGCGGCTCCCAAACCCCGGAGGGGTGAGGGTTGCCTCGGTGTCTGCGAGACAGGAGTGGACGGTGCCACTTCTGGTCGAGACTTCTTTGGCGGAGGCTCGGACAGTGCGGAGGCCGATGACATCGGTTCCTCGATGGGCCGAGACTTATGACGTCGATGGCGATGTTTCTCCTTCCGATCACCTCGATGATCAGGGGAAGGGACAGGAGTCGATGGCTGTGAAGTCGTCGATGGCGGACGGTCACCGGAGGGCTGTCGATGATGATGAGACTTCGACGGTGCCGGTTCCGATGACGTCGATGCAATCGATGGCGTTGGGGTACGAGCATGGAAAAGGAGTCCCATCTTCTCCATTCTGGCTTTGCGACCTTTTGGTGTCATTAGGGCACATTTGGTGGAAGTCAGGACATCATGCTCGCTTCCTAAGCACAAAACACAGACTCTATGTGGGTCTGTGATTGACATAGTTTGGGTACAATCCGGCACCGACGGAACCCCGACGCCATGGCCATAGGCCAAAAATTTAGCCGCGGGACTGTCGACTGCCAACGGGCCTCGAGGGCGAAATTCGACAGTAGTCGACCAAACGACGGCAAAAACTTACCGAAGTTCCGCGGAGTGAAAAATTTGAAGAAGGGAGACCCCTGAGGGGCAAATTTTCTTCAGAAATGTAATTTTAGAATTCCTGTCAGGAACGTGGTTAAGAGCTCTTTGACTGCATGGCTACTGCTGTGCAGAAAAAAAGAAGACTGAAGGGAGACCCCTGCTGGCTGCAGGGTTAGTGCCATGCTGGGCATGCCCAGTAGGGGCCAGTCAAAGTTCCTGAAACTTTGACAAGTTTTCCGTGGTTGGGCTCCATCCTCGATGTCACCCATTTGTGAGGACAACCATCCTGCTTGTCCTGTGAGAAATTCCACAATTCTGGTCCAACAACTGTACAGGTTTGTTCCTTTGTCTCTCACAATCAAAAAGATCTTATTCAGAACCAATCTGTATCATATACCCCCTTCTCTCCTCTTGAACAGAATTCAAATATAAATAAGTAACTAATTAACTGACATGCAATGCATTTGGGGCTCATCAAATTAGGTTATCATCCTAAACCTACACTCTAGGAATATACAGGCATTTATTTTTTAACAATGGGAGAAAGGCATCAGAATAACATTTCTACTCTTACATGCTAGCATTATATATATGTAGCCAACAAAGAAACTTTAACAAAGGTGAAAAAGCCAGTTCAACTCAAAGATCACTTGAAATAAACTGGCTTTTTCACCTTTATTAAAGTTTATTTTAATGACTACCACTTATATGAACTAAGGGCCGGATTTTCAGGGGGTTACGTGTGTGGCCGAGCCATACACATGCTGGGCCAATTTTCAAAGGGCCTGGCCACACGTGTAATCCCCCGGGACACATGTAAGTCCCAGGGTAAGCGAAAGGGGCGGTCCAGGGGACAGGGCGGGGCTAGAGGTGCCCGGTACAGCGGCCATTTGCCGCTGTGACAGGGGATCATGTACCGACAGGGTGCCAGCACCCACAACTTGCCCCTGCTCAGAAGCAGGAGCAAAAGGTAGGACAATGAATTTGGGGGATTTAGAATAGGGCTAGGGGGAGGGCAGGATAGGGGAAGGGAGGTCAGGCTAGGGGATTGGGAAGTTCCCTTCCAGTCCGCTCATTAAGTGAAGCGGACTGGGAGGGCACTGGGGAAGGCCCCAATGCATCGCCATGTGTATTCGCACATCTCTATCCCCCCCCCCCCTTGCGTGCGCATGTTATAAAATTGCGTGTCTATGTGTGCACACCTGTTTTAAAATCTACCCCTGAGGTTTTTGAAGAATTGGTGTTTTTTTCCATTTTTTTCTTTTCTTGAGTGATAGCTGCCAACATGTATATAAAGAGGTAAGTTTTAAGACCTATGAGTGGGTGCATGTGTGCACGTGTACCAGCTCGTGCACACAGTCGCGGCAATTTTAATATATACACACGTATATGTGCATATACGTGCGTGTTTTAAGATCGGCTATTCGTGCGTACATCTGCATCCCTAGCGCCTCCTTATTGGCAGAAGCGGCGGCTGTCAGCGGGTTTGACAGCCGACACTTAATTTTACCAGTATCTGTTGTCGAACCCGCTGACAGCCACGGGTTTGGAAAACGAACGCTGGCAAAATTGAGCGTCAGTCTTCCAACCCATGGGCTGATTTTTTTTTCTTTTTTTACGATATTTTTTCCTTTTTTTTTTTAATTTTTGGGGCCTCCAACTTAATATCGCTATGATATTAAGTCAGAGGGTGTACAGAAAAGAAGTTTTTTCTGCTTTTCTGTACACTTTCCTGGTGCCAGCCAAAATTAACTCCTGCCTTTGGGCAGGCATTAATTTCTGAGAGTAAAATGTGCGGCTTGGCTGCACATTTTACTTTCTGTATGGCGCGGGAATAACTAATAGGCTCATCAACATGTATTTGCATGTTGCGGGCGCTATTAGTTTTTGAGGGGGTTGGACGCGCTTTTTCCTCACGCTATTACCCCTTACTGTATATGGGGTAATAATAGCACGTTGAAAACGCACATCCAGATGGGGGCTAACGGTGCGCTCAGCCTGAGCACACCGTACTGAATCAGCCTGAATGTCAGTTCCTGTAAGAATTATCCTGTGTTTCACATTCCACTGTGTTTGCTATTTTACTACTGGCCTATTTTAAGATTATATATATATTGCTGATTAATATGGTAATTCCAAATCTCCATGAAATAAGTATTTTAATAGCAAATAGGTCTATATTCAGAAGTTATCTGTCTAGGAAAGTTAGCCAGATAAACATTTACGGCTAGTTTAGCCAGAATATTCAGTGGTGCAATCGTGCCACTGAATATGCCTGGATAACTTTTTCGTTAGCTGGATAAATAGTTATCCGGCTAAGTGGTGGGTGGGACAGGAGTATGGCTCCAGGGTATGGCTACTTAGCTGAATGTCGATATTGAAACTTATCCAGCTAAGAACCTGATTCACTGAAGGGTAGATTTAAAAAAAAAATATGCACGTGCCTCCATGTGCGTGCGTATCTTACAAAATCGGCGGGCCGCATGTGCAAGGGAGGGTAGATTTTAGCTAGTTTCGCGTGGCGACGCAGCGTAGCTTTCCCCAGTTTTCTCCCAGTCCGCTCCAATTTAGGAGCAGACTGGGAGGGAACTTCCCTACCCCCTACCCTAGCTTCCCTTCCCCTTCCCCTCTCCTCTCCACCCCCTAAACCTAATCGGCCTTACCTTTTTTTTTTTTTGCTTTTTTAAGTTGCTGCTCCTCTGGAGCAGAAGCAACTTGTGCGCGCCAGCTGACTGCCGGTGCGCACTTCCCTGGTGCAGCGGCAAATAGTCGCTGTACCGGTGCCTCCAGCCCCACCCCTCCCCACCTCCCAGCCCTCCGCCCCCAGACACCCCCTTTTCCGGCCCCGGCACTTAATCACTTACCGGGTTTACGCGCGTGGCCAGGCCCTTTTGAAAATTGGCCCGGCGCGAATAAGGCCCGGGATTTACATTCACCGGAGTTTAAAAATTTACCCTTAAGGCTTTTCTCCCATTCTTTGTCTATTGGAAAAACATCTTAGAGAACATAGCCCTAAGTTGGCCAGATAAGTCAGATCTGCTTTTGAGTAGGTCTAAAGTTAGCTGGATAATTTTATCTAGCTAGCTAAATGTTATCTAGGCATATTCAGTGGCTGGGTGCACCACAGACTATCCTGGCTTAGAAAATAAGCCAAATATATTTATCTGGTTAATTTTCCTTGTCAGATAACATCTGAATATGGACCTTTTTTATATTAGAACATTTATTTCATGGAGACTTAGTTATCCAGCTAAGTAATGACTGCTGAATGCAGCCAAATATTTAAATGCCACCACTTATCCAGCAAAGTGATGCTGAATATCTGGTCCAAAATGACTAGTCTACAAAACAAAGTATATTTATTTGTAAAATGAAACAAGCACAAAAACAACATACAGGAATTATTAATGTAGGATGAGTTTCTTCAAGTCTGTTCTTTAGCCAAAAGAAATCTTGGTAACGTCTTCGAACTTCATATTCACTGGAGTCAAATTCACCTCGCGATGTCTGAAAATTATAACAAAGTCAAAATTGTATAGCTCACAAAGAAGCAAAATGGGATTCTCCTAATGTCATGTAATAACCATACCAGAAAATGCATAGCTATAAATAATAGGCTCAATAAGTCGAGAGAGATACAATTACAAATCTATGATCTAGGGACTATTTTTCTGGTAGAAGAAACATTATCTCATGTTTCAGCTACAGTGACATTAAGGCAGCATTAAGATTGTCCCTGCAGTCAAAAGGCGGTTCCTTCTTTCTCCAAATTTGTCAATCTTTCTTTCTATCCTTTACTATTTTCCAAACTATTCTCCTCCCTAATTCTCCATTTTGCCTTATGTAAATCTTTTACTTCTAACTTCATTTCCCTTCTCTATCTTTTTCCTCTCGCTTCCCATTCCCTACTCTGGTTACTAAAAAACCCCAAAATTAAGCATTTCATATTATGAACATACTGTGTACAGTTATTCATTTTCTGTACATAAATTAGCATAAAAAGAGCATGGATTTATGATATCACATACAAATCACTACAATTTGTTACAAAATTTATTAGTGCAAGCTGATTGGTACTGGTTAACTCATCTGTTTAGTAGCCAGTACAAAACAGACTGAGCTTAATTGAAAAATGACTTTTTCCAGTTTTGTATCAAAGAAAAACTCTTTACTACACTATCAAGTAACTAAGGGGGGTTATTTTCCAAAGGCCCTTTTCGCATGCGATAGCATATAAATTAGATTGGGGGGCGGAGTCGTGGCGGGGGGGGGGGGCGGAGTCATGGCGGGGAGGGACGGAGTCGGCAGTGGCTTCGCTGCCGGCAATAATGTTACTAATGTTATCGTCGGCAGTAGCACCTTTCATGGTGGCGCTATTCGATGCGAAAGCCGGAAGCCGGCAAACTGTGGCCGCCGAAATCGCACCACCATGGTGCGAAGGCTGCGAGCTTTCGCAGGCCTGCCCCCCATTTTCGCAGGATTCATCATTCTGTGAAAAATGATGAATCCAGGCCTAAGTCTGCCATCCTATTTGCATTATGTAGCATCTGCAGCACAACACTCCATTAAACCGGGAATGATAAAATATCAGAAAGCAAAGCTATGAAAAGTTTTTCGTAAACTTATTAATTTTCATGTACATGAACATAACATTCCTTCTGCTCCTCCTTCAAGGAGATGGGCTGGAGAGATTAAAAACATATTCCTGGTTTCTATAGACAAGTCAAGAGGAGCCCACAGGAAAAACCTATTGTTCACCTGGAGATGCCGCCATATCAACACAGGAATCTAGAACTCTTTAGGAGGTAGGGATGTGAATCATTTTAGGACGATTAAAATTATCGTCCGATAATTTTAATATCGTCTTAAACCATTATGGAACACAATACAATAGAGATTCTAACGATTTATTGTTATAAATCGTTAGAATCGTGAGCCGGCACACTAAAACCCCCTAAAACCCACCCCCGACCCTTTAAATTAAATCCCCCACCCTCCCGAACCCCCCCCCAATAACTTAAATAACCTGCGGGTCCAGCGGCGGTCCGGAACGGCAGCGGTCCGGAACGGGCTCCTGCTCCTGAATCTTGTTGTCTTCAGCCGGCGCCATTTTCCAAAATGGCGCCGAAAAATGGCGGCGGCCATAGACGAACACGATTGGACGGCAGGAGGTCCTTCCGGACCCCCGCTGGACTTTTGGCAAGTCTCGTGGGGGTCAGGAGGCCCCCCACAAGCTGGCCAAAAGTTCCTGGAGGTCCAGCGGGGGTCAGGGAGCGATTTCCCGCCGCGAATCGTTTTCGTACGGAAAATGGCGCCGGCAGGAGATCGACTGCAGGAGGTTGTTCAGCGAGGCGCCGGAACCCTCGCTGAACGACCTCCTGCAGTCGATCTCCTGCCGGCGCCATTTTCCGTACGAAAACGATTCGCGGCGGGAAATCGCTCCCTGACCCCCGCTGGACCTCCAGGAACTTTTGGCCAGCTTGTGGGGGGCCTCCTGACCCCCACGAGACTTGCCAAAAGTCCAGCGGGGGTCCGGAAGGACCTCCTGCCGTCCAATCGTGTTCGTCTATGGCCGCCGCCATTTTTCGGCGCCATTTTGGAAAATGGCGCCGGCTGAAGACAACAAGATTCAGGAGCAGGAGCCCATTCCGGACCGCTGCCGTTCCGGACCGCCGCTGGACCCGCAGGTTATTTAACTCATTTGGGGGGGGTTCGGGAGGGTGGGGGATTTAATTTAAAGGGTCGGGGGTGGGTTTTAGGGGGTTTTAATGTGCCGGTTTTGCGATTTTTATATTTTTAGATTTTTCACGATTTTTCACGATTTTTCACGATATTTTACCTCCCCAAACGGCAACAATACGATTCCCTCCCCCTCCCAGCCGAAATCGATCGTTAAGACGATCGAGGACACGATTCACATCCCTATTAGGAGGTCAGAAACAAAAGAAAAGAAACAGCTGCTTTGGATTTCCAAAACTTAAAACTTCCCCCCTCCCTTGCTACTAGTGATCCAAAAATAAAGTTAAAAAAGCATCAACTTACTTTTGTAGCAACTCTGTAAGTTATGAAGGTTTCAATCATAGTAATATGACTTTCAGGATCATCCACAGTGACAAAAAGGTCCTTCACATCAGGATCTTCTTCAAATTTGTACTGGTTTATCATAGATAATGGAGATGCCAGCATCATAGAATCAAATGAGTTTCCATCTGTTAAGGTAGTTTCCTATAGATATATAAATTATTTAACAAATCATCTCATTAATGGAATTATTCTCTTTAAATATATGTCTAGACAGAATACTTAAAAAGACACCCTATGTCACTCTGGTATCAATATCAAAAAAAGATGGAGTGGAAAAATATTTCACAAATCAGGGAAACATGTTTTTCTCTATACAATTGTTTTCCTTTTAGCCAATTCTGCAATGTCTATTTTCATGATAAGAACTTGATATATGCCATACTGGGTCAGACCAAGGATCCATCAATACCAGTATCCTGTCTACAACACTGGCCAATCCAAGTCAGAAGTACTTGGTGAGTACCCAAACATTAAACAGATCCCATGCTAGTAATGCCAGCAACAAGCACTGGCTATTCCCTATGGATTAACAGCAGTTTATGGGCTTCTCCTCTAGGAACTTATCAAAACCTTTTTTAAACCCGGCTACACTAACTGCCTTAACCACATTCTCTGGCAACAAATTCTAGAGCTTAACTGTGCAGAGTGAAAAATAATTTTCTATAAGAGATTTTAAATGTGTTACTTGCTAACTTCAAGGCGAGCCCCCCAGTCCTTGTATTATCTGAAAGAATAAATAACTGTTTCACATTTACCCATTCACGTCCTTTCATGATTTTGTAGACTTTTATCATATCCCCCCTGAGACAGCTGAAAAGCCCTATCCTCTCTAGCCTTTCCTAAAAAAAAAAAAAAGGGAGCTATTCCATGCCCTTTATCATTTTGCTCATCTTCTCTGTACTTTCTCTAGTATAGCTATATCCTTTTTGAGATGCGGCGACCAGAACTGCACACAGTATTCAAGGTGCAGTCTTATCATGGAGCGATACAGAGGCAATATGACATCCTCCGTTTTATTTGCCATTCCCTTCTTAATAATTCCTAACATTGTTTGCTTTTTTGACCACCATAGCAGCGAGCCGACAATTTCAATGTAATAACTATGACACTCAGATCTCTTTCCTGGGTGAGTAGCTCCTAATATGGAACCTAACATTGTGTAACTATAGCATGGGTTATTTTTCCCTATATGCAGCACCTTGCACTTGCCCACATTATATTTCAACTGCCATATGGATGCCCTAATTTCCAGTGTCGCAATATCTTCCTGCAATTTATCACAATCCACTTGTGACTTAAAATTTTTCAGAGTAGTAGTGTCATCTGCAAATTAGATCACCTCACTTTCATACCCCTTTCCAGATCATTTATAAATTACAAAGCACCAGTCCAAGTACAGATCTCTGAGGCACTCCAATGTATAACACAGCACTCCTACATTTTTCTACTATGAAAACAGACCATTTAATCCTACCCTCTCTTTTAACCAGTTTGCAATCCACAAAAGGACATCTCCTCCTACCTCATTAGTTTTCTTAGAAGCCTCTCATGAGGGACTTTGTCAAATGCCTACTGAAAATCCAAATACATCATATTTACTGGTTTGCCTTTACCCATGTTTATTCACCCTTTCAAAAAAAAAAAAAAAAGTAGCAGATTGATGAAGCAAGACTTTGTGTAAATCCAGACTGGGTATGTCCCATTAAATCATGTCTTTCTATGTGTTATGTGATTTTATTCTTTATAATAGTTTCCATGATTTTTCCTTGCACTGAAGTCAGGCTCACTGGATTATTTCTGGAGCCCTTTTTATATGTCAGGTTTACATTGGCCATCTTCCAGACTTCAGGTGCAATGGATGATTTTAATGATAGTTTAACAAATGCGGCCGGATTTTAAAAGGGTTACACGCTTAAGTTAAGCGTGTTACCCTTAACCCCCCCCCCCCCTGCGCACGCCGAGCCTATTTTGCATAGGCTGGGCGGCACGTGCAAGCCCCAGGACACGCGCAAGTCCTGGGGTTTGCTGGGGGGGGCGTGTCAGGAGACGTGTTGTGGGGCGGTGCGACGTTCCAGGCGTTACGGCATATTCAATGTCATCTTCTGTATCCAGGCTGGTAGGCTCTGGTTCTTTCCTGGAGATCTCGGAGAATATCACTGACTTTAGTAGAGATACATGAAATGCATTGTGTATCTTCATTTATGGAGGCAGTTTTAAACTGTAAGTTAGATTTCCTAATTGCAGAAGGATGGCAAAAGGACCCACAAAGCAAGGAGCAAATCTTGCAGAAGGAAGTTTAAGTTGGAGGTACTTGGTGCTTAACCAAACCTTGTCTCCAGGCTGAAACTGGGGTGCCTTTTGATGATGAGCATTATAGGTTCTCTTAGCCTTTTGTCCAGCTTTAAGGAGGAGCTCCTTCGTCTGACTCCAAAGTTGAGATAATTCTGCTGCAGTAGCCTGGGCAGCAGGAGAGGCTACTGACAATGGAATTGGCAGCGGAAGTAATGGTTGTTTCCCGTAGACAAGCTGGAAAGGGGAAGACCCCATTGAAGAAGCATGATGTGAATTGATGGCAAATTCTGCCCATTCGTTCTGTCTAGAGTTGACATAAGATCGCAGAAATTGTTTCAGCATCCTATTCATCCTCTCAGTCTGACCATTAGACTGAGGATGGTAGGCAGAGGTTAAGTCCAAGGCGATGTCAAAGTTTTGACATAATGCTCTCCAAACCTTTGCAGTAAATTGCACTCCTCTGTCGGATAGGATATGTTTAGGCATCCAATGAAGACGGAAGTTGTGTTTAATGAAGAGTTTTGCTAATTTAGTAGCAGAGGGTAATCCTGGTAATGTTACAAAGTGTGCCATTTTAGAGATACGGTCAACCGTAACCCATATTGTGTTCTTGCTGTTGGATAATGGCAGGTCCACTACAAAATCGGTAGCGATATGGGTCCATGGTTCATCCAGTGATGGTAGAGGCTGTAAAAGGCCCCAAGGATGCCCGGGTGGTGGCTTTTACTTGGCACAGACAGCGCAGGAACCCACATAAGCTTGTACGTACTTCTTCATGGTTGGCCACCAATAGTATCTTTGCAACATTGCTAAGGTACGACTCTGTCCTGGATGGCCTACAAGATGGGAATTGTGTGCCCATTTCAACAGTCTTTTTCTTAAACTTCTGGCCACCACCGTCTTCCTGGCAGGTACCGTGTAGGTGGCTGCGAGAACCACTCTTTCGGGATCGATGATATGACGGAGTTCATCCAGCACATCCTGAGGTGAAAAGGAGCGTGATAGGGCATCAGCCCAGGTGTTCTTCTCTCCTGGACGGTATTTCAGAAGGAAATCAAATCTGTTGAAAAACAGAGACCATCTTGCTTGATGGTGGTTGAGTCGTTGAGCATGTCGAAGGTACTCTAGATTCTTGTAATCAGTGTATACTACTATTTGGTGTTGTGCGCCTTCTAGCCAAGGACTCCACTCTTCAAAAGCCAGCTTGTTCACGAGAAGCTCCTTGTCTGCTAATCCATAGTTTCTCTCAGCAGGTGAGAATCGCTTAGAAAAGGAGCAAGGATGGAGCACACTGGATTTGCTGTACTGACTTAGAACCGCCCCAACATCAACGTCGGATGCATCGACCTCCATGATGAAAGGATGGTGTGGGTCAGGGTGGCAGATACATGGCTTCTTTTGAAAAGCCTCTTTAAGCATCAGGCAGTCTGAGATGGCTTCTGGAGACCAATTGGCAGGGTTGGCCCCCTTTTTGGTCATAGCAGTTAGAGGGATTGTCAATGATGAGTAGTTTTTAATAAAGGATCGGTAGTAATTGGTGAATCCCAAGAAGCGACACAATGCCTTCAGGCATGTGGGTTGAGGCCAATCCCGGATACTCTCAATTTCTTGGGGTCCATTTGAAAACCATTCTTAGAAACAATGTATCCCAGGAAGGGTACAGCTTCTTTGTGAAATTTGCACTTCTAAAGCTTTGCATAAAGGTGGTACTCACGCAGGCATCTTAGGACTTTCTTAACATCCTCAATGACTTTGCAGATCCTGAGAAAAGATCAGTATATCATCGAGATATACTACTTCGCATTGATACAGCAAGTCCCGTAAGATGTCATTCATCATATTTTGAAAGACTGCAGGTGCGTTACTTAAACCAAAAGGCATGATGAGGTATTCAAAGTGTCCATTACGGGTGTTAAAAGCAGTCTTCCATTCATTTCCTTCTCGAATACGCACCAAGTTGTAAGCTCCTTTTAGGTCCAATTTGGAAAATATTTTCGCCCGTTGGAGTCTATGAAACAGTTCAGATATTAAGGGCAGGGGGTACCTGTCCTTGATGGTAATCTCATTCAGACCCTGTAATCGATGCAGGGGCGTAAGGTGCCATCCTTCTTCCCTACAAAAAAGAAGCCTGCACCAGCAGGAGATTTGGAAGGTCTGATAAATCCCTTTTGTAGATTTTCTTGTATGTAGGTAGACATAGACTTGGTCTCAGCTACTGAAAGAGGATAAAACTCTTCCTTTGGGAGGTTCTCAATTTGGCTTCAGATTTATGGCACAATCGAACTCTGTGTGGCAGAAGAACATCAGCAGTTTGCTTAGAGAAAACATCCTGGAAGGAGGCGTATTGTGGAGGTAAGCCAGGTAATGATAGTGGGCATACAGATGAGCAGGGAAACTTCAGCAAGACACCGACCATGACAGTCTGGTCCCCACCGGGACAGCTCCAAGGTAGCCCAATTAAATTGTGGCATATGGTCTTGAAGCCACGGCAGGTCTAATACCACCGAATGCATGGCTTTTTCCAACACTAGAAAATAAATTGATTCTGAGTGTAGAGCTCCAGTGTGTAGGCAGATGGCCTGGGTGATCAATGAAACTTTTCCAGGAAGTGGTTCTCCATGGATGGATGACAATAACAGAGGCTTAGCTATTGGTGTGGTAGGAATCCATAGATGTTCAACCAAGCGCTTCAGAATAATATTACCTCCGGCACCAAAGTCAAGGAGAGTGAGAGTCTGAAATTCGAGACCTCTGCAAAGCAGAGATACTGGTAATGATAATGGAGGAGTAGGAGAGGTGAGGCCTAGGAGAAATCCTCCTGCAGATCCCAGGCCCATCAGTTTCCCGGACAAATGGGACAGGTTTGGACTGCATGACCCGATTGGCCACAGTACCTGCACAACCCCATGCACTTATGATAACGTCTCTCCTTAGAGGTTGTGGCTTCAGCCTAGTTGCGTAGGCTCTTCCTCCTTTAGGGGTGGAGACGGTAAGCTGGAAGCAACAGGCACAGGTTTAGGACAGTTAGCCCCCACTGTAGACTTTCGTGGACTCTTAGGCTCTTGCGTACAATCGCAGATACGGCAGTCAATTCTCCCTGCTAGTTCCATCAGGGACTCAAGGGAATCAGGCAAATTGCGAGCCACTAATTCGCTCTTTATGTGAGAGTTGAGACCCTCCATGAATATGGCACGTAAGCATCCAGTGTCCCAATGTAGTTCGGATGCTAGAGTCTTAAATTCAATAGCAAAGTCTGTAAGTGACTTGTTATCTTGCTGAAGGTTGAGCGAGGCAGATCCAGCGATGGTCTGATGAGCTGGGTCATCAAACACAGACTTAAAAAGTTGTAGAAATCCTTAGGTCATTCAGGATAGGATCTTCACGTTCTCATAACAGTGAAGCCCAGGCCAGGGATCGTCCTTCAAGTAACGACAGGATGTAGGTGGTCTTTGAAGCTTCAGTGGGAAAGAGGGTAGGCTGTAATGAAAAATGCATGCTGCACTGATTAGTGAACCCTCTGCACATCTTGGCTTCACCCATAAAGTGGGTAGGTGTGGATAAAGGTACAGTGGTCTTAAGGGTTACCACTGGTGACAGCAATTCCTTCACATAAGGAGCTGAAGAGTTCAGTTGAGCGTGTTACTGATTGAAGGCAGTAGCTAGGCTCTCCAAAGACTTTTGTTGTTCTGTGATCTGCTGGGCTAGGCCAGGGATGGCCTCCAGGGCTGCGAGCTGAGCAGAGTCCATGGAGTTAGTAATCTGTTGTGTTTGTGGCATTGTAGACCCTTCGCTGCAATGGAGATGACTCGGCCCATGGGGAGCAGCCCCATGGGGAACCACTGCGATAGGCTGACACAGATAGCAGACACAGTATGGATAGAGTCTTTATTGCACTGCTGTAGATGGATGATGAAAGCAGGAAGGTAAGGCACTGATCCACGAAGTACCAGTACGTTCAACAGGCTCAGAAGTATAGTCTCACCCAGATGTTCATGATATGTGGGAGCCCGCAGTGCGGGTAATACCACGGGTGGTGGGTGGAGTTGGAGAGCCGGATCGTAGAGGTAATCACAGAATGAAGGCATCTTCCTGGTGGTAGAATGGTGGGACCGAAGGTCCATGGTGCAGGATATAAATGTAGATAGGCCCTCGAGGAGCGAGTACCCAACATCCAATATCCTGAAAGTAGAATAGAGAGAAAGACCCAGAGGAGCGGTTGTCTTAGTTAGTGAGAAGCCCCAAAGGGAAGCTGGAAGTGAGAGACCCTCGAGGAGCGGGTGTCTAGAGCTTCTTGCTGGAGCGAGGCCCTTAGAGTGAAAGTGGGGTCTAAGCGTGCAGCTTAGAGCAGTCAGAGTAGAGAAGCGAAGTCTTTGCTAACTCAATGTGGTAGCGGAGGCGGAGGCTAGATATACCTGGAGGTACTGACGTCATGCGGTAGGGCCGCCCCCGAGTTTCCCGCCATGTGTATTTGAGCATAGGAGATCTGCGCGCTTGCGCCCTAGGAGGCCACAGAGTGAGCAAGGCAGATGGGGATGGCCATGCTGGTTTGGAAATGCCGAGGCCCTCGGCACCAGAGGCAGCCATCTTGCCCAAAGAGAGAGAAAAGGGCAAAAAACAAGTAAGGCAGAGCAGTCGTAGCCGTCTGCAACCGACGGACGCAACAGAAGCAAATAATTGATTTCTTCTTTCCACGATGGCCTGATCTTCCCTAACTGCCCCTTTAACCCTTTGATTATCTAATAGTCCAACCGACTTCCTTGCAATCTTTCTGCTTCAGATATATTTTAAAAAGTTTTTATAATGAGTTTTTGCCTCTATGGTCAACTTCTTTTCAAATTCTCTTTTAGTCTGCAATCAATGTTTTACATTTAACTTGCCAATGCTTATGCTTTTTTTCAAGGAAGATCTTTTGTCTAAAATAACCTTTTTCACCTCACCTTTTAACCATATTGGCAATCATTTTGCCTTCCTTCCATCTTTCTTAATGCATGGAATACATCTGGACTGCGCTTCTAAGATGATGGTTTTTTTTAAAACAATGTCTATGCCTGTTGTACACTCTTTACCTTTATAGCTGCACCTTTCAGTTTTTTCTATTTTTCTCATTTTATCAAATTTTCCCCTTTTTTGATTATCACACTCTTCCTTTTACTCTTCCCTTTCCATTCTATTGCCTTTTTTCTTTAGTTTCTCTTCCATCCTTTCCTCCAATCTCTTTTCCTCTTCTTCTGCCCATTGAGTCTCCCTTTTCACCTTTCAGTCGCTTTTCTATTCCTCCTTAGTCTCTTTCCTGCTTTCTTTCTTCCAGCCAATCTTCCTTTCCTCTTCTTCCAGTTGTATCCAGTCAATCACATTTCCAGTTCCCTCCCACCACCCTCTTCACTTCTAGTCAATAGGGAGAACACCTATCAACAAAGGCTCCAATTAGACTTGCGCTGGCAGCATTTGTATCTTTCCTGGATTGTACCTGATGTGGTGTCTTCTCTTCTCTTGGTGGTGGTGACTCCTTTCATGCTTGAATTGATGGCATTTTTTTCTTGAGCCATGTATCAAATTTTGGGCAACCTAGTGCCTCAGATTTTCTACTTCTGAATGGCGATTTGAAGGAAAATAAAAAGCAGCAAAAACAGTTCTAGTTCTTGTTTAACTTTGCAGAGAATGTAAGCGGAAAAATGTAATTCCTAAGCATACTGTATGTGGGTGGATGAGTGGGAAGATAGCTTTCAGTACAATGCATATTACTTTTAAATTTCTGAAGTATGAAGTAGGCATTTTCCTAATTCTACAAAACGTATCAACTCTTGGTTTAGAGCCTTTTTTTTTTTTTTGCTATTCTCAATTGCTAAGCTATCAAAGTCCATTTCTTTTGCCATTAAAATGGAAAGGTGCACAATAAATATGCTAACACATATGCTCAGATGATACAAGTGGTAGAGTAATTAATGCGTTTTCAGCATAAAAAGCTATGGCAGAATTAGAAAAGAGCGACCAAAATAAAGGGGATGGAATGATTCCCTCTACCAGGAAAGGCTAAAGAGATTGGGGCTCTTCAGCTTGGAAGAGAGACTGCTGAGGAAACATGTGATAAAGGTCTACAAAATAATGAGTGTAGTAGAATGGGTAAGCACAGATTGGTTGTTTACTCTTTCAAGAAGTACAAAGACAAGGAGACACACAATGAAATTACTAGATAATACATTTAAGTATAGCTGTATTTAAAAAATTTTTTTGGATATATTCCTGGAAGAAATTTCCATAAAGCATTAAGGTGGACTTGGTGAAATCCACTGCTTATGCCTGGGATAAGCCACATGGAATTTAATAAACTTTTTCAGATCCTGCCAAGTACTTGTGACCTGGATTGGCCACTGTTGAAAACAGGATACTGGGCTTAATGGACCTTTGGTCTGACCCAGTATGGAAAAATCTTATGTTCTTATAATAGAAAGTAAGCTGGGATGACTCTTAAAAATGTTCAGTACATACAAAGGTAATGCAAATGATGGGGCTTAGACCAGTCCATTTAAATGAAAATACAAACGGTTTCCCCCTTTCAGAGCTATATGATCATCTGCCAAACTGCACAGAAGATGCAACTTCCTTTACAATAATGAATAAAGCTCTGTACAAGACAGAGTAGTATTTGACTGAGATCTCCTTAACAAAATATAGTGAACGATGTAATCATTGTTGCAATTCACAGGATGACACTTTTGTTTCTTTCCCTTCAGTAGTTCAATAATGTGCACTTGCATCTATTCTTGCTGTTCTACCGATTATATAAAACAGAGCAAAATAAAACTTGCAAAGAATTCACACAGTAAGGGATTTGTCCTCATTTTCCACTTATGTTGATGGCAGAAAAAAAATCAATGAAAATTAAATAGCACAGCACAGAGAACAGAGATATTCTGAACATTGAGTTTGCATGCACAGAGAGAAAACAGATTACCAGAAAGGGATGTGTATATTTCTGCTGCATTTTCCTCCTACTATTTCTCAATCTTCAGTGCATAACTTACAATGTCACTGTAATTTCCCCATTACATTTAGTCTTCCATTCATTAAAATAGTTTAGAGAAGTACAAATGACTATAGTCTAGATATATTCACTACATTATTGGCAACACTATCTCCCCCTAAAGGGGCAGCAATCCCTAGTCACAGTAAAATACAATTTTGTTGAAGAAGGACCTGCAATCACTACAGCTCTACTTGAGAAATGGAGGTGGTTTAAGGAGCGTTATGTCTAGAAAACAACTGAAGTTGTCTCAGTTTTTCTCTTCCATATCCTGCCCAAGTGATCACTAACTGGATGCTAGTTAAAAGACAACCGACTGTTGACCAAGGACATGGCAAGACAAAACATGTGAAGGATAAACAAGATTAAGACCCCACAGACCATTTTCCTGTTTACAAGTTAACTAAGCACTAAGGTTAAATTATGCTTACCTAATAATTTTCTTTCCTTGAGTACTGGTAGAACAGGCCATTATACTAGGGATTTCCCCATTCCTCAGCTGATGAAAACAGAAGGTGCACCCCTCTGATGACTTCATTCTTGGTCATAAAAGGGGGAAATAGTCGTAGGCCTTGCCAGTAACCTCCTGTCAAAAGGACTGGACAAGAACCCTGCTCTGTGCTCTTCATATATCGCATCGTTCTACTAAATTGTATGTATTTATATATTTGTCCCTCGCAGTCACTAATTTCTTAAGGGAGGTCAAAAAGTGTAGAGGAAGCAAAAGCAAGAGAAGAATTATTTAACTGAGGTGAATGAGCACCGCTGCATGCTCTTCCAGACTAAGTCCTCAGAATGCATCAACTAGAAGTCCATACATCCACCAAAGACAGATGTCAGCCATGGTCCTCCCAGGAAATCTGCAACTCCCTGTTTCCTGCTTTCCCTTTTCAGCCTAAGAAATTGTTCATCTAAAAACTTAATGGTGTTGACCTGAATCCCATTATGGAAGCACATTATCTGACCTCTAATAGGGAAAAAAATGCCACTTCTGCCAGATCTTACAATTCAGGGTCTGCAAAATGTCAGCTCCAAACCCTCATACATTGACATTGTTAGCCATGTGCACTTCCGACTGACTTGCCAGGGTACTCACCAGTAGAGGTAAAAAATAAGCTATTACTTCCTGGGCTGCCTACTTTGAGCTGGAAGCCCAACATTTTGCAATTCTAAACAGTCAGCTCTGGTCCTCTGCCTGGACTTAGCCACTTTAGTTCTCTACTGAGATTCCTATCCCCACTTTTCCTAATTCTGACCATACTTTCCTCTCCATTCCTGCCAACAGTACAATAGAACCCTGAAGGAGAGTCAAGAACTGCACTCTACTAGAGGCCACCACAGGATCTTCCTGATACAGAAGTTGGGGAGGACTTGTTACTATTTGAGATTATCTGTCAGCACAGGGCTTCAGCTTGGCCCCAAACAGTAATGTCTGAGTCAAGGATGAACCCGTTTCCCTTAAGGTATACGGAAGCTTACAACTCCTGCCAACAGGTATCTGGAGTCCCAGCTAATCCCATGGGAGAGCGTTGTTGCTGTCTTTGGGGGATCCAGCAGAAGGCGTCTGAGCAATATCTGGTCATAGGCCTCAAAGGAAAAAAAGGTAGGAATACTTGCACAAATGGTCCTTCATCATGGGAAGACCAAGGATAGGAAAATTCCCCAAGTTTGCTAGAAAACATGGAATGAAAACTGTGACACCCCCCCCCCCCCCAACCTCTTCTCAAGGAAGAGATGGGATCAAGAACCTGTCATGGACTTAGATGGTAACTTTAAATCCGGCACACAGGCACACATGTGCACGCGTTTACCCGCACACATCCAGAGAGGCAACAATTTTATAACAATTGCACATGATATAAAATAGGCTAAACACGCTTCTACCGCGTAGCTGGGGGAACTTACCAGTTAAACCACTTAGTTACCAGTTTGCCCAGCTAAGAGATAGGACTTCCTAATTCCCCTATTTAAAGAGCCTTCCTTTTTCTCTCTTAACCCTGACCCTTAAAACCCTATTCTGTGCTCTTCATATATTGAATCGTTCTACAAAATTGTATGTGTTTATATATTTGTCCCTTGCGGTCACTAATTTCTTAAGGGAAATGTCTATATTTTTTTATGTTAGGAATTACATGCCATCCATAGCAGAAGTAAAGTTACATGGTAGGAGACCACGGCGCATGCTTGTGCTTTTAAGTTTTTATGTATAAAACCAGGAATGACCATGCCTATCCTAGACCATGCCCCGCCCCTTTTTCATTTGTGTGCGTACCAAAAGATATGCACGTACTCAGCCAGCTTTTATAATTCACTCGGCACGTGCCAGCCCAACATAATTCGTATATCTCCTGGTTTTGGCATGTGGGAGGCTTTTAAAATTCACTTATTAGCCGTTTAGTCTGATTGCCCCCAACACCTACCCTGGAGGACAGGGAATTCCCCCTATTGATGTTCTGCTACCCAGAGGTGAGACTCCCCAAGTTTCCATTAAGGAGCACACCGAACCTGGGAGTCCATAGCACACAAAAAGGAGAGTGCCATCGTCAAATCTTGTTTCCTGGCATACTTCCGAGTGAGAGAGAAGAAAAAATCCTAAACCAATTACTTTTAAGCCTGTGAAGCAGCCTCCAACCAGGACTGGACCTGGTGAGGGTAGGGCCGGCGGAACCACTAGGCGAGCTAGGCCTGTGCCTAGGGCGCCGAGACTTAGGGGGCGCCACGGCAGGCAGCAGAATTTTGAAAGGGCAAAAAGTGCCCTTTCAAAATTCTGCCAGCCTTTGACTTGCCTAGGTGGAGACCAAGCATTGAGATTTAGGGGGTGCCGCGGCAGGCAGCCAGCTCCTGACTCGCCCTGCCTCCCCCCGAGGGTCACCCTCCCGACACCCCCGTAGTGGCCCAGTGGAGGTCCCGGGAGCGATCTGCCGCTCCCGGGGCCTCGGCTGCTACTAAGCAAAATGGCGCTGGTTACCTTCAGCCCCTATCATGTGACAGGGGTCAACCAATGGCACCGGTAGCCCCTGTCACATGGTAGGGGCTGAAGGCCACTGGCGCCATTTTGCTTCGTGGCAGCCGAGGCCCCGGGAGCGGCAGATCGCTCCCGGGACCTCTGCTGGACCATTAGGGGGGTGTCGGGAGGGTGGCACTGGCGGGGAGGCAGGGCGAGTCGGGAGCTGGCTGCCTGCCTGTCGCGGCGCTCCCTAAGTCTCGGCGCCGATCTTCTTTCTGTAAGTGTGTGTGTTTCTGTGTGGGTGTATGTGTGTGTATGTGAGAAAGGAATGGAGCTTCTGTGTAGGTGTATATATGTGTATGTGAGAAAGGAATCTGCCAGTTTAAAAAAATGAAATATGATAATACATATAGCTGAACTTTTGAAAAGTTGGATGAAAGATAAAATTACTAAATTTTAAGCATCCCTCTTCTGGAAAATAAAATTTAACTTAAACTGGGTAGAGACAAATACTAAAGCAAAAAAATTTAAAGTTTTTAAAATGTTCATCTCAGCAAAATCACAAATTTAAGATACTGATGCCAGGTGGGGTTTGGGTTTTTTTTGTTTTTGTTTTTTTTTAAGCATAATTTAAGCATGAAGACTAGAATAGAATCTGAAATGGTTTTGCTTTTTTTTTTTTTTTTTTTTTTTTTTTTTTAAGTCTTTAGAAAATGTATATTTTTAAATGACTAAGACTGGAATCTTCCCATTTAAAAGGGAAGTTGGCTAAGGATGTCTTTCTGTTCCATATCTCCCACTTGAATAATCATACGACTGATAGTTTGAAGAAAGACACTTGCTTTATTGCCTGGAAGCGTAAAACAAGAGAAGCTGTACTGTGTGGGTGGCTGTCCCTTGGGAGGACAGAACCTGAAGGAAGGGTGTCATTTCGCCTTCTGATAGGAATGTGGTTTTCTTATTTAACGGTTGGGAGCATCACTTTCACTTTTAGTAAAAGTGAAAAATGCTGCAAGTCTGAAAGCAAGGTGCTTCTGTGAAAGTGTGATATGTATGTGAGGCAGGGAGGGTGCTTGTGTGTGTGTCAATGTGTGTGCGCAAGAGAGATGGAGCATGTTTTTGGCTGGCTTGTGGCTGTGAGAGAGGGCATGTGTGTGATTGAGCCTGTTTGTGAGATAGAACATGTGTGTGTTTGAGAGCTTGTGTGTAAGTGAAATAGAGCAAGTGTGTGATTGAAAGCCTGTGTGTAAGAGAGAGCGAGAGCATGTGTGATTGAGAGAGACTGGCCAGAGAGGTGACGTGTGTATGTGTGAGAACGGCTGATCAGGGAGATGACTGGTGTGTGTGTGTGTGAGAGAGAGAGAGACTGGTTGGGGAGAGATTGGTATGTGAGAGACAGAAACTGGTCCTGAGGGTGTGACTGGTATGTGTGTGAGAGAGAGAAGAGACTGGTTTTGGTCCCTAAGGAAGCGGTCTGTGAGGACAGCTTCAGCAGCTACTGCTGCTTCTGGTATGGCCTGCAAGGGAAAGGAGTAGGAGAACTGCTGGAGAGGGTAAGTAAAGGTGGCTTTTTAAGTTCATTTTTCTTGATTGACTATCATTTTAATTATTGGGTAGTATGTGATGTGTGTCTGCTGTTTGAAATGTTTTATTGGTGTTTTGTAAAGCTTTCAAAATTTGCATGAGTCTTTAATTATTGGATATTCTATTCATCAGCTGTTTTGAAATTATTTTATTTGTATGATTTTATAATTATGATTAATGATTTATATATCTTTATTTTATTGATTTGTTTCATGAGGAATGGTGACATTTTTGTTTTTCCATTGTTACACTGTATAGAGTCTGGTGTGATGCGTTTTACAGTTCAGTTTTTGTCTGCGCATTTCTGTTTATACTTTATGTGGCTTTATTCTATATTTGGTGAAGGTTTGTGTTCTGCATGCAAAGACTGAGATGAAGCATTCTTTTAGCATGTGGTTTCTTTGTAGGGATCTGTAGTAGCTTAGCCTGTTCTATTTTCCTGATAGGAGGTGTATTGGTATTTTAGATTCTGGTGTAATATTTGTGGTATTCTTTTTCATAGGTAGGGTTGTTATTCTTTGAGTGTTGGCAGATAGTACTGTGTTGATACGGGAGGACCATGCCAAAACATATCACAATAGGTATGATGCCATATGAATTCCAAGATGCAAAGGTTTCTTGTTGACATCACAACAGTGCATGAAATTATCACAACAACTTGTATATTAATTTTACCTCAGAATGTCATTGTTCATGTAAAATATGTTATAAATGCAGAATTTAAAATTGTGAATGGGGAGGGGGCGCCAGACTGTAGGGTTTGCGTAGGGTGCCAAATACCCTGGGTGAGGGGAGGGAGAGGAAAGGTGGAATAGTTTCCAATAACCGCTCTACTTCCAGGACCACTTCATAAGAAAGCTCTCTTGCATAGAGATGTGCTTCGTTTTTTTCTACCGGGTCGTTTTTTGACTCGGATACTTCGTGGTAAAATTCAGGTTTTCTCGTTTAGTTTTTTTTGAAAAACAAAACGAGGAAACCCGAAACCGGCCCAAAAAACGAAGCGGGAAACGAAGCTAAAAAAAAACCCACCCCAAGCATTTAAATTCATTTTAATACATTACATACAACCCCCCCCCCCACCACCATCCCGATCCCTCCCCAAGACTTACTAACATCCCTGGGGGTCCAGCGGGGTCCCGGGTTCCATTTGTCCCTCCGTGCTCGGTGTGCTACTGCAAGCCGTGCTCCTCAAAATGGTGCCGAATAGCCTCTGAACTACTATGTCACAGGGGCTACCGGCGCCATTGGTCAGCCCCTGTCACATGGCCATCGGCGCCATCTTGTGCTCATACCATGTGACAGGGGCTGACCAATGGCGCCGGTAGCCCCTGTGACATAGTATGGGCAAAGGCTATCGGCGCCATTTTGATTCCTGGCAGCCGACAACGAAATTGCTCCCGGACCCCCGCTGGACCCCCAGGGATAATTGGCAAGCCTTGGGGGGGGGGTCAGGAGGCCCCCCCAAGCTGGCCAAAAGTCCCTGGGGGGTCCAGCGGGGGTCCAGGAACGATCTCCTGCACTCGTGCCGTCGGATGCCAGGAATCATGAGCCATTGGTGCTCCTCTTTTTTTTTTTTTTTTTGTTAAACAGATTGCCATCATCCTCAGTTGTGTAAACCCTTTTTTTTCTCTTTTTCCAGCCCCTCTAGGAAGCCTCCTTCATGCAGAGAAGGAGAGAAACGGTTCAGTTTATTCCCTCAAATCACTCCCTTGTCGGAGAGGGTGGAAGAGATCCCTTGCTGCAAAAACAACTCCATAAAGACCAGGAGCTGTGTAGACTATGCCATGCCTGAAAGTCAGTCTGTGGACTTCCCCATAATACTTCTCCAATAGTCTACCAGGAGAGAAGTAAAGAATATATTATATATATATATAGTGATGAGGTTCACTGGATTATCCCAGGGAGAGCCAGGAGGCAGATTCAGGCATCAAAGACCTCAAAGGGGCAGGAGGGAGGCTACATTTCCCAGGCTCTTAGAGCCTCTGACAGACCAATGGGAAGAGAGAGAGGGGGGCTCATCATGCACTGGGAAGCATGACCCTGAGGGAGTGGACACACACAGCTGAATCCCTGATTAGCAAGGAGGAAGTTCAGGATGACTCTGGGGAGTTTAAATTGGGGGCCAGCCCCACAGAAGGGGAGGAGGACATGGAAGTGGATTACCCGGAGGCAGAAACAGAAATAGAGTGAGTTGGGGGTTACTCTGATTATTTTTGCTTTGTTTGGAGAATTGTGAAGGCTGCTGCCTCGAGCACAACTGTGGGGAGAAGGGGCATGTTGTGCTGAGCCTAGGAGGCCTGCAAAAGGAGCCCTAGTACAAAGTTCAAAAAGTGCAGTCTGTGTGTGTGTGTGTGTGTGTGTGTGTGTGTGTATATATATATATATATATATATATATATACACACACACACACATACATACATATATACATACACACACTTTACATGCATATCAAAAACTAAAATTGCTGGAAATCGCAAAGAAATATATGAAATGTGTTGAGAAGAAAAGAACAGTGCTTCATTTATTCTTGGAACATGCTTTTCCCTAAAGGACTTACAGGGATAGAATGGGAAGCATTTTAGTTCATTCACAATTACTTATTCTTCAAAATTTATTACTTATGTTTTGATTTCCAGTATTCATTTTAGGGGAAAACCTCACAGTAACTCCTCTTAATATATATTCTGAGAGAAACCCCATAGCAGCTCTCCTAAATTAAACATCAGTACAGGCGGACGTCATCTCATAACTTCGTTTTCACTGGATACTACATTTGATTTTGATTGGTCACAAATATGATTTTGATGTCATTAACATGGTCTATACATAAGATCCAGTACTTATAATGGTTCACAAGCACGGTTTGCCTTATAACATCAAAGGAGATTTAGAGTTTCATGATCATAATGCTACAAGGATCTAGCACCGATGTGTTAAGCATAAGACATTAAAGTAAGTGCACTATTAGATTCTTTGCATATTTGGTATAAATGATTGTAGCAGAATATTCATTCATACAGCTTTACGTTTATTATGTTTTACTGATGTACACCACTTTGACTAGATCTGGCACCTGATTTAGTAGTATAAAAGAATATTGAAATAAATAAAAATAAATAAAAAGGCACTGAAACTTGTTAGAAGGCCAGTTCCAGGATAATAGACTGCATCAATGATTGAGTCTAGGCAAGGTTACTAGAGTTCAAGGCAGATAATCAGCAATGAACAGCTGCAAATCCCGATCATTAGAGCTTGCTGTTTGATTTCTCCGGACCTCCTAAATAGCCTTGCCTACCTGTTGCTGTGACACTCAAAGCAACTCCTCACAGCTGTGACAACTCCAGAACTTGTGCAGCTAATTACTGAGTGGATGTGATAGCTTCAGGTTCTCTCACAGAGTTAACTGTCAGTGTGACAGCACAAGCCATCCAAATCATACCATAGCACAGCTCTCGCCCATGGGGGCTCTAGCTTAAGTTTGGGAGCCTCCTCCAGTTTTATTTGTGGTACTGTGCATATCCTGACACCTGCCTATACACAAGCCTGGCAGACTGCGCTGATTGACATGTTAACCTGCTACAACTTACTTGCGGCTTCTCCTTCTTCGGCTCCTGCTCTCCTAGGGAAACAATCACTTGTCTGGCCTGCTGCCCTGGAAGGCCGCTCTACTAGGGAAATCAGTACCACCTGCCTGGACTGTTGCCCTAGAAGCCTTGTCCACAGCTCTTACAGTTGAAGCCACTAATGGAAAGAAAGACACTAGGAAACTCCTCTCCAGTGCGTGACTCCTTGGTGCAGGAACTCAGATCCCCCCAGTCTGTTTCCACAAGAGGGAAAGGTGAATTATTTCATCAGTATAGCTGACCATGTAACTGCAGCACCAATCCATAAATCTGTACTTCTGCTGAGGCAGAGACAAATACTGAAGAGCTGAGGCAACACCAGACCCTTATAATGGAAGCTCTCCCATTTCTGAATTTCCTGCCATGGTAGGAAGATCAGGCAGTCTGACTGTTGTCCATCTCCCCTAGACTTGGACCTGGCTCACTCTGGGGAAATCAATCTAATTAGGCTGTTGCCCAAGAAGCCAATCCTGGAACCACTTTTTCTCTTTTTTATTCTGCGTAGTACATTACCCAACATCCACTATATGCTGGAGGAACAGAACTATCGATGTCTTCTTTGGCAGCACCAGTTATATAGAGGAAGGCATCAGCTCAAGATTGAGTTCTCTGCCTCAATCTGATGATAGGAGGAACATTCCACATGTCTGCAATGGTGTGGCTGGATGACAAGGAATTCATGTTCCTAGTCTCTGCAAGGTTAATGGGAGAAGTAGAACAATAAACAATAGCGTATAAAGACCAAAATGGCCCATCCAGTCTGTCCAATTGAGATTCATCCACTCTGAGTAGATGTGCAAATAAATTCCTGTATTCAAACCAATACCCAGTCCTCCTCTCCCATGTCCTTTTCCTGACCCACCCACCCCCATATTTGTCCCCAGCATACACATTTTACAATGATAGTCTCCACCACTTGGGCTAGGTGGCTATTCCAGGCCTTACAATCTCAAACTTCGCTTCTTATAAAACCAATACTCAAGCCAAAAACCCAGGCTCCCTTCTATGTCTTATTACAAAGTTTTGTAATAATCCCAAAACCACTAAGGTTAGTGAGGCTTATAAAAAAATCTGGCCACCTCATCCCCTCATAAGTTCCGGTTTCAACCATGGTCCCTCCACACACTGGTCATCCTAACCATCACAGATACCTGATGCTGTTTAGGGCTGTAACTGCTGCTCTGTACATGTTATCTTAGTTCTTCAGTACCATTTTTTTGTCACTAGGGATCTTTTGTGTTAATCCCACAATAAAAAAAAATGTTGTTACAGTTTTTTTTATCTCCACCTTTAGGTATCTACCACCTTTTTTGTAAAATAATTTCCTGACATTGTTCCCAAGCCTTGTGCAATATTATTCAGGTATTTAAATGCTGGTATCCTATCTTTTGTCTTCTTTTCTCCTCTAGGGTATACATATTTATGTTCTTAAATCTCATCTCATATGGCTTTTAGTGCAGTTGAAAGCTGTTAGAAGAAGAACAAAAGTAGTGCAGCACACACTATTCTTGCTCTTCCTCTCATGGCTTTCAACTTCCTGGAGGCATCTTTCTTAGTCAGTGTCAGAACTGCAATACACTCTTAGCTATAATTTTGAAGATGACTAACAGCAAATTTTACTGTAAACTTCTTCATAGAAAGGAGGATAAATTAGTCATGACATGTAGGATGATGACATCCAAACGGACCTGTCTCTAAGTTCACAGAGCTTTTGCTTTACTGTGCATGTGCGGGAATTATGTCTTGGGTATTCCCTTGTGAGCTCCCTCAGTTGATTTTAAAGCTAAACCTAGCTAGGTAGTTGTCTCTCTAAGGAGGTGGGCATGTATTTAGCATAGCCAATTCATCGAGGTGTCTACGGAGAACACAGTATATGGCAAGCAAACTTGCTTTCTCTCTCAACAAGCAGAACTGAATTAACCATGCCAAGCAAGGAGTCCCAAGCTGAGGACTCCAGCACAGTATTTACTGAATAAGCAACCCAGACCCATTGTCTGCAAAACTGCTTGTCCAAATTTACTGTCATTCTTTCAAAGATTATCCAGACAGTAATGGGAAGTAAAGATATGTACTGATGGTGAAACTGCAACTTTGCAGATGTCTTCAAGTGGTACAGTTCGCAGATGAGCCACAGATGCAGCCCTGCTTGTCAATAGAGAATACTTATTTTATATTGTTGTAGATGTATTTCTAATGAACACATTGTGGGCCATATTCTCTCATCATTCTCTCATCATTATTCTTGATTGAGAATCTTCTCATACTTTTTTTGGTAATAGGAAAAATCTTTAGTAAATTAGGTTCTGGATACATTTACATACTTATTTAGAGATTATGTCTGGGTGAAGAAAAGCTCAGACAATTTGCTCATCATGGGGGAAAGATTAGAATGGAATAAAATGTTGGGCAAGAATGAGTTGGAATAGAGCGGACCTTGAAGGTTGATCTGAGACAGGGAAAACCTAACAGCCACTCGTATTTGTCCATATTATTAAGTCATTATACCAGTAACACTATACTTAAGTAAAGAACATGTTAATGGCAAGGAAAAGATGTTTCGAAGAGCTGGATAAGATCTGTTGACAGATTGTACAAATCTTATATTGTCTGTGTTTTAGAAGCTAGGAAGAAAAATGCAGCTGCCCTAACTGAATATATTTATAGAAGTCAAGCAACACCCTTTATTCAGCTGACAGCAGGAAATCACCTCTCCCCCTCTCTCCTCATCAAAGTGAGGAAAGCTAATAGTAGCATTATTAGTTCACAGAGAGAAAAATAAAAGGAATGTGGGCCTCTCTTTTTCTCACAAACTGTCAGCCTCCTCTGTAGCATATCATTAAGCATGCAGTAGCTTACTGTGGATATACTGCATCAGCATCCATATACACCTCAAACTGAAATTCATAGCATTCAAGAACCTCGTTAAGATTCATTCGGTCATTTAATAAAATACCTCAACAAAACCTGAGCAAATAGCAGCTCTCGGGGATATTTAAAAAAAAAAACTATGTATATTTTGCCTCATTTGTTAATAAACAGTACTATATATATTTTTCTAAATGACAGTTTAGTGAATCCAATCAAAGATCTCATATTTTGCAATGCTGAAATCTTGAAAACCTGGTATTTCGGGATTGCAATGAATGAGCTCCTGAGTTAGCTGTAATCTAATAAATAAAAACAATAAAACCAAGAGTGGCTATTAGTATATGATGCTTGCACTGAACAGATTGAACTACTAAGTGAATTGTTAAAACATTATACATAATGCAACAATTTTTTTTTATTGTGGAATTAAGAAAAAATGGAACAAAGAAAGCAAAGTTCATTACCTTTCTCATCGTTCAAATGAGTGCATGAGTTAGTGCGCAAAATACCTTCAGCCAAATATGATGTTTTGGCTTTGACACTGGTTAGTGATAATGACAGCAGAAAGTCATAACTAGAGCTTATGATTTTAGGTTTTAACTGATAAACCCCAATAAAACTCCGATGCAAAATAAAAATAGAATAGGGGTTTATTACATAAATACTGAAAAATATCATTTTCCCTAGTACTCTCATTTCTGCTTTGCCTACCCTGGATCCTCTGCTTTGTTTTAGTACCTTTTCCAGGCTAACAACCCCTCAGGTACTAGAGATGTGCATTCGTTTTTTCTGAATTGGAAAATTTCAACAAAATTGTCCAATTCGGCATATTTTGGGGGGCCCGAAAAACGATCGGAATTTTCCCATTTTTCCACGAAAATTCATTTTTTGGATTAGTGTACGCACTAACAAACTAACAAAATCTGTTTTTGTTAGTGCGCACTAACAGGGAATTAGCACGCACTAATGAGAGATAGCGTGCACTAACAAAAAACGATTTTTCACGAAAAAAAAACCCCCGAACCGCAAAAAACATTTCCTGCAGCGGCCGAAAAACGACACAAACACAAAAAACGATTCACATCTCTATCAGATACACAAATCTATTTATTTAGTTCAACCAGAAATGGTATCCAACAATAGTACCTACACTATTTTGTTACCCATAAGAATCCTAATTAGCTGGAAAATAAATACCTAAATTTACAATTTATAAATATCTAAGATCAACAGCCCTAATAATAAGAGGTTGAAGGACCTAAATATGTATACACTGGAGGAAAGAAAGTACAGGGGAGATATGATACAGACCTTCAGATACCTGAAAGGTTTTAATGATGCAAAATCAAAAAACCTTCTCAGTTTGAAAGAAATTAGTAGAACTAGAGGTCACGAAATGGAACTCTAGGGAGGCAGACTCAGAACCAACATCAGGAAATATTTCTTCATGGAGAGGGTGGTGGATGCCTGCAATGCCCTTCTGGAGGAGGAGGTTGAAGACAAAATGGTGAAAGATTTCAAAAGGGGGATGGGATAAACACTGTGGATCCCTAAAAATTAAAGGATGGAAATGAAAAAAAAAATGCATGGGGGTAACTTGCTGGTGTGGCAGTTACTACCCTTAACCAATAAGCCTTCATACTGTTGATGATAACTACTCCAATAGTCCTCTCTGCTCCAATATTAAGAACATAAGATATGCCATACTTGGTCAAGTCCAGTATCCTGTTTTCAACAGTGGCCAATCCAAGTCAGAAGTACTTGGCAAGTACCCAAACATTACATAGATCACAAGCTACTATTGCTTATTAATTGCCATCATAGCAGTTTATGGATTTATCCTCTAGGAACTTATCCAAACTTTTTTCAAACCCAGTTACACTAACTGCTGTAACTACCCAAAAAGATTTGATTGTACATTTAATCTCAAGCAGGTTCTATATCCTGTTGAATTCTATGCCATGCCAGACATAAAGCACCACCCCGCCACCAAGATGCTCCTCTCTGTCATTGCAATATAATTTATACCCTGGTATAGCACTATCCCATTGGTTATCCTCTTTCCACCATGTCTCTGAGGTGCCAATTGTCTATGTCATCATTCACTGCTACATATTCTAATTCTCCCATCTTACTTCTTAGAATTCTGGCATTAGCATACAAACATTTTGAAGTGAGATTTTTGTTTGTATTTACATTCTGCTTTTCAGTTGACTATCTCAGGTAAGTTTTTAATTATAGGCTATTGGATTACTTTTCTTATTATTGGAACCTCTCTGTTGGGATGCCCTAACTCTAATGCTTCGTTAGTATCCTTTAAAGATACCTCCCTCTGAACCATGCGCTGCTGAGCAACTGTCGGCTTTCCCCTTTGTTCTAGTTTAAAAGCTGCTCTATCTCCTTTTTAAAGGTTAGCGCCAGCAGCTTGGTTCCTCCCTGGTTAAGGTGGAGCCCATCACGTCAGAAAAGACTACCCCTTCCCCAAAAGGTTCCCCAGTTCCTAACAAAACTGAATCCTTCTTCCCTGCACCACGTTTCATCCACGTATTAAGACTCCGGAGCTCTGCCTGTCTCTGGGGACCTGCACGTGGAACAGGGAGCATTTCAGAGAATGCTACCCTTGAGATTCTGGATTTCAGCTTTCTACCTAAGAGCCTAAATTTGGCTTCCAGAGCCTCCCTCCCATATTTTACTATGTCGCTGGTGCCCACATGTACCTTGACAGCTGGCTCCTCACCAGCACTGTCTAAAATCCAATCTAGGTGATGCGTGGAGTCTGCCACCTTCGCACCAGGTAGGCACGTTACCAAGCGATCCTCATGCCCACCAGCCACCCAGCTGTCTACATTCCTAATAATCAAATCACCAAATATAACGGCCAACCTAACCCTTCCCTCCTTGGCAAAAGCCCTGGGAAACATATCCTCGGTGTGAGAGGACAATGCACCACCTGGAGAGCAGGTCCTTGGTATAAGATCATTTCCTGCTGCACCAAGTTAATGATCTCTGATCATGGAGACCTTCCTCCTCCAAGGCAGCAGCAGGAATTTATTTATTTATTTATTTATTTATTTAACATTTTTATATACCGACATTCATGAAAAAATATCATATCATATTGGTTTACAAGGAACAAAGAAATAACATAACATTAACTGGTGGAAGTTTAAAGTTACAATAAAACAGGGGTATGTAACTGGGAAGGAAGAGCATAGTGGGGGACAGATAACTCATGAACTAATTACAATGAGGAAGAAGTAAGTGCAAGAGAGATATGTTCTTATCTAGATGTGGCTAATGCTATGTGTCTATTGTTAGCCCTGGTTGGGGAAGGCTTGACTGAACAGCCACGTCAAAGAAGTAATCAAAGCGGCCTACGTAGAGGCAGGGAATCCCCCACCTCTGCAAGTCAAGGCCCATTCAACAAGGGCCCAGTGTCCTGGGCGGAAACCAAGATGCTGTCACCCGCTGACATCTGTCGGGAATGCCAGACTGGAATTGGAACTTGGGTACTATGCCCCTGAAGGTCTCATCTATATACCTCTCTGTCTGCCTCAGCTCCTCCAGGTCTGTCACTCTAGCCTCCAGAGATCGGACTCATTCTCTGAGACAGAGGAGCTCTTTGCATCAGATGCACACATATAACTTCTCATCGGTGGGTAAAAAAATCATACATGTGATACTTGATGCAAAAGACTGGGAGGCCTCCCTCTTGCTGCTGGACTGCTGCCTTCATCTTAAATTTGTTCAGTTCCTAGTTAAGTTTTAGGTTGCTATGGGTGTAGGATTGCATACGATTAGGGTCCTTTAAATGTATTAGTGCATTCACTATATCTCTGGTAGTGACCTACAAGGGAATGATCAAACTCTTGATAAGGTGTGGGGAATTTCTGAGTTTAAGTTAAAAGACTGATTTTGGGAGGGAGAGTTGTTTGTTTGTTTTTAAGTGTGGAAGACACTTGCCTATAAATTAAAGGATGAGCTAGGGGTGGGTAAAAGAGGAGTGGGAGGGTTAGGAAATACAAACACACACACAAGCTTCTGTTTGTTGCCTGACTTTCTGACTACTGCTTTAACGGTAGGGGGAAAAGAAAAAAAGGGGAATCAGATTCAGACAGCAACCAACAAGGACACTACATTTTAAGGTCTGGGAAAACAAAAATCGGGGGTAACTTGCTGATGTGTAACCAATAAGCCTGGTACCTTTGATGCTACCATAAGCTTGCTGGGCAGACTAAATGGACCGTTTGTCCTTTTCTGCCATCATTTTTATGTTTCTATAAGCTAACTGTGAGCATAGCCCCACTTCTTACCACCTTCAAAGTGGGACATTTCTGTTTTGGTGCAGTTCATGAGACTGAACTCTGCTGGTTCTGTTGTACTTGATAGTTGTAATGCTCATGCTCTTCTGCACAGCAAAGTTTCGCTGATTTTTTCATGGGAGAAGTGGCCAAGTGGTTAAAGTAAAGGATTTGGAAGCAGGGAAACCAATATTCAAATCGTACTTCTTCCGGTGACACTCCTTGTGACTTTGGGCAAGACCCTTTATCTACTATTGCACAAGTTTTTATATCTGATTACATGGTATCTTCTAAAACCATTCAGCATCAGCTTTGTCTTCTTGCTTGTTCAAGCAATTTGGATTGTGGATGTTCTGGTACAGGCGAGAAGGGGAGAAGGGCAGAGATAAAGGACACTGCTCTCTGCCCGCTTTTGAGGTTCTTCTGCAGGCTTTTTTGTGACATTCCACAGTGTCATGGCAAAAGCAGAATTCTCTCAGGAGCCCAGAGGTTTATAATTATTTTAAAGTGTTTTAAAAATATGGGCAATTTCTGTGTATTGAGCTTTTGTTGACAAATTCCAAATTTTACTGGTTTTTGATATGCAGCCTATTATATTATATAATAAATTAGCATTAATTTGTCTAAACTATGGTTTCATTGAATTCCATGTCTCTGCCTCTTTTTTTCATGGATTCAGTCTAATAGATGGTTAGATTACTTGGAGACTGTCCTCTTTAATATAGATACTTATCCCTTGAAACAGCGTTTTGATGGAATGCAATCTGTGTCAGCTCTTTGAGAATGCTTACTGGTTTCATCTTTGGATTAATGTTGAGACTTTATCTCCTGAAGATCCATATATACATTTGGAGACTTGTGTCTCTGTTTTTTTTTTATATTTGTAAGTTTTACAAAATAAAACACAATAATCTTGTACCAGAAAAGTAATGTTGGATTTGTGGCATATTGTGGACTCTTGGTCGAAGTGGCGAGGACTCCTCCCATGGGGAGGGGCCCCGTGGGGAACCACAACAATAGGCTAGACTCTAGTAAGCAGACACTGAGGAAAGACAGCTTTATTGTACTGCTGATGTAAGTTGAATCTTGCTGGAAGGAATAGTACTGTAGGCCAGCGATATCACAGTAAGCTCAGACAGTCTCTATAGATGATGGTCTCACCCAGATGTAGCAAGGCTGGGTAGTGTTCTGCAGCGAGGGATAAGCCGAACCTGAAGGGTGGAATAATGAGAGCTGGAGCTTGGCTTTACTCACAGAGTGGCAGTGTTGGTAATTTCCTTGGTGGTAGAATGTAGAGAGGGACCCGAGATCCGAGGTGCAGAATACCCTGAGCAGGATAGACCCTTGAGGAGCGAGTACCTAGGAGTGCCGAGGGATCCTGGAAGAAAGTAGATAGGACCCCCAAGGAGCGGGTGTCCTAGGTTAGGTAGCTGAACCCCAAAGGGCAGATAGAAGCGAGAGGCCCCCGAGGAGCGGGTACCCAGAGCTTCTGTAGGAGCAAGTTACCCCGGAGGGTAGTGAGGAATCCAAGCGGGCAGCTTAGAAGCTGTCAGAGTAGCAAAACCGAAGTCCTTGCTAACTCATTCGGCTATAGCGGAGCAGAAGTTTAAATACCCGGAGGTACTGACGTCATGCGGTGGGGATACCCCCAAGGTTCCTGCCATGATGTATTCAAAAGCGTAGGTGGTGTGTGCGTGTGCGCCTAGGAGACCTCAGGAAGAAGCATGGTGGACGGTGATGCCCATGCTGTGTCGGAGACGCCAAGGGTTTCGGCAATCAGCACTGGAGGCAGCCATCCTTCCCAGGGAGGAGGAAAAGGTTAGAAGAAAGGTGAGGCAGAGCAGTCGCAGCCATCTGCGACCGAAGGATGCAACAAGTAATGAGAAAATGTGCCTAGTAATAAAGAAGAATGAACATCATATTAACTACAAGTTAACATAAGAAAAGAAAAAGGTAAATATTCCTGCACATATCTCAAAATAATAATAGGAAAAAAAGGGGGAGACCAAGAAAAGAAAAAAAGCAATAAAACTCTGAAATAGGAAAAAGGAAAATAGAGAAGCATACCAGACATCACAATTCCAAATCATCATATCATCTTAATGAGCTTCTTAGACATGCGAATCTAAAAATAATCGCAGTTGAGAAGGTTCAAAGTAAAGATAATTAATGTTAAAATATTTAAGAAAGCATTTACATGGATATCTTAAGGTAAATTGTGCACCTAAAGGCAAAACTTCAGACCGCATGGAAAGAAATGTCTTCCTATGGTTAAAGTATATCAGGAAATATCCAAATCTTCTGATTGTAGAATAGTGATGATCTGTTACAATAAAAAAATTTAAGAACAGCATTTCTATTGTTCATTAAGGCAAACGAGACAAGTACAGTTCCCCTTTTAGATATTAAAACATCTTGAGAGGACTCAAGAAAATCTGTTAGATTCAAAAAAAGAAGGATCCTGTTCTTGGTCTTCAGAAGAACCAGGAGAATGCTGTGGTAAAAATAGGCATTGCCTCCTTGGAAATCTTGAGAACTTGTAAGATGTAACTCTTTAAAAGTTCCATAGGTGGAATCAATTTGATAACAGAAAAATTAAGGTCTCTCAAATCAAAGACTTCTCATAGCATTTTCAATGTTCTCAGGTTTTTTTAGATTGAATTAAATCAGACTAAACCAGAACATTTTGTGTCTTCTCAGCACAGACCCGCATGACTCCAGTACTTCAATATTACTCCCATGTAAAGAAACCATTTTGTCAATAACTGACATACACTGGTTGGTATCCAAAGAGATCTTTGTCAAAGAAAAAATAGATGTTTCTATAGAGACAAGAGCATTGCAAACAGCATCCAAAGTAATGACTGGGGGCTTGATCAAGGATACTTGTGGGACTAAACTATTCACAATGTCCAAGCCTCCTTCACCCAGTCTCCTCCAGATAACACTGGCAGTTTCTGCAACGAGGAAAAATCTGACACAGTTCCCTGAACAGGGGTAGAAGAAGCTTCTCTATCCAAGCCCTCTACAAAACTAGTGTATGCAGCAAACACAATGGCAGAATCCCCAAGAGACTGAGTGCCCTATTAACAACGGGGCTTACCATATTCTGCACTGCTTCCATTGAAGATCTGCCGAAAGGAGGATACGGCGTGGTAGGCACACTGGGATTCAAAGATACTTCCTCAGCCCACGGCATTGGCTCCCCATCAGCGTCCACAAGGGCCATCGCTGGCGCTACTGATGTCGGGGGATAGAAACCTTCACTCCAAGACTGGAGGCCAGGTGAGGGAGAAGCCTGGGAAGACTCCTTCAGCTTAGCCTTCCTCTTGGTGTGAGGCACAGAGGTAATGGAAATACCAGGAAACAGAGAGGGCTCCGACCCAGCGTCTCATACGGCAGCCATCTTGGCAGCTCTATGTTTAATTCATTTTGATATGTTTAAATTTTGTGTTTCTTTTATAATTGGAAGGACAAATAATCAAAGGCATATTTGCAGGTAAAATGCAGGAATTCTTGCACATGTGCTGTAGTTGCCTTTAGGACTCCCCTCTTCCCCCCCCCAAAAAAAAAAAAATATCTGGAACAGATGTCCATTCGGCACGGATCACAGTTATGTGACCCATTTGTGTGACTATGACAAAGTGTTTGTCTTCAGAAAAATGGAGCATCCTGACACAAAGATAATGGCAGTGTTAAACCTAAGCATGGAATCCACAAAGTGCTGAAATCAATCAATAAAGAAAGCTAATACAGGATACAATTTCACCCAAGAACTTATAGTATGGCCAACTAAAATACAACTTGGTGTGTTTTAATTTCATTATACTGTACATACAGAAGCTGGGGTAAACTATTTTTAAGTGCCTTCAGAGAAATGGCTGTGATTTACTTAAGCTAATATACTTCTAGAGAAAATCAATTAAAAAGGTTGCTAGACTATGCCTGTTACCATGGTCACAGCTTTATCTAAATATATTCTCTTTTGTTCCCAAAGCACAGCTGTACCAAGCAGAACTCTATTTTTACCCAGCAGGAGGCTCCGGCTATTCTATCCATTGTCAACTCTTGACAGCGCAGGCACAAAATAAGTAATTTGCATGGAATTATTATATTTTTACCCAGTATATTCTATTTTTCTACTTTTACAAATCCAATGTTTTCCCCTTATAAAAATATTTCTCATATTAATTACTCACTAATAATGTAGCATCACTAGTTAAACAATCATGAGTGCTCCATACAATGTCTTCAGTATGCTGCTTCATACAAAAAAGCACTTCAACTTAATCTGAATTATTTGTCAGAATGAAATGTTTCCTTCCACAAAGGGCATGTAAATCTAAAATACAATATTATATACTGCCAAAAAAAGAGAAAATAAATTTTCCTAAAAATTATTTTATCTTTTATTTAGGAGTTTTAAAACATCAAGCCTTCCCAGAGGCACATACAATCAGACAAAGATCGCAAGTTCATGTAGGGGCAGACAGAACAACAGTGCAGTAAAAATCTATGCTACATTTTTATTTAATTACCACACTAAAAAAAAATGTTTACTTCCAATGTAACATGCCAACATGCATATACCCGGTAGTTAAAAGATCAGTGCTAAAACCAACCAAAAAAAAAAAAAAGTGTGTCTCAAAGTAAAATGGTAGCAAAGTAGAAATCAAAAAAGTGAATGAAAACAGTAGTTATTTTTTTTTACTTAACTACCATTTTAACTTGAGTAGTTAGAGGTGAAGGATAAGTTTAACTCATACCTCTAATCCAAGGCCCCAGCACCCAGGAAGACAGAGCATGGGACACCACGAAAGAATCTCAGACCAAAAACCTCACAACCACTTCACTCTACCTTTCCCATCCACTAAGCCTCCACCACCTAACCCCAAAAGGTGGGTTAGAACTTGTGGAGACCCCACAGGGGACACTAACTCAGAGTAATGGGGCCTTGGGAAACCCAGGCCTATGTGTACCTAACTTAAGTTTTTAATTTCTATTTACTTCCCATTGAAGTAAATGGAAGTTAACATTTTACTTCAACTCAAGTGGTGAAAAAAAAAAAAAAAGGAATTCCGTTTTAGTGCACTTTTCATTAGAATGCCTGGTAATGACCTATATATGGAATTACTTACATTTCAGTAAAGTGCATAAAAAAATTAGCACAGTGTTTTACTTCCTGTTTATTGTACATTTTTTGAGTGTTAAAGCCTTTATTATATGGAAATGTGCACTAAACCTAAAATAAAGCAGATCACTAACACTAAGGCACTTATTATATTGACTCCCACCCACCTCCCTAATCTGCCCATTTTCACTTCCTGTTATATCATCATCAGACTCTATTTGAATTCCAGCTTCACGTTCATGTTCCTGCAACTAAGGATCCTCTGTGCTTAACACATGCTCTGTGAAATTTGGTTTGCCTTCATTTCCACTGGGAGGCTGGTCCTTGCATCCAACAACCTTTCCTGAGACAAACCCATTCCAGCCTCATTTCATGAATCCACTCACACAAGCTCCCTCTCTTGCTCACCCCTTCTACACATAGGCTCCCTCTCTCAAACACACACACAAATCCCTTTCACAAAGGATCCCTTTTCTTACACATACACACACACCTTCACACATGCTCCCTCTCTCACAAACAAGCACCACACACCATAGCTCCCAGTCTCTCATACATATACACACTCCTTCCCAATCTCGTCACATAGGCTCCCACTCTCTGGCACCCACACCCACGCATCCTTACACACCCACACACTCCCACCAAGCCCTGCTCCATCTTCGCCACGAGCGGGACGGCCTCTGCTCACAGTGAAGATGAAGCAGGCCCAGGCATGCCAAATGCTGTGCAGGAAGGGAATTCTGCGCTCCACAATCCTGCAGATTTCCCACAGTTCTATTGGATGATCCTTGTGTTCCCACAATAAGTTAATAAGTAAGTAATATCTGTGTGCTTTTGAAATAAAATTTCTTAAAGCTCTTTGCTTATGGAAATATTGGTGCTAAAACTATTGGCTGCCTTCCCTTTATCTGCTTTTTGAGTACTTTAGAAAAGCTTTTGAACTTCTCCCTATTTAGGGCTACTTCCATATACAATCTGCTGTTGAGGGACTAAGGTGTTTGTTTCTTAAGTTTCCTTGCACACACTTATGAAAAAGAACTTTAGGTGTAGCACTCAAGCAAGATAGTCTGGGGTTTAAAATGCCTTGACACTTAAAAACCATCTCACCCCGACCTTACTTTCCTCAAATAGTCCTAGAACACATGTAACAAGGCTTAATTAAACTAAACTGCAGTGGTAAACAAAGTATTTAGAATCTTTTTATCACAATTCAGGTCTTCTATATTAAAACAAATCAACATAATGGCTATTATTCAATATAACAATTGCAGTGCCTTAGTCTTAAGGCATACTAAAACTCAAAGCTTATCCCAGAGGCTAGGGCTGTTCTGCTTGCAGAAGAGACAGCTGAGGGGGAATATGAAAGAGGTCTACAAAATCATGAAAGGACTTGAATGGGTAAATGTGAAACTGTTTCCTCTTTTGGATAATACAAGGACTAGGGGGCACACCATGAAGTTAACAAATGGCACATTTAAAACAAATTGGAGAAAACCTTTTCACTCAATGCACAATTAAGCTCAGGAATTTGTTGCCAGAGGATGTGGTTAAGGCAGCTAGTGTAGCTGATTAAAAAGGTTTGGATAAGTTCCTGGAGAAGACCATAAACTGCTATTAATCAATAGGGACTGCTTGTTGCCGGCATGGGATCTATTTAATGTTTGGGTACTTGCCAGGTACTTGTGACTTGGATTATCTACTTTGGAGACAGGATACTGGGCTTGATGAACCCTTGTATGGCATATCTTATGTTCATCTGTCGGCAATAAAAAGGCAGCTGACTCAACTGAAAAAGGAATTGTCTAGGATTGGAAAAAACCTCCCAGTCTCTTCCCCCACTCCCATATAGAATTCATAAACCCAGGAACAAATGGATTTTAGTGGGCTCTGGGAGGGTAGGACCAGTGACAGGGAAAGCCACTCTCTCAAATCATACCCATACAAAATGTCTTTTCCGCTTTGGACAACGATGATGACTCAGAAAAGGAAACTGAAGTGGTATCTGAAAGGGAAAGACACACAATGCACATAAACCCCAAAATACTTAGAAACCACAGAAACATGAGGGCAGAAAATGACTGTTTGGCCTATCTAGGCTGCCCATCCACCCAACTAATTTAGCTTTGTAATTTACATCATTCCCTCAGAGATCCCTTGTATTTATCCCATGCTTTCTTGAATTCAGATACTTTGTCTCTACCACCTCCACTGGGAGGCCTTTCCATGCATCCACCATCCACTCTATAAAGAAATTATTTCCTAAGATTACTTCTGAGTCTACCCTCTTCCAACCTCATCCTATGACCTCTTGTTCTAGAGCCTCCCTTTCTGCTGAAAGAGGCTCGCTTCCTCTACATTGAAACCTTGGAATTACCGTATTTTTTGCACTATAAGACGCACCTGACCATAGGACGCACCTAGGATTTAGAGGAGGAAAATTAAGAAAAAAAAAATTCTGTCCCCATGATGGGCTCTGTACGGAGCTCCCCCCTGGTGGCAGTCCGTGAGATTTATTTTGTTTTGTTTTTTATAGTAAGGCAGAGAACATCCACACAGGTACTCACACTCACTGGTTTTCTGTCCCTCACATACATATATAGGCTCTTTCACACTCACTAGCTCTCTCCCCCACTCAACTCACTGGCTCTCCCTCACATATACACATACCCACAGACAATCACACACTCAGGCTCTCTCCCTCATACACACAGCTCTCTCACACCAGTTATTTTAAACTTTCATGACTGCTCCAAAGTTCAATAATAAATAGTCAGGGCTATATTACCTTGATTAGGAGAGCAATTGCTCCTAATATTTCAACAGGTAGCCACTTAATCAGCACAGGCAGTAATTCTATTTGCTGGTCTGTGTCATGTGTCCTCCATCCCAGGCAGTATACCACCCCCATGACCCTCCAATACATCCAAACAAATTAGAAGGAAATGGCACCAACCACAAACCACAAGGAGTGAAGTTCTTACTTTGGACTGCAAGTGAGGTCAACAATTGACCATGTATCGTCCTCCGCCGGCAGAGCCCAAGCTCCCCGCCAGTTCCGGGGTGCATCTCTCTGCTAGATCGACGTGGCACAGGTCAGACATCGCCTGTTTGAACCACGTGGGCTACGGAGGCCCCTCCAATTCAAACAGCTCCCTGCCAGTCTGCTGTTCCCGGGGTGCATCTTGCTGTGAGGGTCGGCGCGGCACAGGTCAGACATCACCTGTTTGAACCGCGTGGGCTACGGAGGCCCCTCCAAACAGCTCCCTGCCGGTCTGCTGTTCCCGGGGTGCATCCCACTATGAAGGCCAGCGCGGCGCAGGTCAAATGCCAGCCGTCTGAACTGGAGGGGCCTCCATAGCCCACGCAGTTCAAACAGCTGATGTCTGACCTGCGCTGCGCTGACCCTTGCAGCAAGATGCATCCTGGGAACAGCAGACCGGCAGGGAGCTCAAGTTCCGCTGGCAGAATACAACACACCTACAATACCATGCTGATTGGGCAAAGTTGGGAGGAGGCGGGGGACAGCGCGCGAGAGGGAGAGATGCTGCATTCACTCCATAAGACGCACCCACATTTTCTCCCCATTTTTGGGGGGAAAAAAGTGCGTTTTATGGAGTGAAAAATACGGTATTTAAATGTCTTTCCCTCTTGCTTTTCCACTAGGGCAGAGCTTTCCAAAGTGTGTGTCGCGACACTTTAGTGTGTCGCCTGCAGTGTACCGGTGTGTCGCGCAAGCCGGGTGCACGTGATGGGGCGGAGCAAGTGGTATACCGAGGAGAGGTCAGGGATAGCCAATGCGGCCGCCGGTGGACCTCATCCCACTGGCGGCTGAGTAGTGAAGTATCACTGTGCTGTGCCGGAGACACACAGCAGGAAGATCGGCAGGGCTGTGGTGGAGCTCACGTCACCACGGCCCAAAGAAAAAGGTCATTCTAAATGTGCAGGTGCTCCTCCTTCTTCCTGTCCACGCGGCTCCGGAAGAAAAATGTTGCCGGAGCCGCGTGGGCAGGAAGGAGGAGGAGCATCAGCCATGTGCAGAAGAGGAGCAGCGTTGTTTGCAGCGGGCTGAGAAGAGGAGGAGGCCCGGTAGCAGGGCCGCCACCGCGGATCGGCCCAAGAAGATCAGGGCTGCCGCCGCCGATCGGCCCGAGAAGATCAGGGCCGCTGCAGAGCCCATCCTGCAGCAACCCGTGAAGAGGAGGCCCAGAGGTAAGAGAGAGGCTGAGGGCCCATAGAGTGTGTGTATGAGATGAGTTGAGAGATTGTGTGTCTGTGTGTGAGAGTGAGTTGAGAGACTGTGTGTGGGAGTGAGGACCTGAATGTTTGCAGAGACAGCATGTGAGAGCCTGTGTGGTGAGAGAGAGACAGCATGTGACAGTGAGAGCCTGTGTGTATGAATGATTGTATGAGAGAGAGCATGTGACAATGAGAGCCTGTGCTTGAGCAAGACAGCATGTGGGAGTGAGAGAGAGCCTGGGTGTGTGAGAGTGACACAGCATGTGCAAAAGAGAGACTGGGTATGAATGATTGCATGAGAGAGAACATGTGAGAGTGAGAGAGAGAGTGTGTGTGTGTGTGTGTGTGTGTGTGTGTGTGTGAGTGTGAGAGAGAGAGAAAGCATGTGAGAATGAGAACCTGACTGTGTGTTTGAGGGAAGAAGATAGATGGAAAGAAAAGAAATAGAAAAAAGACAAAATGAAAGGAATTGGCAAAAAAATAAGAAAGGGAAGGTGGAACAAAAAAGCCTGTGACCAACCGATTAGAAAATTAAGATCAGACAGCAAAGGTAAAAAAAAAAATAATTACTTTTTACTGATTGGCACATGTAATCTTTGGTAATGTGCAAGAGTAGCACTTTCTCTATGCAGATCTCACAATGTACGAGATCAACATGGAGGAAGTGGAAACCCATGGGGCCTGCACAGAGAAGGCAGCAGAATGGGCTTCAGTGTCAGCAGCAATCAGCGCTTCCCCAATAGCCATGCTGCAGCAGTGACAATGGCAGCAGAGGAATGAGAGAGGCTCCGAGGTTGCTGGCAAAAGAAAGAGAGGGGGCCTGCCTTTAGTATGTGCATGTGTATGAATGGGAGTCTGCCTAGGGGTGTATGTGTGTGAATGCATGGGTGCCTGCCTGAGGGTGTGTCTGTGTATGAGAATGAATGGGTGTCTTCCTGGGGTTTGTATGTGTGAGAATAGGTGCCTGCCTGTGTGTGGTGTGTGTGTGTGAGAATGAATGTGTGCATGCTTGGGGGATGGAAAGGGAGTGCTGTGAAAATGAATGGGAGCTTGCCTGGGTGTGTGTGTTTGTATGTATGTGAGAGAGCCAGAGAGAGTGAGAGCATGAGTGTGTATGAGAAAATCCAGGTGAGTAAGAGTTTGTGGGTAGGGGGGGGTGTGTGGAGGGGGAGAGAATGTCTTAGAGCCTGAGAGTGTGTCATTGTCTGTGAGAGTGAGAGGTTATGGTGGGTATAAGAGCATGAATGTGTATGTATGTGACAGTGTATGTGTGAGAGAGAATGGACATGTGAGTATGTGTGAGAGAGAGAGAGAGGATAACCTCCTAATCCTTGACAATATCAGGGTGACTGGAAATCAAGAGCTCCCACGTATGGACAGCAGGGGCTTTTTAAAATCCTTATTAGTTTTAATTATTGGGTGTTATTTGATATTTGTGCTGTTTTGAAATATTTTATTGGTGTTTGTAAAAAATGTATATGATTTTAATTAATAGAAATTCTATTTATCAGTTGTTTTAAAATATTCTTTTATTAGTATGGTTTTACTATTATAACTGATGCTTTGTTTCTTGATTTTATTTGTTTTATGAGGAATGGTGGTTCTATTTTTCCATTGTTAATACACAGAGTCTGGCTTCTTGGGGTTTCCATTTCAGTTTTTGTCTAATTTTTGCTCCTTTATTTTGTATTCTGTATTTGGTGAGGGTCTGTCTCTGCTCTGTGTGTGTGACCATGAATAGAGATTCTGCTACCATAGGGATCTATAGCAATCTGGTTTGTTTTGTTTCCTCAGTAGGTGGTGTATTGGTATTCTAGGACCCAGCGTAATATTTACCCTTGCTTTTTCACAGGTAGGGTTATTGTTGTTTGAGTCCTTGGTGTTATTACTGCTATGTTACAATGGGATTGCGGTATAGATTTTGAGTGTCTTTTTTGCGGGGTTTTGTGTTAGTTCACAGAGTTACAGAACTAGAGGTGCAGGATTTATATTGGCATTCTGTCCCTTCCTATAAATTCCAGACTTCACTCTCATAGCCACATAGAATTAGTTGAATGAGGCTATCAAATAATTTTATAGTGTGAAACTGGCCAGCTTTTTAAAATTACGCAGAATACCCTTTGGACTTTTTTATTAACACCAAATATTCAAAAGCTGTGTTCATCCCATCAAGCTCATATCTCATTAAAGAGGTAAATTGAATAACACAAAAACTTTGTTTTATTATTGTTACTCATAAATTATAAAAATAACATTAATCTTGGAATATTAGATATTTTTAATATAAATGAAAGGTTTTCACAAGATAGGTTGTGTCGTGAAACATTTTATTATGTATATATTTAAGGAAACATACATAAATTGTCAAAATACATTTCATTCGTTTAACCTTTAACCTCTGGTTTGCTAGTAGAGTGAATTACTGTGTCACGAAATTATGTTTGTCTAAAAAGTGTACAATCAGAGGTCCTATACGCAATACTGTATGTATGTATGTATGTATGTATGTATTAGAGGAGGATGATTTATATTGAATGTGTTTAATAAAAAAAGATTCATTTGTAGAATACAGTATTGCGTATAGGACCTCTGATTGTATATTTTATCTTTGATATAGACGGAGGCACTGCACTGTTTTAGTGTACCTGTCTAAAAAGTGTGTCATCAACATTAAAAGTTTGGAAAGCTCTGCACTAGGGTATACATGTTTAGATCTTTAAGTCTGTCCCCATATGCTTTTGAATGAAGACCACTGACAATTTTAGTAGCCACACTCTGGAGTGATTCAACTCAACTTACATCCAGTATTTCAAATGAGCTCTCCTCAGGTACCTATACAGGGGCAATAGCACCTCCCTTTTTCTGCTGACAATTCCTCTCCCTTTGCAATCAAGCATCTTTCTGGCTATTGCCATCACTTTATCCAACTGTTTGGCTACCTTAAGGTCATCAGACACAATTGTCCCCAGATCTTATTCCCTTTATGCTTAGAAGAATTTCACCTCCAATGCTGTACCTTTCCCTTTGATTTATTCATCCTAAATGCATTACTCTGCATTTTTTAGCATTAAATCTTAGCTGACAGACCCTAGACCAGTGGTCCCCAAACCTGTCCTGGAAGGCCACCAGCCAGTCGGGTTTTTGGGATATTCACAATGAATACGCATGAGAGAAAATTTGCATGTTATGGAGGCAGTGCATGCAAATTTTCTCTCATGCATATTCATTGAGGATATCCCAAGAACCCGACTGGCTGGTGGCCCTCCAGGACAGGTTTGGGGACCACTGCCCTAGACCATTCCTTGAGTTTCATTGTTTTCCACACCTTCCTGGCTGTCCTACCCATTGCTTATTTTGGTATCATCAGCAAAAATACAAACCTTTGACAATCCTTGTTAGATCATGCACAATAATGTTGAAAAGAACTAGTCCAAGGACCGATCCCTGAGGCACACCGCTAGTAATCCCCCCTCCCCCTTCAGAGAAAACTCAATTTACCACTACCCTTTGTTGCCTCCCACTAATTCTTGCTCCCATACCAAGGGCATTCAATTTATTTATAAGTTACCGATGCAGAACACTTACTGAAATCCAAGTACACATCTAGCTCTCTCCTTTGATCCAGCTCTCTGGTCACACAATCAAAGAAATTGATCAGATTCATCTGACAATATTTACCTCTGGGTAAAACCATGCTGTCTCGGATTTTGCAGAATGGTTGGTTTTCAGAATCTGCACTATCCTCTCTTTTAGCAGCAATTCCATTAATTTGTTCACCACAGAGGTCAGACAAACTGGTCTGTAGTTCCCAACCTCCTCACTTCATCTTTTATGATCAAGAACAATATCCGCCCATCTCCAGTCCTCCAGAACTACTCTCGACTCTAAAGAAGCATTGAAAAGATCAGCCAGTAGAGCTGCTAGGGCATCTCTAAGTTCCCTTAGTACCCTCTGATGTATCCCAACCTGCCCCACTGCCCTATCTACTTTAAATTCAGTTAGCATCTCACGAACACACTTTTCTGATAATTGACTGAGATTAATCTCACTTCAATTTTATTTGTGTTTGTTTTATGTGGGTCTGCTTCTGGCCCTTCCACACTGAACAAAAATATTTGTTAAACAACTTTTCTTTTACCTCATCAGTCTCTAAATTTTCCTTCCTTTCACTTCCGAGTCTTCCAATGCCACTTTTGCACTTCCATCTATCACTAACATATCTAAAAAAAAAAAAAAAAGTATTGTCTCCCCTTTTTACCATGTTTGTTATTTTTTCTTCCATTTGAATCTGTGTATTCCTTACTATCGTCCATGCTTTTCTTAGCTTTTCCAGATGTTGCCTCCTGTCTTCCTCTTTCTGTGATCTCTTGTAGCTTATGAATGCTAACCTTATCACCCTTACATTTTTAGGTACTACTTTAAAAAACCATGGCAGCTTTGTTTTTTTCTCTTACCTTTATTTATTTTCCTAACAAAATATGGTAGTTAGTTGCCCTTATATCTCCTTTTACTTTTTCCCACTGCTCTACTACTTCCCCCTGATTTTCCCAAGCAGCCAATGACTCCTTGAGATACTCCCCTATTTTAAGAAAATTAGTTTTGCTTAAGTCTAGGATCTTCAACTTTATTTATTTCTAAATTATTTTAAATCACTAAAGCAGATAGATCTGGTCAGAGTGGTGTACATTAGGGATGTGCAGACAAAAAGTTTTTGTTGCGTTTGTGATACGTTGTCGTTGAGGGTCGATTCCGTTGAATATGGAAGTATGGAGAATTCCATAAGTTGTCGATCTGTCCATACGTTTCCCGGTTCCCTAAATAAAAATTTTAACCCCCCACCCTCCTTAATCCCCCCCCCCAAGACTTACCAAAACTCCCTGGTGGTCCAGCGGGGAGTCAGGAAGCCATCCCTGCACTCGTTTGCAATTTCCTCACGGCGCCGATAGCCTGTGTCACAGGGGCTGCCGATGCCATTGGCCAGCCCCTGTCACATGGTCACCGGCGCCATCTTGTACTCCTACCACATGATATAATGATTCAGAACTTTGGTTCATTTAGCCATTCCCAGAATCCTTAGCAGGCTGCTTCAGACTGAAACTGCTGAGATACAGTGAATTTCTGACTGACCTCAGATTCAAGACTTTGGAAAACATCTGAGAAACCTGTAGGCTCGGCAAAGCCTATAATTAAAGGCCAGGAGGTCATCAATGGCAATATCTAAACCATAATACAAGGACCATAATACAAGCTTGGTTCTCACAGAAACAATAATACAAGCTTGGTTCTCACAGATTCCTATCTCGACTGACAGAAGCCAGGTGAACGGAAGATTGCAGGTGAACTGGAGATTCCCGGAGGTCAAGACTAATTAAAGGCTTGGAACCAACAATAGAACACAGACCAATCTATTTACAAAACACAGAAGATCACAAGAAAATATAGTGCATCAAAGAATTGCTAAGACGGTGGGAGGAGGTTGTTTGTCAGGCCAGAAAAGTTCAGTTTATGACACGGTCATATTGCGCAAAGGATCCTCTCACAAGCATTTTCTATGTATGGGTTAAACTATAAAATAACAGCTTGTACTAAAGATTGCAAGACACAGTGTTGCTATGCCCATCTTGAAGGATAGCTCCTGTGCTTCCAAAGATATGAAATATTAAAATTATATTTGTTCTAAAATTCTGAGTCATATCTTTGTTTAAAAAAGTGCTGACAAGCGTCTTATGAAAGTCTAATATTTAGACACACGTGACAGGTAGGTCATGTGGCAGGAGGTCGCTCCGGGACCCCCGTTGGACCCAACCGGAACTTTTGGCCAGCTTGGGGGGGTCAGGAGGCCACTCAAGGGAGAACCAAGAGCACCAGATCTTGGTTCTCCCTTGAGTGGCTCCTGCGCTGGCAAGGGCAGTTCTGTGAGACCAGCTCTAGTTCCTTCTGGGCTTGGTCTGGGGATCTGGCTGCTTTTTCTTGGGTGGAATTTTTTCAAGGCTTACAAGCCTTTCTTCAGGTACAGTCCTCCATTTCCCCCATTTCTGTCTGGTTGGACCCTCAGCCGGTGGCTCCTACCTCTTCCAGTACTAAGCTTATGCACCGGGCTTCGCCTCAGCTCCCTGCGGGTGTTCCCAACAGGAATCCGGACAGCACTAATGAGGTTGATCTTTATTCCCTGAAAAATGGGGAAATTCCTCCAGGCTGGAACCGTATCAAACCATGTTGCAATTCTTTCTTAGAGAGGAACTGCCAGCCCTGATTTCACAGACCTCGAAACAGCTGGGTGTTCCTGGTTCGGATGCTAATGTCAGAACCGAGGAAGAATCCCATTTTGGTTTCCTTACGTAAAGCCTCTTGTTTTCTTTCTCCGCTGATGAATGACATCCAGGAATTGATTGATCTGGAACAAGATGCCCCAGAGGCAACATTTTAAAGGGGTTGGACACTGAAAAGCCTGTACACCCTGGATCCGGCTGTGAGAGAGCGTTTTCCCCCAAAGTGAATGCTATGATATGTGCCGTGTCTAAGTGGACTATCCCTGAAGAGGGAGGAGAGGCCTTGAAGGATGTACATAATAGAAGGATTGAGGTTATTCTTAAGCAAGCCTTTTGAGGCAGTGACGATGAATTTACAGATTGCCTCCTATTGCGCCCTAGTAGCGAGATCTTGTCTGCTTCTCTCTCAGGAGGTTGATGAGTCTGGAGGGAATTCCAGAGCAGTTATGGAGCCTGCTGCCACCTTTTTAGCAGATGCAGACTACGATTTGGTCCAGATCTTGGCCAGAGAAGGGGCTTCGGTGATAGCAGCCAGGCATCAACTCCAGTTGTGAAATTGGTCAGCTGACACAGGTTCCAAAGCCAATCTTATCAAGATGCCCTTTAAAGGCTCACTCTTGTTTGGGAGGGAGCTGGAGAAACCGGCCAGTAAGTGGGGTGACTCTCTGGTGCCTCGGTTATTGGAGGATAAGAGAGTTACAGCTGGTATGAGAGGTAGTTTCTGGGGTTCCAGGCATTTTCGTCCCTACAGAGGGACAATCTTTCAGTAGGTCTCAGTCCTTTCGTCCCCAGATGCAATGTAGACTTGAGATAGCCACTGCTTATAAGATAGAAGGATTGGACCTATTATTTGGAATCATACCAATTACCTGACTTGGATTGGCCACTGTTGGATACTGGGCTTGATAGACTTTTGGTCTGACCCAGTATGGCATTTCACATGTTCTTATGCCTCTATTGTCGCAGGCATTTTATGTCTGGTATGTGACAAAAATGTGAAGGTTTGAATTTGTTTATGAGACTTGATCCTGTGGGGTCTTCCAGATCTGCAGAGCGGAGTAGGTAAGCAATTCGCTCTCAACCCGTGCACTTTCAGGCCTCCTTAGCCCTGCACTATGAGGACTCTGTTTCAGGGGAGCTGGGGCTTTTTGCTCTCTCCCCTCAGGGGGTTGTCACACTGGAGGCACCTTGGGAGTTGTCAGCCATGCCCCAGAGTATGCTTTCAGTTAAATCAATGTTGGTCATGCACCAGGCCTTCTGTAAGCATGGTTTCTCCTGCCTTTGGACCTGGCTATCTGGTAAAGCACAAGTGTGTGGCTCTGAAGTGATCAGGAGCAATCCTTGGGGGCTTTGATTTCCTATCCTCATTGATGTCTTAGAGGTCCTCTTGAAGCATGACATCTGGCATGATTCAGATTCTGAGAGTCTATCAGATTTGCCAGAAGAGAAGTATTTGTCCGAAGGGTGAGGGTTCCTTGGTCATACTTTTCCATAAGGAGGAGTTTTCTGTCATTATTACTCAGGTGGTTACCTCCAATAAAGGAGGTAACCTTCTTGAGCGCACCAAATCTCAGAGATATGTGCACAAATTGGGCCGGCATGCGCTGAGCGGATTTACAAGGCCGTGAGAGGATGCACATATCTCCCACTGCGTGCACAAGGAAAAGTTTGCAAAAAGAGGCAGGGAGTGGGCGTGGTATAGGCAAGGCATATCAGGGAAGGCAAAGAAATGTAAATACTTACACGCTCAAGCTGGGGTCCCATGCCGTGTAACTTTAATACTACTATGGATGGTGTATAAGTAATAAAACAAAAAACTCTAGGCTAATTAGCAGGAGTTTAAGGGTTGGGGCTAACAAGAGGAAGGGAGGCTATTAAATTAGAGGGGGGGGGGTTGCAAGTTCTATCCCTATATTGGGTGAACTGGGAATAAACTGGGAAAATGACAACTAGCATTGCCACACGTCCTTTATAAAAAATTCCGCCACTTATGTGGTAGAAGCAGCATTTGTGTGCACATGCGCATGTTCATTTAAAACTGCACACACATGTAGAGGCATCCAGGCTATTTTATATCATTTGCACATATACACGCTCATAAAATGGACGCATCTTTGGATGTGAGCTGGCAAACGCAATCTGTTTAAAACTTACCGTCAGGGTTGTGGACTCTGAGGAAGACCCTGATTTGAAGGGATCCAGAAGCTAAAGGCCTTTTCTTTTCATAAAGCTCTGAAGTGCATGGTTTTGAATAAAAACAAGGGGAGTTCAAGGTGGCAGCCCTCTTTTCTAAAATATCCATGTATGTGCATTGATAAATTTCATTCTAATAAGTGTGTTTTTTAACCCTCCACAACTTACATTTGGCAACTGCGATGCCAAGTCTGTTAGGGTTGCTGTAACAAATAAATGCGAAGCTTGGCAATGTGGTCAAGTTGTTTTGTTTATACTAAGCGAAGGCTCTTTTATACTCTAAGGTATGAAAAGCTCTTTCTTCATCATAGACATGCAGCCTCAGAAAAAAGGTAGATACAAAAAGCAGAAACAGCATCTGATGGAGAATTTCAGGTGAGTGGAAAAGACTACCCTCTCATGGAAAAATTTGTATGGCATATGGCAGACACGAGCTTGGAACTTGACGACTCCTATAGTGGAGGTAACTGTGATAAAGAACATTATTTTCCAGGTCAGGAACCTAAAGGAAAAAAAGTCTGTAGCAGCCTGAAAGTTGACTTCATAAAGTTGAGAAAGGACAACATGCAAGGCCCACAAAAGTGGAGGTTTTCAGGTCAGTGGCTTAATGCAGTACAGGACTTTCATAGATCTTGATAACAGTGAGTAGAGATGGGTTTATCATGCACTTGAACATAGTAAGCTGCTAAGATGCTGAGATGTACATTTATTGACGATGTGGCAAGACATTAGACAAAGTAGGAGGAAGTATGTTATCAAGTACTTAGGCTCACAAGAAAATGGGTCAAAGGTTTTGTGCTAGCACCATTGGGAATATTCAATCCATTTGAAGGCAGAGCTCTTTCTGGTGAACAGTTCTCTAATTGGAACCAAAATGTCTTCAATCACTTGAGGCAAAGACGGATGAGCAATTACTGAGTGTTCAATATCCCAACCGTTAGACCAGAGCTTTCCAAACTTTTCATGTTGGGTGACACACTTTTTAGACAAACATAATTTCACGACACAGTAATTCAGTCTACTAGCAAACCAGAGGTTAAAGGTTAAATAAACGAAATGTATTTCAACAATTTATGTATGTTTCCTTAAATATATACATAAATAAAATGTTTCACGACACGACCTCTCTCATGAAAACCTCTCATTTATATTAAAAATATATAATATTCCAAGATTAATGTTATTGTTATAATTTGAGTAACAATAATAAAACAAATTGTCCCCTCCACTCATCTCTCTCCCCCCAAGCACGACTGCCCTCCCAAGCACGTTTGTCCCCCACACACTCATCTCTCCCCCCCCAAGCACGTCTGTCTCCCACACACTCATCTCATCTCTCTCCCCCCCAGCACATCTGTCCCCTACACACTCATCTCATCTCTCTCCCCCCAGCACGTCTGTCCCCCACACACTCATCTCATCTCTCTCCCCCCCCAGCACATCTGTCCCCTACACACTCATCTCATCTCTCTCCCCCCAGCACGTCTGTCCCCCACACACTCATCTCATCTCTCTCCCCCCAGCACGTCTGTCCCCCACACACTCATCTCATCTCTCTCCCCCCCCAGCACGTCTGTCCCCCACACACTCATCTCATCTCTCTCCCCCCCCCAGCACGTCTGTCCCCCACACACTCATCTCATCTCTCTCCCCCCCAGCACGTCTGTCCCCCGCACACTCATCTCATCTCTCTCCCCCCCCAGCACGTCTGTCCCCCGCACACTCATCTCATCTCTCTCCCCCCCAGCACGTCTGTCCCCTACACACTCATCTCATCTCTCTCCCCCCCAGCACATCTGTCCCCCACACACTCATCTCATCTCTCTCCCCCCAGCACAACTGTCCCCCCACACTCTCATCTCTCTCCCCCCCAGCACGTCTGTCCCCCACACACTCATTTCATCTCTCTCCCCCCCAGCACATCTGTCCCCCACACACTCATCTCATCTCTCTCCCCCCAGCACATCTGTCCCCCACACTCTCATCTCTCTCCCCCCCAGCACATCTGTCCCCCACACACTCATCTCATCTCTCTCTCCCACCCCAGCACATCTGTCCCCCACACTCATGTACCTCTTCTTTTTGATTGTTGCCAGTTAAGTGCTTCACTCCCTTCAGGGTTCAAGCCTGCCATGGTGCAAAACACCTTCCATGATCACCAGACACTGTTGCTTGCAGTCAGTACTCCTCGTGGCCAGGCCTCATCGGCAGCAGCAGCCAATGACAAGGACAGCTGGGCTCAAGTCCCACACACTAAGCCCAAATTAAAAAAACCACGATTGACAGCAAAAATCGCCCAATAATAAGCAACCCATGAATCGCTAGGAAAAAAAAGCTCAAACTCGCGTCAGAGTTGACAGGGCTTGCGCGACACACCTGCACACTGCAGGTGACACACTAACAAGTCGTGACACACAGTTTGGAAAGGTTTGAATGATAGGGTCTGTTCCAAGATATATGAGGACACTGCAGGAAAGTTGCACGAGATATGCAAAGCATGTCTGTCTGGGCCACTCTGGAGTTACGAAAATCAAAATCAAGCACCGTCTCTTGCAGCAGCTTTTGCACTGCTCTAGCAATCAGCAGTATTGGTGAAAAAGCCCATGTGAGTCTTTTCTCTTGATTGAGGAGATAAGCATCCTGAGCCAATCTAAGATTGGTGGGTAGTATTGCAGAAAATAGATCTAGTTTTCTGTTCTGCTCTGATGCAAACAGGTCAATCAACATCCAACCCCCTAAATCAACTAATTTGTTGGCTATTGAGTGTCACAAGAACCTCTCGACTGAATACTCTGCTGAGGCAATCTGCCAACATGCTAAAGATTCCAGGAACAAAAGGTGGACTGTAGAACAAGCGAATGTCACATAGGGGTTTAGTCATCAGTGTAACTCTCGCCTTAAAAACCTGGTTTGTGGTTGATAATGGTTGGGTCATCTGACCCCACTGACAGCAGAGACCCCAGTGTAGATAATGGGTATGAAGGCAGGTCAGTGGGACCATGTGTAATGGCTGCCACCATATGACCTGATGCAATGAGAACTTATCTATTAAGTTCACTTAGAGAATAGCCACTGCCATTAGCAATGGTTACATGGAATGGACTTAGTTTTTGGGTACTTGCCAGGTTCTTATGGCCTGGATTGGCCACTGTTGGAAACAGGATGCTGGGCTTGATGGACCCTTGGTCTGACCCAGTATGGCATTTTCTTATGTTCTTACGTTGAAAGGTCAGTAGTTTGTGTATGAGCAATATCATAGTGTACACTCTATCCCTCGCCACCCTCTCCTTCAGCTAGCGTATCCATGCGCCAATGGATTTCATCCTCTGAGCAAGACAACTAAAATTTTAAAAGGATTTTGAAAAAAATATCTGGAGAAACTGAGTACATTACATATATATGTGTTATGCTCAGACAAAAAATGACTGAAGAGGATCACAAGGTAACTCCTGCACATGCTCAAAGTTCTACTCTACTAGCTAAAAGAGACTGTTGCAATCGGCGGTCCGACGCCCTCACCTCCGGTCCCAGCCCGACGCAGCTAACCGGCAAATGCAGCAGGATGCCACTATTACTCACAGCAGGGACACTGCCGACAATTCTGGGTGCAGCACATCTTCCTTAGGTATGCATGAGAACCTTCTTTCTATATTTAAGGGGACCATGTCAGTAAAGCCCCACAGCCCCTCTTGATGACATCAGTGATGCTGCCCTAAATAATGGGCAATTATCCAGCAGCAAGATACCTCAGCAACAGGTCTCCCTATGTCCAAGCAGTGTGAGTTGCCTCTCCAGTGTCCTTCGTCCTTGTCTTCAGTCCTGTGGTCCTAGTCCTTTCCAGCTTCCGTGATCCTTCTTCGGTTCTTCAGTGTGCCTTACCTCCTGTGCTGCTCCTCGCTCTCCTGCACTGCCTATTTATCCCTCCTTTCCTACAGACAGCTACGAGATACTTGACCTTGATCTGATTCCCGGACATTCTTGATAGTTACTTGCCACTGATCACTACCAGACTCCTGGACCTTCCTGACCGCCGCATATCCCCAACCATAGCCCGCCACCAAATATGCTCACCCTCTCTTACTCTGACCCTGCTACATCGACAGATATCTCCACAAGCAGAGGGCCCAGTACCCAAAGGCTCAACCTGAGGGGGAACATGGGCTAGTAAAGGCGTAGCTCCAGTTGGGCCTCTGCAGGGCTACTCCCCCTCATCCCAAGGGTCCATGCTCATAACAAGAAACAAATACATTCATTGGCGCCGGACGATGTCATCCACATATAATAGCCAATTCAACCTGCTTATCTATTGAAAATGTTGCAATATTTTTCATTCTTGTTTAGATTAATACTATCAAGATATCCTACTTAACAAGAAATATGACATTATAAAAATAAAAGAAAATCACACCAGCAAAGATAATGGAAGTTAATAACACATAGTAGATATGGTTATTGCTGCATTTAGATTTGTGAAAGAACACCACTACCCTCTTCTGGCTTCAATCTGTACTAACCTGAGCCACATAAAATGTCAACTAAAGAAGAGACAACAGGATCCAACAGCTATAGTCCTCAACAGCCACAGAGACTGGTTTACACGATATGCAGAATGAATAAGCATGGGATATCTGCAGGGGCAGGAAATGCAAAATATTGTAAATGCATATTCATTGTAGATATACTGAAAAACAGACCTCTTTGTGGCTCCTGCAGACCAGCATTGACCACCCCTTGATACATGTCACATGATGTAACGATAAAGTGACCTTCACTTATGATAACATTTATTAATATTTTTCCAATATGAAAGACTAAGGCCTGCAGGGTTTTTGCTTAAGCATGTAAGATTTCTGTAAAGAAAAAACTTGATTATCAGAAAATATATTTCTTGAAAGATGCAAACTGCTACATTGTTTAATTGCTAAGACTCTAGCTATCCAAAACATTTTGTCTTCGACTATAAAAAGATTAATTAAATTCCTTTTCTTTCTACAGAACTGCTCTATGTACAAACCTGTACTCTAGAAAGCCTGTGTTGCAAAATAAAATTAGATGTTTCCAGACTGAACAAGACACAGTTGCTCCTGTCAAAAGATAGTGCAATTAAAATAACTCCGATCTGTTTGCAGAAACAAAAATACCTTTGCACACAGTGTGGGTTAGTTTTATTTCCTTTTAAAAACCCGATGTCATTGTGTCATAAATTTACCACCACCTGAAATTACACAGTACCAATATAACCTATGATGATCATCATAGTCAAATTCCATGACAAATTTTGACAGCAAAGCATAACTGAACTAACCACAATGGTTTAATGATTAGCAAGTTCTGCAGTTAATGATCACAAGGACTTCCTGTACATGAACAGACAACGTCAAAACACTACAGACAAAAAAAGGCAGACAGTTACTGTGCAGCAAAGTTTTACCACCAGGTCTGGTAGTCATATTATATGGCTCTCTTTTGTCTTTATGATATATAATGTGAAAAAGTCAGGTGTTTTTCTTTCCAAATGAGATATCCTGAAACTTTCCATAGGGAAAAAACAAACAAACAAAATATTAATACAGAAAGTGAAGCCTCCAAAGCACTTTGGGCCCAGTTAATCAAGGTCTTTTGCCATAGACACCGAGCAGGGGAAAAGGCCTCGAGCATAGCAGACCTGTTTATGGATAAATGTCACTTTTACAGACCAGCTGTTATGGATTTATGTTCTGCTTTTTAGTATTTCCCTTTCTGCAAAAGGCTTACAATTTGGTTCTTATAAATGAGGCAAGGGAGGGTAAAGTAACTTAACCAAGGTCACAAGGAGCAGTAGTGGGATTCAAACCCTGATTTCCCTGATTCATAGCCCGCTGCTGGTTAAAAGACAGGAAACAGAGAGCAGGATTAAATTGACAATTTTCTCAGTGGAAAAGGGTAACAGTGGAGTGCCTCAGGGATCTGTACTGGGACCCGTGCTTTTCAATATATTTATAAATGATCTGGAAAGGAATACGACGTGTGAGGTTATCAAATTTGCGGATGATACAAAATTGTTCAGAATAGTTAAATCACAAGCAGACTGTGATACATTACAGGAGGACCTTGTGAGACTGGAAAATAGAGCATCCAAATAGCAGATGAAATTTAATGTGGATAAGTGCAAGGTGATGCATATAGGGAAAAATAATCCATACTGTAGTTACACGATGTAGGTTCTATATTAGGAGCTACCACCCAGGAAAGAGATCTAGGCATCATAGTGGATAACACATTGAAATCGTTAGTTCAGTGTGCTGCAGCAGTCAAAAAAGCAAACAGGATGTTAGGAATTATTAGAAAGGGAATGGTGAATAAAACAGAAAATATCATATTGCTCCTTGAATACTGTGTACAATTCTGGTCGCCACATCTCAAAAAAGATATAGTTGCGATGGAGAAGGTACAGAGAAGGGCAGCAAAAATGATAAAGGGGATGGAACAGCTCCCCTATGAGAAAAGGCTGACGAGGTTATGGCTGTTCAGCTTGGAGAAGATATGGCTGAGGGGGGATATGATAGAGGTCTTTAAAATCATGAGCGGTCTAGAAAGGGTAAATGTGAATCGGTTATTTACTCTTTCGGATAATAGGACTAAGGGCCACTCCATGAAGTTAGAATGTAGAACATTTAAAACTAAATCGGGGAAAGTTATTTTTCACTCAATGCACAATTAAACTTTGGAATTTGTTGCCAGCGGATTTGCAGTTTGTAGTGTTAATTAGCTGGGTTTAAAAAAGGTTTGGATAAGTTCTTAGAGGAGAAATCCATTACCAAGTTGACTTAGAAAATAGCCACTGCTATTACTAGCATCAGTAGCATGGGATAGACTTAGGTTTTGGGTACTTGCCAGGTTCTTATAGTCTGAGTTGGCATCTGTTGGAAACAGGATGCTGGGCTTGATGGACCCTTGGTCTGACCCAGTATGACATTTTCATATGTTCTTATGCTCTAACCACTAAGCTACTCCTCCAGCTCTTACTTGTGTACAGCAGCTGGCTGAATTCACTTGGCAGGTCACAAATTCTAAAAGTTTGCATCTCTGCTAAAATGTACCAGTACTTGCCAAGCCAAATGTAGCCGGTGGATTTAATCTGAAAGTGCTGCAAAGCTAAAAGAAACATTAATTGGCATGAAAGGTTCGGCTCAGAATTTAAGTTTATGCTTTTATTACTTAGGTATATGCTGATATAAGTCATTAGAGGTTTATAGCCATGGGAGTCTATAATGAAACACTATATATAACTAATGAAGAAGGGATTACAAGTTATTTATCCAGAATTCCCCTAAATACACAGAAAGAAAACCTTTCCTTATTAATAAAGTCCTAAGAATCCCACAGAAACACATTTTACTTACAATGTTTGTGGGGAGGGGGGTTTATGATTTAGTAGATTAAATATTTGGTCATGCCTTAAGAGATTTCAGCATGCTGTAGTGAGAGTTTCATCATTTTAAAATTTCAAGTCTATGACATCCATTCACTCCTACTTTATGGGCAGAGCAGAAGGTATTAATGGAATGCTTCTAGGGCACTTCCTCAGCACCTTTGATTTCTTTTTCATACTGTACCAAATATTTACTTGAATACCCTATCTTCAGAACAGACTCTTTTCCAACATTCATTATTCAGCAAACCTAATATTTCCTGGGATATTTGGACAGATTTTTACATAGGCAATATAGGCAATTGCTTACAGTGCCAATTTTGAAAGCACCATCTGATGCTTCCGCCAGTACCCGGCCAAGACCTCAAAGCATGCCAGTAAGGATTCAGACAGCATCATGTCCACAATAGAAAGAAAATCAGGGTTGGGCCTGTGAGCCAGTGCATGGGTTCCCATAAAGACAGGAAGTCCATGCAAGAGGAGAGAGCAGGGGCACCCTAGGCTTATGAGTGCATGCCAGCTCACAAACTCCGTGTTGATTTTCTTTCTATTACAACCATATTCTGCAGGACTCTGGTGGAGGGGAGGTCTCTAGAAAAGACCATGGGGAGGAGGAAGAGTATGTAGAAGAGTGAAGACTCATGCTGGGGCTCTACAGAGGCTCCTCGCGCCTTCCACCACATTCCAATCTACATGAAAGTGCCTATGGGTGCCAGAGTTTATAAATTTGGCCCTGTGTCTGAAGCCCAAAAATATCAAGGGTGATCCATCCCTTATGTACAGTTAACCCTGTGGAAATATAAGTTAGCTTTTGATGTACAATTTTCATATAAAAATAAACTAAGTGAAGAAATGCATTTATAGAATGTATGGCAACAATAATAATAGTTCCATTAGTTCAGGGGTGGGCAATTCCGGTCCTCGAGGGCTGCAAACCAGTCGGGTTTTCAGGATATCCTTAATGAATATGCATGAGAGAGACCTGCATACACACTGCCTCAGTTGTATGCAAATCTATTTCATGCATATTCATTAGGGGTATCCTGAAAACCCGACTGGTTTGCAGCCGTCGAGGACCGGACTTGCCCACCCCTGCATTAGTTGATACACAACCTCAGAAAATTTGTATCTAGGAGCCATAGTTTTACTTGCCTGCAAGAAATAAAAACCTTGAACTTAAGTTCTAATGAATATCACTGTATGGATAAAAATGGAGAAACTAATTTGAATGCCAGTCTATCAGATATCATCATCGGTATAGTACCATACAACTCTGACAACTGGTAAGTAGAAATCAAACAGTAAGATCTGTCAAACAGAACATTTTCTTAGCTATCACTGATGCAGTGTTCTGGGCCAACCACTTCATGAGAGGAGAATTGGTAGACAGAAGTCACATTTCAGGAATAGACCACCGCATTAATGACCTTAGGATCAGGATGCTAAGGAAATTCAGAACAATCCAGGCATTTAAGACTAGGGATGTGAATCGTTTTTTGACGATTTAAAACAAATGTCAGATATATTTTAAATCGTCAAAAATCGTTAAGAGTCGTGATACAATAGAAATTCCCCTGATTTATCATGAAAAATCGTAAATCAGGGGAGGGGGAAGGGCGGGGAAACCCGGCACACCAAAACAACCCCTAAACCCACCCCGACCCTATAAAACAAATCCCTTACCTTCCCCCACCCTCCCAAACCCCCCAAAACTTTTTACGAGTACCTGGTGGTCCAGTGGGGGCGCGTGGACCGATCTCCCGCTCTCGGTCCATCGGCGCCATTTTGGCTGCCACTCAAAAATGGCGCCGATGGCCCGATAAAAAAAAACAACCACCCGACCCTTTCAAAATGACCCCTTAGCTTCCCCCACCCTCCCGATCCCCCCAAAACATTTTAAAATTACCTGGTGGTCTAGTGGTGGTCCCGGGAGCAATCTCCCGTTCTCGGGCCGTCGGCTGCCACTCATAAAGATGGTGCCGATGGCCCTTTGCCCTTACCGTATGACAGGGTATCCGTGCTATTGGCCGGCCCCTGTCACATGGTAGGAGCACTGGCTGGCCGTCGACCACCAATAGACCACCAGGTAATTTTAAAATGTTTTGGGGGGATCGGGAGGGTGGGGGAAGCTAAGGGGTCGTTTTGAAAGGGTCGGGTGGGTTTTTTTTTAATCGGGCCATCGGCGCCATTTTTGAGTGGCAGCCAAAATGGCGCCGATGGCCCGAGAGTGGGAGATCGGTCCCCGCGCCCCCACTGGACCACCAGGTACTCGTAAAAAGTTTTGGGGGGGTTTGGGAGGGTGGGGGAAGGTAAGGGGTTAATTTTAAAGGGTCGGGCCTCACCAAAAAAAAAAATAATGATGTGAATCGGAACCAATTCCGATTCACATCACCCACGATTAGATTTTTTTCCCCCTCTAGCCAAACCCGATCGTTAAGACGATCGGGCACACGATTCACATCTCTATTTAAGACATTTGAAGTTAAAATGAGCAGAACTAACATGAATCGATTTAACAGAAGCTTCTTCCCCGTCACCTAATACATCATTCCCAACCCTTCTCACTCTCCCCTTCATAATAAGACTGTAATGTATTCTATGATTAACTTATGTTTTCTAGCAATATCATCTTTTGCTCTGACCTTCTAGTTCAGCTTTCATTCGAGGGAAGGTGTACTCCTGAAAGCAAGCCAAAGAACGTACAAGTTTTGTCCAATAGAAAAGTTTTTTTTTAATTTTTACCTATTATTTCCATGAAAGTTACTGGAATAAAAGGGAAAAATAGATGTGAAAAGAGGCAGTTCTGAGGCAGCATAGGTGCTGACTGATACAAAGATGCTGTGCAGACAAGGGGATGTATGAACATGAGGGTGTGGAAGAAAGAGGCTGAAGACGGTGCTAATGCTGGTCAGTTAGCTGGATTTATCCAATATTTTGAAATCATCCACCAAAACAGTTGTCTGATGACAGCAGTTACTTCATGAGAGAGAGGGCCATGACTGGAGGAGAAAATGAGGAAAGGGAAATGGGGAGGGGAAGCAGCAGAAAGGAAGGATGGATCAAAAGAAGACCAAGCAGCAGGAGATGGGTAGGAGAAGAAAAGCAAGGAGTAGGAAAGTGAGGGGGTGCAGGTCTGGAGTTGGGAGCCTCTCTCTCTCTGCCCTGAATATGATTTTGGTTACTTACAACACTGGGTCACAGTGAGAGGGAGCCAGGTTGTGGGTGCAGCTCCATTCTTCTTCCTCATCATGTTGATTTTTTTTTTTTACTCAGTTTTTCATGGAAATGTTCATAGCAAAGATACAACAAAAATCAATCAGCAAATAGTAAAAACCATTACATGAATATGGTATATGACAAAAGAGAATATGTGCACTAAAATAAAATCTAAAAAGCTTACAAAATGCAATTCTTATAAACCCAAAAATGAGATAAATACAAATACTTAAAAAAAAATCAAGCAGAATATACATTTATGAAGCTAGAACCAATCTTTTTTTCCCCAATTGTAAATGGTTTTATTTTAATTGAAGCTATTACAAGTAAATAAATGGGCAAACTAGAAAGGCCATATGATCTTTTTCTGTCATCATAGTTCTAGGTCTCATGTAGTAATATATACAGAACAAAACTCCTGAACAGGACACCAAAACATCATTTGTTTGTTAGATAATATCAAACAAAAGTAAACAATGAAACAACTTATATTACACAAAGTATACACGTGATGGTCTGGCTTACTCCATCTTTAAAAAGCATAAAAAACAGAAACGAAATGTTTTAAAAACTTAGTTATAATTGTGACTTAAGTAACCAACAGATACAAAGTTACCAAAACCATTTGTCTTGCATCAGCTGAATGCAAGCTCTCTATTAGCTGACGTTCGGTTCTGGGTTCGAGGATAACCAAGATGTTCGCTCAAAGAACCAGGTTAACTGGATATATCTGCTGAATACAGAATCGTGAAACTGACTAGCCCCTCTGCTTGATGCCGTGCAGAGATTCGTTGACTTTTCACTCGTTCATTCATCCCCCACCTCAGCTCCAGAGGCTGCGATTCCACACCCACGGGTACAAAGTTCGTGGAGCACCTTAGACGGCAGTGCACCAACTTCCCTCCGCTACACGATCCGCACTCCGCTACACGATCCGCACACCCCATCGCACAAAGCAAGCATGAAACTTTCACAGCCTGCGGCAGCAGCAGGGCTCGGAGCCCGTGCGGAAAGGGAGAGCCTCACCGGCGACCAGCAACTAGAAAGGAAATGCTAGAGGACAATCGTCCCCACGAGGACAAAAAAACAAAACAATCTGCCCACGTTATTTCTTAATCTATTTCTCTCTCTGGAAGTGCGAAGAAAACTTTTTCTCGAATCACGTCAGGAGGCAAAGCAGCAACAACTGGGGAAAAAAAAACAAAAAACTTTGGCTGCTAATGTGAACGCTTCCTCCTCTCTGCCTCCCTCAACCTCGTCTGCATTTTCGCGCCCAGCGTTCTCTTTCCCTACCTTGCTGAACACCTCCAGATCATCGTCCTCGTCAAACTGCAGCGTGTCAAGCGGCGGGGAGAGCCCCGAGCCAGGGCAGGCAGCCTCCTCCATCGTTCTGGCTCTCGGCACCTCGCGTCACGGGAGCAGGCACTCCCTCCGCGCAAGGCCGGAAGTGGCTGGCTGCGGTGGCGGCAAGGAGGGAGGGAAGGGAAACGAACCTGACCTGGGTCTGAAACGGGCTCGTGCCTTCCCAGCTCACGTCACGGGGAATTGGAGGCAGCGCCAGAGCCATCGCCATGCCTTAAGAAACGCAGATTCCCCGCAAGTTGACTTGCGGCTCTGTCCTCTCTCTTTTTCTTATTTCGGTCCTCATTGTAGTAAATCACCACCGCCCCCGCAAAAAAATGTTCCGTTCCCGTAGATGTATAACCAACCCTGTTAAAACAGCAGCGCTAGCGGGTTTCTTAAAATACGATCATGGCTTTTTTTTCTTGGCTGCGTTTCTTACTTTTCGGGTCGTAGTCTTTCCTTTGTTCTGGCCATCCCTTTTTTGAAAAGTCCCTGCTGAGTCTACGTTTCAGTTTATGTTACAGTGCAGGTCTGCAGTAATGTGGTTTCTGCATTAGATTCCAGTTTATTAACATTCATAATGATAAAGGAGGCCCTGCCTCTCGAGGCATGGGCAGTATAACTGGGCAGACGTGCGGCAGGCAAGAGGGAGGGGGGCACAGCCTAGGTGCGGAGAGGGGCGGACAATGGGATTAGGGGCCAGTTCAAACCTGAGCATGAGCCAATGAGACAAGGAAGGCTGCGTCTCTGAGCTCAGGTACTTAGACGTAGGGTGGGGTGGGGGGAGCACATTTGCAGCCTGGAAGCGAGAGCAACAGGCTGATCTCCGCACGGCTGTGCTACAACAGTTTTGCTTTTACTTTCACTTTGCCTCCAGCACGGCTGTGCTGTAAGAGGAGCAGATACGATTTCTTTGATTACATCATTGGGTAAAGTACAAAGATTTTGTGGCTGATAGGCAAAATGTTGAGAATATTAATGGTAATTTTGTGTTGCTAAGGTCTGGAAGGTATGCTCACCCCCCCCCCCCCCCCCCTTTTGCATTGAACTGGCTCTGCATTACCAGTACTTTATTTAATGAAAAGGCTTTGAATGCATGGCTGCTTCTGCCTGGAATGTTATTTTATTTAAGGTAATGCCTTAGCACATGGCTGGTTATATATATTTTAACTAATATATATTTAGTGAAACGCCATGGGCACATGGCCACACTTTACCTGTTATTATATATATATTTTATGAACTCATGGCTGGCTTTCAGCACAATGCTTGCTCTGCATGTTGCTGTATTTATTGAAAGGGCAGCGAGTGCAGGGCTGGTTATCTTTCACTTGTAGCCTCTTAAGAAACGCCATTGAAGGGGTCTACACATGGTGAATGCATAGGTGGTTAGAGCACATGGCTGGCAGTAGCAGGCTTGGTAGCTCAGTGGTTAGAGCACTGATCTTGTAGGCTTGCTTTACTTTAAAATCGACTTTTTCTATGTATTGCTTTACCCCTCGCTCTCTAAATTGATAGGAAGTGGGCAGGCTTCATGTCTACCATGCTACCTCAACAACCTGTGGATGTGCTTTGTTATACCTAAGTAATCTGACAATTAAAAAGTAGCCAGCATCCCGTAGTTGGGAATTCTGATGATATGTCTATGGGATAGTGGTACGGCATTTGAGTGCTCAGCCAGGTTAACAGGATGTTTTTTATATTAATCCTAAATGTGATATTTAGTATTCGGTTACCATTTAAAGGGACAGCTGTCCCATGTGCACGTTTATACTGAATTATAAGGGGTACAGGACCCTCAGCTTGATAGATATGATTTAGGCTGCGCTATGCAGCTCTATACAAAGTAAATTAAAATATTAATGAAAGGTCGGCTTACATCTTAGCATGGTATTGTGGTTCTTATTGGAAGGGCTTGCCAGCAGAGGTCAGCACATGGCAGCGGCCATTTTGGGAGGTCAGCACATGGCAGCGGCCATTTTGGGAGGTCAGCACATGGCAGCGGCCATTTTGGAGGTCAGCACATGGACTTTCAGGATTTTCTTTTACTATTACTTTTCTTTTACTCCCCAGGCCCCCCCCCCATGCGCCGGCACTCCCGCCTCCCCACGGAGTCCGGCCGCCCCTCGCCCCCCCCCCCACCTTCCTCAGCTGCCCCCACCCCCATCCTATTCCCGTCCAGCCCCCCCAAACTTGCCGGGCCCAAACGTGCGCCAGCCCCAGCCCCCCCCCCCCCCCGGCTGCCCCCTCGCACACCCACGTTTGGCTACCTATTCATATGCCCCCCCCAAAAAAACTGTGCGGGATCTAACCATTTAATATGTCTACACAGCATGGCTACCACTCAGTTTGCTATGGCTTCTGCCCCGTCCGCACTTATGCCGGACCAGGCTCAGGCTCCAGCCAAGCGAGCACGTCGGAAGCCAAGCAAATTGCAGGAAAACTTCGCGGCAACGCCAGAAGTCGAAAAACATAAGACCAAGACACAGAGGAATAAGAAGAGGAAATCCGCAAGCACACGACATCAGCCATTTGGGCTGCTATGTACCGGAGCAGCCCCCTCCACGGGGCATGACCCCTGCAGCACCGACCCCTGCAGCACCGCCACGAGAGAACGTCGGCAATGTTACCGAACGACAGCTGCGTCAGCTCATGGACCAAACCTTGTCAGCGGCTGCTATCCATGGCACGGACAGGGTGAAGGCAATGCTGGATGCCTTAACGCATACCACTAGCCCATCCCCTGGCTCAGTGCCCATCGGTCCACAGCACGGTGCAGCGGGCAGCTCCAACAGTTCAGCTGGCAACACCCAGCCACCAGCACGTCAACAGACAGCTCATGGACAACACGGGCAACCGCAAGAAGGACAGAACTGTGAGTACCCTGATTTAAACCGGGGCCAGGGTAATGCGCAGGTACCCCCAACACAGCCCAGTTACCCACCACCAAGGAATGGCAGCGAAGTGTGGCTGGGGCCACAAAGCGCTCCTACTGACATTTTCGCTGCTATGAAAGCTATTTTCGATAACTGGCATGGGCAGGGTAATGCTAACACTAGCCCAACACAGGAAACAGGGCAGTCAGGACGACCCATGGGGGATATTTTACTTGTGACACCAACCCCAGCCACAGCTACAGCGGTTGGAACAACGGTGGGTCAGTTCACTCGTTCATTCATCCCCCACCTCAGCTCCAGAGGCTGCGATTCCACACCCACGGGTACAAAGTTCGTGGTGCACCTTAGACGGCAGTGCACCAACTTCCCTCCGCTACACGATCCGCACACCCCATCGCACAAAGCAAGCATGAAACTTTCACAGCCTGCGGCAGCAGCAGGGCTCGGAGCCCGTGCGGAAAGGGAGAGCCTCACCGGCGACCAGCAACTAGAAAGGAAATGCTAGAGGACAATCGTCCCCACGAGGACAAAAAAACAAAACAATCTGCCCACGTTATTTCTTAATCTATTTCTCTCTCTGGAAGTGCGAAGAAAACTTTTTCTCGAATCACGTCAGGAGGCAAAGCAGCAACAACTGGGAAAAAAAAACAAAACAAAAAACTTTGGCTGCTAATGGGAACGCTTCCTCCTCTCTGCCTCCCTCAACCTCATCTGCATTTTCGCGCCCAGCGTTCTCTTTCCCTACCTTGCTGAACACCTCCAGATCATCGTCCTCGTCAAACTGCAGCACGTCAAGCGGCGGCGGGGAGAGCCCCGAGCCAGGGCAGGCAGCCTCCTCCATCGATCTGGCTCTCGGCGCCTCGAGTCACGGGAGCAGGCGCTCCCTCCGCGCAAGGCCGGAAGTGGCTGGCTGCGGTGGCGGCTCGCGCTCGGCAAGGAGGGAGGGAAGGGAGGGAAGGGAAACGAACCTGACCTGGGTCCAAAACGGGCTCGTGCCTTCCCAGCTCACGTCGCGGGGAGTTGGAGGCAGCGCCAGAGCCATCGCCATGCCTTAAGAAACGCAGATTCCCCGCAAGTTGACTTGCGGCTCTGTCCTCTCTCTTTTTCTTATTTCGGTCCTCATTGTAGTAAATCACCACCGCCCCCGCAAAAAAATGTTCCGTTTCCGTAGATGTATAACCAACCCTGTTAAAACAGCAGCGCTAGCGGGTTTCTTAAAATACGATCATGGCTTTTTTTTCTTGGCTGCGTTTCTTACTTTTCGGGTCGTAGTCTTTCCTTTGTTCTGGCCATCCCTTTTTTGAAAAGTCCCTGCTGAGTCTACGTTTCAGTTTATGTTACAGTGCAGGTCTGCAGTAATGTGGTTTCTGCATGAGATTCCAGTTTATTAACATTCATAATGATAATGGTATTCGTTTCAGAACTGAAACAGAATGCATTCAAAAAACCTTAAACTTTAACAATAGGCATGGAGTTAAAAAAAATGAAAAGATGAAATCTTAATTATTTTAATACAAATATATGCAACCCCTGTGATAGCTGCCCCAGATAATTCCAAAGGCCATATCTCACATTTTATTTTAGATGGGGGGCCAATTTTCAAAGACTGGGGCCGATACAATACAATGCATTCAGCCGAGCGCACTATTTATCCCACAGTTGGATGCAGGTTGTGTAGGCACTACCTTATTGCATAAGGAGATAAGAGCCTCCACATTGCGCAGCGAAACTAATAGTGCTGATCACATGCAAATAAATGCATGTTGATAAGGCTATTAGGGAATCACCTGCAATGCAAAAATAAAAATGTGTGCCTAGAGCAAGCATTAATTGCTGAGCACTCCCAAAAGTTGTACAGAAAAGCAAAAAATACTTCTTTTCTGTACATCCTCCTACTTAATATCATTGCGATATTAAGTAGGATAAACAAAAACTTTGAAAAAGTTTTTTTAAAAAGTGCCATGGTTAGGTTTGGGAAACGGGCGTTTAGTTAACAAGCATCCGTTTCTCAAACCCCTGGCTGTGCACCGATTAGGAAAACAGACGCCGATAAATTCAGTGTCTGTTTTCTAAACGAGCGGACAGTCAACCACTTCCAGGCTCCCGCTGTCAAGGAGATGCTAGGGGCGCGCAATCGACCCTAACGCCTCCTTGACAACATGACCCCTAATTTAAATATTGCATGGCGCTCCCAGGAGGGGTGTCTGGGGGCGCGTTAGGAAAGAGGATGCTGAACACTCAGCGCCTGCTTTCAGCATGTTTTAATTGCATTGGCCCCTTTATGCTTCTAATTTTGGGAGTTTAGCTCCTAAATTAACCCTTTTGAAAATGTATTAGGACTGAGTCCCTAAATTTAGGCACCTAGTTTCATTAAGCTCCTAAAATTAAAATCCTAAAAAGTGGGTGGCTATGAGGGTGGTGTTAAGATGGGGAAAAAAGTTAGGAGCTTAGCACTGATTTTCAGAGCTAGGCACCTGATTTAGGGTCCTTTCTGATTTTGTTTTTAAAATGGTTCGGGGAGTTTGTTTCGGGTTTCCCTAATTTCAGTTAGTGCACATTAACAGGACTTAGTATGCGCTAACTGAAAATGTTTCCAAAAAGTTAAAAAGTGTCAATTGGGGAATCAGTTCGTTAGCTGGAGGAATGGTTCTGCATTCCCTTTGGCTGTCTCCTTAATTACTTGTTTGTGTTGTCAAGGTTGCAAGGTGGTATTTGTGGGGGGATGTCCAGATCTGGTAACAAGCATAAACATACAAGTGGTACATCAGATATTTTTTTAAATCGTCAAAAATTGTTAAGAGTTGCGATACAATAGAAATTCCCCCGATTTATCGTGAAAAATCATAAATCGGGGGAGGGGGAGGGCAGGGAAAACCAGCACACCAAAACAACCCCTAAACCCACCCCGACCCTATAAAATGAATCCCTTACCTTCCCCCACCCTCCCGAACCCCCCCCAAAACGTTTTACGAGTACCTGGTGGTCCAGTGGGGGCGCGGGGACCGATCTCCCACTCTCGGTCCATCGGCGCCATTTTGGCTGCCACTCAAAAATGGCGCCGATGGCCCGATAAAAAAAAAAAAAACCCACCCGACCCTTTAAAAATGACCCCTTAGCTTCCCCCACCCTCCCGATCTCCCCAAAACATTTTAAAACTACCTGGTGGTCTAGTGGTGGTCCCGGGAGCGATCTCCCATTCTCGGGCCGTCGGCTGCCATTCATAAAGATGGTGCCGATGGCCCTTTGCCCTTACCATATGACAGGGTATCCGTGCCATTGGCCGGCCCCTGTCACATGGTAGGAGCACTGGCTGGCCAGCACCATCTTTAAAGATGGCCACCGCTGTATTTAAAGATGGCCGCCGCCATCTTTAAAGATGGTGCCGGCCATCCAGTGCTCCTACCATGTGACAGGAGCCGGCCAATGGCATGGATACCCTGTCACATGGTAAGGGCAAAGGGCCATCGGCACCATCTTTATGAGTGGCAGCCGACGGCCGAGAACGGGAGATCGCTTCCGGGACCACCACTAGACCACCAGGTAATTTTAAAATGTTTTGGGGGGCTTGGGAGGGTGGGGGAATCTAAGGGGTCGTTTTTAAAGGGTCGGGTGGGTTTTTTTTTTTATCCGGCCATCGGCGCTATTTTTGAGTGGCAGCCAAAATGGCGCCGATGGCCGAGAGCTGGAGATCGGTCCCCGCACCCCCACTGGACCACCAGGTAATCGTAAAAAGTTTTGGGGGGGTGAGGGAGGGTGAGGGAAGGTAAGGGGTCAATTTTAAATGGTCGGGCCTTACTGAAAAAAAAATAACGATGTGAATCGGAACCTGTTCCGATTCACATCACCACCGATCAGATTTTTTTCCCCCTCTAGCCGAACCCGATCGTTAAGACAATCGGGCACACGATTCACATCCTTAATAATAACATCAAGTTCTAGTCAGCAAAAGCATGCAATGCAAATGCTTATTTTGAATTTGCCAATCCCTTTTTATTTTAGGAAAGGGACCCTGGCATTTTGGGATATGAATAGTTTTAATTCCCCTGGTGTGTGTCTATGTGTTTGGGGAGAAGGGTTGCCCAGTGAGAGGGAAAGTGACTGATGGGGTGACAAGTGGGAAAAAGATGACTGGTGAGAGAGAAGCAGCCTGGTGACTGTATGGGGTGACCTGCCACCCCATTCAGTCATCCCATACCCACCAAGCTGCCTCTCTTTCCCACCTGTCACCTAATACTGTCTCCCCAGTCAATTCCCCTCACACCAGTCACTTCCCCTCACACCAGTCACTTCCCCACACACACCAGTCTGCCTGTCTCATCAGTCACCACCTCAACCAGTCTCTCTTCCACCTATCACCCCATAAAGCGACCCCAATCACTCCCCCTCTTTAAGAAAATCTCAGTCTATTATGAGTATCCCTTGGGGGACTGTCTAGTTCATCATTGTAAAATGGAAACAGTTTTGCACTACCAAGACACTGCTGTGATCAGGCTATCACTCCTAGCCTGCCAGCCAGATCACCTTCTCTTACGGCAGAATGGATGGTAGAGATGTGAATCGGAACCGGAATCAGTTTGAAAAAACTAGATGGCCCGCGCCATTTTTAAAGATGGCAACGGCCATCCATTACTCCTACCATGTGACAGGGGCCGGCCAATGGCACGGATACCCTGTCACATGGTAAGGGCAAAAGGCCATTGGTGCCATTTTTATTAGTGGCAGCCAACGGCCCGAGAGTGGGAGATCGCTCCCGGGACCTCCACTGGCCCACCAGGTAATTTTAAAATGTTTTGGGGGGGTTGGGAGGGTGGGGAAAGCTAAGGGAGCTGTTTTAAAGGGTCGGGGTGGGTTTAGGGGTTGTTTTTGTGTGCCGTTTTTTCCCCGCCCTCTCCCAAAATGATAAGAGAACCCCACGAACAATTTCATGGGGTTTTCCTATTGTTTTCGGGGAGCCCCCGATTTCTGACAACTTTGAAAATATCGTACAATATTTTCAGTCGTCAGAAAAACGATTCACATCCCTAATGGATGGTGCTCAGCACCATTTTGGAGGCAGCTGTGAGAGTATGGAACAGCAGGACACCACATCCAGAAGAACATCCAGATGAGAAATAGGGTTGTGCACTTGTTATTAACAAAATAGCAAATGACAATGATATTTGCTATTTCTTTTCATTTTGTTTTCAGAATGGTTTCCTTGTTAAATCTGAACCTGCACATTGGGCCGGATTTATGCGCGCAGGGCCCTCGCGCGCCAGCGTGCCTATTTTGCATAGGCCGCCAGCGCGCGCAGAGCCCCGGGACGCGGGTAAGTCTCGGGGCTTTGTAAAAGGGGCGTGTCGGGGGCGTGTCGGGGGCGTTCCTGAAATGACGTGGCATTTCGGGGGCGTGACACGGCATTTCGGGGGTGGGCCTGGGGGTGTGGCGCCAGCCTGGGGGCGTGGTCGAGACCTCCGGACCAGCCCCCGGGTCGGGTGATGGCGCGCCAGCAGCCCATTGGCGCGCGCAGATTTACGTCTGCTTTTGCGCCTGGTGCGCGAACAAAAGTACGCGATCTCGCAAATTTTTAAAATCTACCCCATTACTTCCTCCTCAGACAGATCCAGAAACTGTATCTGATTCCTGTAAATTCTTTGGAAGGGGTAGCTCCTCTGCTTTCTTCTTCTCCTCTTTCTTTCTCTTCTGAGTCATGCAGTACCCATGCAGCTATTGTAATCATAATGTTGAAAAGAAACACAAATTGGGGTAGATTTTAAAAAAGTACACCTGCACATACTTTTGTTTACGCACCAGGCGGAAACAAGAGTATGCCGGATTTTAATAGATACGCGCATAGCCGCGTATATCCTTTAAAATCTGGAGCTGGCATGCGCAAGGCTGTGCAAAATCGGCAGCCTGCGCGCGCCGAGCCGTGCAGCCTGCCTCCATTCCCTTCCATCCCCTCCGCACCTTCCCCTCCCTTCCCCTACCTAACCCACCCCCCTACCTTTGTTTGACAAGTTACACCTGCCCGCCGGCCGCACGATTCCCCGGCCCAGGAGCAGTTTCGGGGGCCTCGGCCATGCCCCAAAAATGCCCCCGGGCTGGAACCACGCCTGCGCCCCGCCCATGGATGACATGCTGCCATGACACGCCCCCACAGGAAAGCCCCGGGACTTACACGCGTCCCGGGGCTTGCGCGCGCCCCCGAGCCTATTCAACATAGGCTTGGCGCGTGCAGGGGGAACTTGGGGCTGGTTTTCAGGGGGTACGCACGTATCCCTTTGAAAATCTGCCCCATTATGAATATCCCCTAGCTGTTGGTACAACACTTATTTCTCACCTCCTGTTCCTATCTCTTCCCTATGTTTTACTAAAATCAGCAGAGCATACATGAAAATTTTTTCCAGGCCTTAGTCCATTCAAACCCACATTGTAACCCTGCTAGCTATATGCTATTAGCTGACACTTTCCTAGTTTGTACCAGTAAGTCCCAGAAAAACTCCCTCCCACCTTCTGCCTTGCTTCTGCATCCAGTGACTCAGTGAGGAGCCAAACCAACAGAAAACACCCGAGCAAAACGGAAAATTAGCACTTACTCACGTATACATATAGTAGCAAATATATGTGCTTGAGTTTGCCTGAATGCACCATCTCATAAGTGTGCAGCCCTTATAAAATACGTCAAACACGCATAGGTCTAGTGACCACTACTGACACACTCCGACACGCCCATTTTTGATGCGCTCATGTTTTAACTTTGATTTAGTAGTGAGTGGTCCGATCTGGGGTGCCAATCTGTCTTGGTTCTTGTTCTGATAGGTATCTCTAAGTGGAAAGATGTTATTAAGGATTGCCCTTAAAGGTTACTCTCCTGACATTAGAAAACCATGTCACATAAATTAACACATTAGTGCTCCTAAAAATGAATGCATTTACTGAATTCAATTAATTATTTTTAAGAGATCAGAACCACTGAAATTACTCAGAGACATTCTCAAAAGAAGAATATACTTTTATTTTTACATGAGAAAAGTATATAAATTCAATTGTTAAATGTATTTGATTAAGTCGGCTCAAGTCATATGAAACAAAAATGAAATTCAAAGTGATTGCTTACCAAAGAGTTAAACATTCTTGCCAGAGTTTTGGGTGTGCTGTGATCAGAATAGGATAGCAGCAGCCCTGAGTATCTGGACCGTACTGTCATGTACTCTTCTTCACTGTGGACTTTTAATAGTTTACAGGAAACTCATGATCAGCTAATTTACAAATCTTCTAACCTCATAAGTTACTAAACCACTAAATGTACAAGAAAACATAGCTATAAAATAAGTATTCTTTAGAAAAAAAAGTTACAACTAAAAACTACTTTACATTTAGAAATGGCTTGTGCATTGGTCATTTCTGTGTTTTAGAATAATACAGGGGTTAATGGTTTTCATGTTTCTGTGTTTGAGGTACAGGGGACCCAGATACCATGTCATATCCATTTTTGTTCTTGTAGAAAGTACCGTATGGGGTTGCCTCCACAAGTATGGGGAGGATTAACAGCAAGGACGAAAAAGCGGAGGTCATCAGGCGAATGTGGACTGCTAGACCAATGAGCGACTAAGGAGGCATTTTCTCGTGCTAGACGTAAACAAGAGCAATGCTCATAGATCCGGGTACAGATTGGCCTGGATATTTTGCCTACATAGAGAAGGGCATAAGCGCAAAGAATCACATAGATTTCCTTAGTAGAACAGTCAGAAGAAGAATGGAGAGGATAAGCAGGGCCCAAGGTAGGATGTATAAAAACTGATAACAAAAGGGACAAGGGACATTAGAGATGTGAATCGTGTCCTCGATCGTCTTAACGATCGATTTCGGCTGGGAGGGGGAGGGAATCGTATTGTTGCCGTTTGGGTGTGTAAAGTATCGTGAAAATCGTGAATCGAGGGTTCCGGACCCCCGCTGAACGACCTCCTGCAGTCTATCTCCTGCCGGCGCCATTTTCCGTACGGAAAACGATTTGCGGCAGGAAATCGCTCCCGGACCCCCGCTGGACCCCCAGGAACTTTTGGCCAGCTTGGGGGGGCCTCCTGACCCCCACAAGACTTGCCAAAAGTCCAGCGGGGGTCCGGAACAACCTCCTGCGTCGAATCGTTTTGGTCTATGGCCGCCGCCATTTTGCGGCGGCCATTTTGCAAAATGGCGCCGGCTGAAGACTACACGATTTAGTGTGCCGCTTTTCCTGCTCTCCCCCTTCCCCCGATTTAGCTACGGACCGCCGCTACGGAGGTAATTTAAGGCTACGGACCCCCAGGTAATTTAAGGCATTTGGGGGGGGGTTCAGGAGGGTGGGGGATTTAATTTAAAGGGTCGAGGTGGGTTTTAGGGGGTTTTAGTGTGCCATGTTTTAGTGTGCCGCTGGACCCCCAGGTAATTTAAGGCATTTGGGGGGGTTTGGGAGGGTGGGGGATTTAATTTAAAGGGTCGGGGGTGGGTTTTAGGGGGTTTTAGTGTGCCGGTTTTCCTGCCCTCCCCCTTCCCCCGATTTACGATTTTTTGACGATAAATCGGTATTGGTATTGTATCGTGGCCCTAATGATTTTTGACGATTTAAAATATATCGGACGATATTTTAAATCGTCAAAAAACGATTCACATCCCTAAGGGACATGCTTTTTGCAGTGACCACATGGAAAGTGGCCTGCAGGTACTGGTTTACTAGAAGAAGGGGAATGATATTCAGAGGAAGTAAAGAGGTCACAGAGATTATGACCACGGCAGAAAGCAAAGCAAAGCAGTTTTTAAAAAAACAGGTAGGGGTCGCATACTGGTCTAGTATCGACAGATAATTTGGCAAATGGTATGGCAGGCTGAAGAGTAAGGGAGCACGCAAGTAATCATATCCAAATGGTCAGTCATATTTTTGTATTTTCAGTTCCTTATCGAAGTCATTTGATCTTAAGCTATGCCTTCAATTTATCTTATCTACAAGTCCCTATAACAACTATAGGTATTTATTCATTTTTCAATTCTGTTTTAATACATTTAATTATTTTCTATTCACATTTCCTCTTTCATAGTTTGTCCAAATGTGTACATATGCATGACTGCTTGCATTATTAATGTTTTAGTGTTTGCTATTCATTTTTATGTATGTATTTGTATGAGACTGTCTTTTCTACTTTTTGCCTTTGAAATCTATGTTAGTATTGTTGAATTATTTGCTGTCCTGTATTTTGTTTCATTTTCAGTATTAATATTCTCTATATTTGACATTTATTTTTTCTAGCCCCTACTGAGGTTCATTTAGTTTGTCACTAATTTTTTCCATGTGTGTCCTTATTTTTAATATGAATCAATTTTGAATCTTTTTTTGTATTTTAATTTAAATTTACTTTGACCTTTTGCTGAGGTGTGCTCAATTGTTTTGCCATATTTTTGGTCCATCCTGATGAACTTTTGTTTCTGTTTCTTGTTTATAGATCTGGTCCCTCCCAATGCAGACAAACGAAACATGGTCCGTGTCGGGGGACCGTGAACCTGATTAAATAAGATGTTATCTTCTAGGGATGTGAATCGTTTTTTGACGATTTAAAATATCGTCCGATATATTTTAAATCGTCAAAAATCGTTAGAGGCGCGATACAATAGGAATTCCCCCGATTTATCGTCAAAAATCGTAAATCGGGGGAGGGGGGAGGGGAAGGGGGAGGGCGGGAAAACTGGCACACTAAAACAACCCTAAAACCCACCCCGACCCTTTAAAATAAATCCCCCACCCTCCCGAACCCCCCCAAAATGTTTTAAATTACCTGGGGTCCAGTGGGGGGGTCCTGGTGTAATCTTCCACTCTCGGGCCACGGCTGCGTTAATAGAAATGGCGCCGGCGCTACCTTTGCCCTGTCATATGACAGGGCAAAGGTAGCACCAGCGCCATTTTGGTTCCTGTCCCCCGACGTCATGAGCACAGGAGATCGCTCCCGGACCCCCGCTGGACCCCCAGGGACTTTTGTCCAGCGGGGGTCCGGGAGCGACCTCTTGCACTCGTTGCCGTATTGCAAAATGGTGCTGGCCGTATTGCAAAATGGCGCCGGCCGTATGTGGTCTGCTTGCTTCGGTGAGTTCTTGTACTTCAGATCCTTGTTCCTGTCTTGTCTTGGTGTTCCTGGTTCCTGACTTCGGATCGGCTAGTGGTGATTCCTGGTGTGTGACTTCGGACTGGCAAGCGGTGATTCCTGGTGTGTGACTTCGGACTGGCAAGTGGCGATCCCTTGGTATACGACCTCGGACTGGTAAGCGACGACCCTCTGGCACGTGACCTCAGACTTCTTCTGGACCATCATCTTCAAGGGCCCACCTAAGTCTCAGCAGCCCGGGTCCCTATGGGCTCCTCCCGGGGGGACCGCAGGCTTCCAGGGGTGAAGCTCCAGTTAGCCCTTGAACCGAACTCTTGACTCCTTGACCTCTCAAAGGTCCACCTAAGTCCCAGCGGTCCGGGTCCCTACAGGCTCCTCCTGGGGGGGGCTGCGGACTTCCAGTGGCGAAGACTCCGTTCTTCTCCTTGACGTCACGACCCTTCATCTGCTTCCACAGTCGCCTCAGTCTCCAGTACCAAGAGTCAGCTGGTCGCATCTTCTGTTCTGCCTCTCCACCCAATGGGAGAACCTACGGATCTTCCTCCTAAGTTACACCATCCTCCCGTCGGCCCAAGGGTTCACAAGCCTGAGCATAACATAACCTTTGTTATAGTTACATAATGTTAGGTTCTATCTTAGGTATCATAGTGGATAATTCATTGAAATCATCAGCTCAGTGTGCTGTGGTGATCAAAAAAGCAAACAGAATGTTAGGATTTATTAAGAAGGAAATGGCAAATAAAATGATGGATGTCATAATGTCTTTGTTTCGCTCCATGGTGAGACCGCATTTTGAATACTGTGTGCAGTTCTGGTCGCCGCATCTTAAAAAAGGATATAGTTGCACTGGAGAAAGTGCAGAGAAGGGCAACCAAAATTATAAGTGGCATGGAATAGCTGCCCTATGAGGTAAGGCTAAGGAAGTTAGGGCTGTTCAGGTTGGAGAAGAGACGACTGAGGGGGGATATGATAGAGGTCTACAAAATCATAAAAGGACTTGAACAAGTTAATGTAAAACGGTTATTTACTCTCTCAGATAATAGAAGGTCTAGGGGGCACTCCATGAAGTTAGCAAGTAGCTCATTTAAAACAAATTAAGGAAAATTCTTTTTCATTCAGTGCATACTTAAGCTCTGGAATTCATTGCCAGAGGATATGGTTACAGCAGTTAGTGTAGCTGGGTATTAAAAAGTTTTGGATAAGTTCCTAGAGAAAAAATCCATAAATTACTATAAATTATTAAGCAATAGTAGCTTGAGATTTATTTAGTGTTTGGGAACTTGCCATGTACTTGTGACTTGGATTGGCCAATGTTGGAAACAGGATACTGGGCTTAATGGACCCTTGGTCTGACCCAGTATGGCAATTCTTATGTTCTTATGTTCTAACCTAAGGAGAACAAGGGCTGGTATTGGTGAAGCTCCAGTTGGAGCTCCTGCCAGCTTCACTTGCCGATGGTGAGGAGCTGCAGGGCTCCTCCCTGCAGGTTGCACCAACTCTGCCTTGGCCTAAGTGTCCACTTTCGCAACAAGTCTTATGAGGGCATTTGGCTACAAGCCCTAAATACATGCCCTAAATAAGCTTGCCTACAGAGGGCATGCTCTTGGGATTCAGAATCCTATTCCCTGGGACAGACCAGTAATCTAGAATATGCATCATGGCAGAAAAAAAAATTAATTTCATTTCATTTTTTTTTTGTTTTTGTTAAGTGTTTATTTTTGTTTGGTTTGTTTGTCAAATCAAAATAAACAATAAAAAAAAAAAGATAAAGAAAAAAACAAAATGTGGTTTCTATGGGCCTTTCCGCTGCTGTCTAATATGACCAGACCTCCCTGCTCCCCCCACCTCTCCCCTCACTTCATATGTGGCTCCTGCTTACCACTTCATTGGGCATTGGCTGCAGAAAGGGACAGTCACTTTTGCCTCACCAGCTTCCTTTCAAAAATGATGCCAGCTTAAGGCTGGCTGGCGCCATATAGCTTTACAGCCATATTATTTTATGGCGCCAGCAAGCCCTGAAACTGGCACCACTTATAAAAGGGAGGCTTCAATGCAAGACAACTGGGATCACTCCTGCTGCTTTATAAATCCAACAATCCCATGGAAGGGGTAAATGGGGGCTGGGTAGACCCTGACTTATTTGCAGGGGACTTGAGAAAGTGGAAGAGCTCTGGGAGGTCTCAGAGCAGCCCAGTCTTATTAGACATCAATGGAAGCTCTGTTTTGATTCATTTTTTCTGTTTTTTGTTTCCTGTAGACCTCAGCCCTGGTTTATTTGTGCAGGGTTGGGGGGGGGGGGAGGGGGAGATTGGAGGAATCCGAGAATGCTCCAGCTTATTTGCAGGAGTTATGGGATGGGGCAGGTAGGCTCCAGAGGGGTCTGGTCAATTTATTTATTCATTCATTTAAAAACATTTATATTCTGTTTCTAACAGGCCTGCCATGCTAAGCAGAGTACAAAACAGATAATAAAACATAAAATAACATTCTTGCCCAATAAATAATATACCCAATCCTAGAAAAACTGCAAACAACAATTTCTCAGTTCAGCAAACCACTGACTACATCCTAGAACAGAAGGGCTTTGAACTGCCTGTGAAATGGACATAAAGGGCCAAATAGTCAAAGATATCCAGATATCTAAATTAGCCGGATATAACTTATCTGACTAACTTAGAAGGGATATTCAGTGGCAAGCTATAGAATATACCCATATAAGTTCTAGTGAGCAGATAAACTAAATCTGGCTAACTTTAGACTTGCTATTAAGCAGGTGTAACTTATTCAGTTAGCTTAACCACATAAGTCCAAATATTGGTTACTTATCCAGTTAAGGTAATCAGATAAGTAGCCCTGTCCTGGTTGGCCGATTGCTGAATATTCAGTGACTGCCACTTAGCCAGATAAGCCCCTATTTATCTGGCTAAGTAGCACTAAATAATAAATATCGGTTTCATATTGTCCACAGAATGCAAAAAGCTGGGCACAAAGGCATGCAAGATGCTAACAAGATCTGCGCTAGTCTTTTCCAACTTTTCTTGAATTTCTTGAATTATGCCTACTAAACGAAAGGGTAAGGTGAGGGTATATCCCTCCGAACCATTACCCTCTCCGATACAGTTGGAGATCACGCGCTTTATGTCTATACCTGCTGAAGAACCAGGAACCAAGGAGCCTGATGCGCAGAGCGGCCGGGGAGAGCCTCTCATGCTGGCAGAGGAGGCTTCGCTGAGTCCCGACCTGAGAAGGCCACCCTCACAGAGAGGGAACGGGGAGAACTCCGAAGAAGGACCGGGAAGTGACATAATTTCCGGATCCAGTCTCGAAGTTGAGGGGAGCTCCATTGGTGAGACGCTGCAAAATCTGAATCCTCCGAAGGTGAGCCCAGTGGAAGGACTTACTGAGAGAGTTGAGGAGGATGGAGGTAAACCATCGAGCCCAAATCAGGGTCCTGGAGAGAGCAGGGCTGAATCCAGAATGCGGAATATGGCAGGTACGGGGGAAAGCGTCGTGAATAGCGAGAGCGGTGGAGTCCCTAACTGACCACCTGTGGTGACCCTAGATGCTCTCTGGGACCTGGTGGTTGGCTTTATGTCAGAAATGAGAAAACTGAATTATAAAATAGACCAAGCTAATATTAAGCAACATCAAGATCTGGGAGAAATGCAAGTTAAATTAAATCTAACTTCAAAAATAATTTCTGAATTAGAAAAGAAGGATGAAAAAACTCAGGAATTCAAGGCTGCAGTGGCTAAAGACCATGAAATACTAGCAAGACGTGTTGAACACCTTGAGAATAACGCCAAGAGTTTGAACCTGTGATTTCTGAACTTTCCGAGAGTCGTAGGAGGGACTCTGTATATTACCTTAAAAAAATTTCAACAAGATATATTGGGATTCTCAGATATAGATATGCCTGCAATTAATTCTTTTTATTTTTTACCGAATGCTAGAAATGCTAATAGAGACACCAACATGCAGATCCAAAATGACCTGACCAATTTCCTTGAAAATTCTGAGTTAGTGATAATAGATAGAGGAACGCTGTTAGTCTCTCTAATTACAACTTTTGATGTGAACAAAATAATTAAAATATATTTTAGAAAGTATTCTTTAAAGTACCGTGATATATCTGTAAAAAGTTTCCCGGATCTAGCATTAGGAACTCAGCTGAGATGAAAACATTTTCTGGCCATGCAGCAAGATGTCATAGCATTAGGATATACTTTTTTATTGTGTTTTCCTTGTAAATGCTTAGTTAAAAGGAGAGATGAATGTAATATTTTCTTTACCCCAGAACAATTAGCAAGGTTTATAGAATCTAAAAAACTAATTACGTTGTCTCCAGAGACATAAAGTAAAGTAAAGCAGGTTTGCTGTAACCGTCTATCTTGTTTGCTTCTCTAAAATATTTAATGGTTTGTTTAACTCCCATAAATTTCAAGCCCTCAGAGTATAGAATCATTGTTTAGTTTAAAGAGAGATATTATTTAGATATAATATTACTTGTCTGGAATTTTCATTTACTTTATTGTTATAAATGAGATATGTGAGATATCTAATATTTCTGTTATGAACTTTAATTTGAGTTTGTAAATTAAGAAAAGTTATAAATAAAGAATAAAAAAAAAAAAAAGCTGGGCATAAAATTCCAAAGACTGGGTCCAATTATAGAGAAAAAACAGTTCCTAGTTTCAAGTAAATGGGTATATTTAATCATAGGAATAGATTAAAAAATGTTTGAGAGAGAGAGAGCCTCCGTATTAGACAAATGGATCAGTTTACTATTTATATCACTGTTACTGTTGCACTCAGGGATAGACCCTTGTCCTGGGGCAGAGGTGGAACGCCTCCTGAAAGGGAACAGGAGGTAGCTGCCCCCAGGGGATGGAGCACTGGAGGAGACAGAGGCTATGAAGAGCTTCATCATTGGAAGCCCGAGCTCCCCCCGGGAGGAGCCCATAGGGACCCGGGCCGCTTGGACTTAGATGGGCCTCGCAGGGTCTCCTAAGAGAGTGAAAGTCCGGCATGCCCACGGAGATAGGGGGAGCATGATCGGGGTCACAGGTGGTTGCTAGCTGGGTCAGGGAGAACCAGAACAGAGTTGGTGATGACAAGGCGAGGAACAGAGCCAGAATTTGGAGACGAGGTCAAGCTGGCAAAGATCAATGTCCAGAGGTCAGTCCGAGGAGTGGTCAGTGGAGAGGTCAGGTACTGGAGGTCAGATGAGGTCAAAGGCAGGCTGAGGTCTTGAGGCAGGCAGTAGGCAGGTCAGGAACAGGCTGTGGTCTTTGAGGCAGGCGGCAGGCAAGCAGGCAGGTTAGGAACAGGCTGTGGTCTTTGAAGCAGGCGGCAGGCAGGCAAGTCAGGAACAGGCTGAGGTAGGTACCAGTAAGACAGTCCAAGGGTACTACCTGGGTAGAGAGACAGACGAACACAGGAACAGCAGGACACAGGAACTAGGATGCAGGAATGAGTCAGGAACAGAACTGGAACAGAAGGATCCTGGAACGAGACTTGGACAAGCAGGAACAAGTACAAGCGCGGAGGCAATCTTAGAATAAACTGACCCGATTGCCAAGGCAAGGAAGCAGAGACAGGAACTTCCTTATAACAGGGAATCAATCAGGGTGCGTCGCAGAGCTAGGACCCGCCCTTGGCCCTACATGAGTTCGGGTAGTCCATGCGTGCGTATGGGCATGGCCAAGAGGGCAGAGTACGCCGAACCTCAGTGTGAGGCCCGGCATGCAGTAGAAGGCCCGGCGACTGCCGCTGCAGGATGCTGGGGCCTGGCAGGACTGGCCACTACCACAAGGGAGGTCATCCCGGGACCTGCTGTAGGATCATGAAGGTGAGCAGGCCCGTGCGCGGGATGGCTGTGGGTGGGGCGCATAACAGTACCCCCCCTTCTAGGCCTCCCCCTATGTGGCTGTGGTTTCTCAGGGTTCAGTCTATGGAAGGTCCTCAGGAGATCCTTATCAAGGATGTTTTGGGAGGGTTCCCACAAATTCTCCTCGGCCCCATCTCCCTCCCAAGCTAAGATGTGTTCCCACTTGCCTTGGCATCGCCGGACGTCGAGGACCTCTCTTACCTGGAGATCATTTGAGGCTGAGGGTGTCCCGGAAGTTCCTAGCTTCATCATCGACCCTGCTTGTATTTCCCTTGCTGCAACTACCACAGTCCCTATTGGGAAGGCAGTCATTCCCCGGTGGCTATGCGAACGCGTCTTAAAATGAACTCATGACTCTAAACTGGCAGGCCACCCTGGTCATGCCAGGACACTGGAAATGCTGCGAAGGCATTATTGGTGGCCTACGATGGTGCAAGACTCACAAAATTACATGGACTCATGTCCCATTTGCGCCCAGCAAAAGCCACCAACGGGGAAGCCCTGGGGCTTACTCCAGCCTCTTCTGGCACAGACTGAACCCTGGTCCAGTATTTCAATGGACTTTATTACTGATCTATCTCCTTCCCAGAATAACATGGTGATTTGGGTCGTCATCAACCGCTTCTCGAAAAGGAGTCATTTTATTCCCTTCCGGCTCTTCCTTCATCCCCGGAACTGGCAAAGCTCTTCCTGAAGAATATCTTTCGCCTCCATGGACTCCCCAAGGAGATTGTATCCGATTGGGGACCACAGTTTGCCGCCAAGTATTGGCGTTCCTTGTGTCGAAAGTTCAACATTTCTCTGAGTTATATGTCGGCCTACTATCCCCAGGCCAATGGGCAGGCCGAAAGGACCAATCAGACCTTGAAGACATTCCTACACTTGTATGTAAATGACCAGCAAAACAATTAGTCAGATCTTCTCCCCTGGGCTGAGCTGTCACACAATATCCATGTCACGGCAGCCGACACATCCCCGTTTGCAATAGTCTTTGGACGGCAGCCCCGACTGCCTCTTCCTGTTCCTCTGATGGTTCCGTCTCCAGCGGCTCAAGCCATGGCTCAAACCACTCACCAAGTGTGTACCCGAGTAAAAGAGCGACTTTCACAAGCTGCTGAATGTGCCAAGTGCACTTCTGATCTTCATAGACAACCTGTTCCATGCTTTCAACCTGGCTAGAAAGTGTGGCTGAGTGCTCAACACATTCGATTGAGACTTCCCTCTCACCATCTATCTCAAAAATACATCAGAACACTTCCTGTGATCCAAAGAGTAGGAGCTGATTCCTATCAACTCCAGCTAACTTGTTCATTAGATATCCACAACACGTTTCACGTGTCCTTGTTAAAGCCGTTGGTCCTCTTCTGGCCCTCAAGCAAAGACCCTCCTGCTCCGTGTGTCTCTGCAGAACCTGACACTTAGGTTCTGCAGAGACACACGGAGCAGGAGGGCTGAAGGAAGAGCCGGAAGGGAATAAAATGACCCATTTTCGAGAAGCGGTTGATGACGACCCAAATCACCATGTTATTCTGGGAAGGAGATAGATCAGTAATAAAGTCCGTTGAAATACTGGACCAGGGTTCAGTCGGTGCCAGAAGAGGCTGGCGTAAGCCCCAGGGCTTCCCCGTTGGTGGCTTTTGCTGGGCGCAAATGGGACATGAGTCCATGTAATTTCATGAGTCTTGCACCATCGTAGGCCACCAATAATGCCTTCGCAGCATTTCCAGTGTCCTGGCACGACCAGCGTGGCCTGCCAGTTTAGAGTCATGAGTCCATTTTAAGACGCGTTCGCATAGCCGCCGGGGAATGACTGCCTTCCCAATAGGGACTGTGGTAGTTGCAGCAAGGGAAATACAAGCAGGGTAGATGATGAAGCTAGGAACTTCCAGGACACCCTCAGGCTCAAATGATCTGGACAGCGCATCAGCACGCAGGTTCTTGGAACCAGGACAGAAGCACAGGTTGAAGTCAAACCTTTTGAAGAACAAGGCCCACCGAGTCTGACGGAGGTTCAAAGGTTAAGCCTCTTTGAGATGTTCGAGGTTCTTGTAGTCAGTGAAGATGGTAAACTTATGTTGCGCCCCTTCTAACCAAGGGCGCCATTCTTGAAGCACTAGTTTAACCGCAAGGAGTTTGCGGTCACCCACGGTGTAACATTGTACCTTGGAGGAAAAAATGAGAATAGAATGAGCAGGGAGTTAGCTTGCCCATGGGAGAGTGTTGACTCAGAATGGCTCTGGCGCCAATTGCTGAGGTGTCGACCTCTACAACAAGGGATGTTTGGGATCCGGATGAAAGAGACAAGGGCCGGAGCTGAAGGCTTTTTTAATCCTCTGGAAGGCAGCAATAGCTTTGGGTGTCCAAACTCGGGTGTTGACCCCTTTCCTAGTCATAGTAGTGAGTGGGGCAACTATGGAAGAGAAATTTGCAATGAAGCTCCGGTAATAGTTGGTGAAGCCTAGAAAACAATGCAATGCTCGAAGGCCTACTGGCTGAGGCCAGTCACAGATTCCCTGGTTTCTCCGGGTCCATGGAGAATCCACGATCAGAGATGATGTATCCCAGAAAGGGTAAGCGACTCCACTCAAACAGACATTTCTCCAGTTTTGTTTACAGATGGCTCTCTCTCAGATACTGGAGAATGATCAGACGTGTTCAGAGGTATTCTAAGTCCTTAGAGAAGATCAGAATGTCATCAAGGTATACGATGACGAAATTGTACAGGAGTTCTTGGAAGATTTCATTCATGAGGCGTTGGAAGACGGCTGGAGCATTACATAGCTCAAAAGGCATTACCACGTATTTGTAGTGGCCGTCTCTGGTATTAAACACCGTCTTCCAGATGTCATCAGGTTGGATGCGTACCAAGTTGTACGCACCTCTCAGGTCCAGTTTAAAGAAGATTCATGCCCCTTCAAGGCGATCGAACAGTTTGCTGATGGGGGGTAGCGGGTATTGATCCTTGCAAGTTATCTAGTTGAGGCCCCTGTAATCAATACAGGGACGTAGTCTACCGTCCTTTTTCTTCACAAAGAATAACCCTGCTCCTGTGGGGGAATCAGATGGATGGATAAAGCCTTTCTCTAGATTCTCTTTAATATATTCCGACATAGCCTGAGTTTCAGGCTGTGACAATGGATAGGTTCTGCCTTTGGGAGGCATTGTGCCTGGCAGACGTTCAATAGGACAATTGAACTTGCATAATGGAGGCAAGGTGTCCGCTTTCTGCTTAGAGAACACATCGCTGAAGTCAGAGTACTGCGGAGGTAACCCTGGAAGGGTAACTGATTTCACGACAGATATCATGGGGCATACCGAATGCAGGCAAGTCTTTTGGCACTTGGGGCCCCACTGTACCAACTGCAGGGATTGCCAATTGTACTGGGTTCATGGACCTGGAGCCAGGGTAACCCCAGGATTACCGGATGGGTGGAGCGTTTTAGGATGTTGAAGGATGTCTCTTCCTCATGGAGGGTACCTACAGTGAGATGGACAGCCACTGTCTGATGAGTAATGAGACCTGGAAGATGTTCCCCCTGAATGGAGGCAATATGAAGACTCACGTCTAGGGGTTGAAGAGGTATCTTCAAGAGTTTGACGATGTCGTCCATAATGAAACTACCGCTCGCTCCGGTATCGATGAAAGCAGTGGTCGAAAGGTGTGGGCCTTGATGCCCAGGGATACAGGAAGCAAGATTTGAGGGCCAGAAACAGTTGCGCCCAAGCTCGGGACCCCCACCGGGCTCAGGCATTGCAGTTTCCCGGACAGACGGGGCAAAACTGCAGATGATGTCCAGAAGTGCCACAATAAAGGCAAAACCCCTCCTTTCGCCGATGGAGATTTTCGGTCGGAGACAGTCACCCACGATTCACCTCCATAGGTTCTACCGTGGAGGAAGGTGATTCTGCAGGAGTCTTCGCTGGAATGCAGGGTGCACTTATGGGGCGTGCTGGTGAAGGGCGTGGAGCCTTTACGTCTAGGCGTCTTTGCCGGAGGCTATGATCAATCCTCCCTGCAAGGGAGATCAAGTCTTCTAGAGATGTGAGAGTCTCACAGACAGAAAGCTCATCTTTCAGAGCACAGGAGAGTCCATCTAAGAAGATGGTTTGCAGACAATCTTCTTGCCACCCAAGTTCTGTGGCCAAAGTCCGAAACTCCACTGTATATTCAGAGAGAGTCCTTGACCCTTGACGGAGGTGAAGTAAGTTATGACTAGCAATAGCCATATGACCTGGGTCTCTGAAGGTCTGCTTGAAGAGGGCAATGAAGTCAGATAGCTTGGAAAGGATGGGATCAGAATGTTCCCATAAGGGGAAGGCCCATGCCAGAGCCTTCCCTTCCAACTGAGACAGAATGAAGGTGACTTTAGTGATCTCCTTCAAAAACAACAAAGGTTGTAGTGCGAACTGCATGAAGCATTGATTAAGGAAACCACGACAGGAGCGTGTGTCCCCATTATACCTGGGGGGTGCAGGAAGTGCCAGTGTTGCTTTGGGAAGCATAGTGGCTGAAAGGCCCACCGGGTTGGCCATTGCTGTATCTTGTAGCTGAGAGTGCAATTCTTCAACGGAAGAGACCAGCGTCTCTAAAGCTTGATGATGTTTCACTGTAGTGGCCAGTCCTGGTAGGGCCCTGGAGGCAGGAGACTCCACCAAGTCCATGGCCTTGGCAACCTGTTGTGCTCAGGGGTGGACCCTTGTCCTGGGGCAGAGGTGGAATGTCTCCTGAAAGGGAAGAGGAGGTAGCTTCCCTCAGGGGATAGAGCACTGGAGAAGACAGAGGCTATGAAGAGCTTCATTACTGGAAGCCCGAGGTCCCCCCGGGAGGAGCCCATAGGGACCCGGGTTGCTTGGACTTAGGTGGGCCTGGCAGGGTCTCCTAAAAGAGTGAAAGTCCGGCGTGCCCATGGAGACAGGGGGAGCACGATCGGGGTCACAGGTGGTTGCTAGCTGGGTCAGGGAGAACCAGAACAGAGCTGGTAATGACAAGGCGAGGAACAGAGCCAGAATCTGGAGACGAGGTCAGGCAGGCAAAGGTCAATGTCCAGAGGTCAGTCTGAGGAGTGGTCAGCAAAGCAGAGGTCAGGTACCGGAGGTCAGACGAGGTCAAAGGGAGGCTGAGGTCTTGAGGCAGGTGGCAGGCAGGTCAGGAACAGGCTGAGGTCTTGAGGCAGGTGGCAGGCAGGTCAGGAACAGGCTGTGGTCTTTGAGGCAGGCAAGCAGGCAGGTCAGGAACAGGCTGAGGTCAGTACCAGTAAGACAGTCCGAGGATACTACCTGGGTAGACAGACAGACGAACACAGGAACAGCAGGACACAGGAACTAGGATGCAGGAACGAGTCAGGAACAGAACTGGAACAGAAGGATCCTGGAACGAGACTAGGACAAGCAGGAACAAGTACAAGTGTGGAGGCAATCTCAGAACAAACCGACCCGATTGCCAAGACAAGGAAGCAGAGACAGGAACTTCCTTATAACAGGGAATCAATCAGGGTGCACCGCAGAGCTAGCACTCGCCCTTGGCCCTACCTGAGTCCGGGCAGTCCGTGCATATGGGCGTGGCCAAGATGGCCGAGGACGCCGAACGTCTGCATGAGGCCCAGCGTGCAGTAGAAGGCCCAGCAACCGCTGCCTCCTGATGCTGGGGCCTGGCACGACTGGCCACTACCGCGAGGGAGGTTGTCTCTGGACCTGCTATGGGATTGTGTAGGTGAGCAGGCCCACGTGCAGGACGGCTGCAGATGGGACGCGTAACAGTTACTAGGGGACTTTTAGATTTGGGATGAGGTGTCAGGGGTAGGGAAGGCTTGGGGGCACAGCTTAAGATACACCATCACATGTACGAACAATACAGTAGACACCTGTGAAGATTGGGTATCATTCAAAGTGCTGAGAAAAATGTAGATTTGTACACTCTACTCTCTGGTGTATGTGTTAAGTTATTATAGAAAAATGATGAACGACCCTGTCAGCCGGATAAACGTATCTGGCTAACTTTGGAAGTATATTCAATAGTGCAGCCATACTATTGAATATAGCCGGCTAACTTTAGGACAGGTCATTGGTCTGACCAGATTTAATTGGCTAAATCATCTGGCTAACTCTGAATATCAGAGTTAGCTGGCTAACTTAGCCAACTAAACTCCTCCCAGTAACGCTCCTGGAATGCCCCTAAATTAGTTATTTTATTAGCCAACTATAATTTAACCAGATAAGTGCCCAAACATTCATTTAGCCGGCTAACTTCTGAGTTAGCCGGCTAAATGCTTTTGAATATGGGCCTCTCTATTTTTAATGCTTTAAAAATAAGAACAAGAACTTTGAATTTAATGCATTGTTGGACTGGTGACCAATGCAGTTCTTGCAAAAGATGGGTCAAAAAGTCCCAAGGTAGCCCTCTTAGAAGTAACAAAGCTGCGGAGTTCTGCAAAACTTGTAACACTTGTAAATGAGATGACAGGAAACTGCATTAAAGGCATTTTAGTAATCCACTGTAGACAATATAAATGATTGAACAAAGGCATGAAAATCATTTTGATCTAAAATATATTTAAAATGGCATAAAATCTGCAGTTTATAGTTCCCTATTCAGAAAACGAACTGAATTTATGGTTTAAAATTCAAATGAGAGTCAAAATACACCCCCAAATTTCTAACTACTGTTAGACAACAGAAGATGGGGGACAGTGAGGAACAATCCAAAATTTTTTAATATTATTGAATAAGACTATTTTTAGCTCATTCTATTTAGAACAAACTGAAAATACTTTTTCCTTACAGAAAGCATATTTATTTGAATGAATGTGCATTGCTAATGCAGGGAGTGAACACATATTAAAAAAATCTATGCTCACATTTATGTATCTCTTTGAGCATACATTCTTCATATCATTAGCTTAGTTTAATGGTCACAAAAACCCAATATAACATGTGTGGCCAAAAAAAAAAGCCACACACTAACATCGGTATGGCAAATTTTAAGTAGATACACTCCTGCCCCCTTGCTAGATAACAATAGCATTTATGACCTAATTTATGCTTGGCTATAGGCACATGCATATCACATAAAAAAAGGATATGCACAAAAATGACTAATTTGGTTAGTCTGACAGACTGGTAGTTTTGTGTATACTTATTTCACCTGTATGCAGGAAATACATGATTCGGGGAAAAGTTTGAATTGAGCCATTAGCATATCAATGTAACTGAGCTTCTGTGCATTTTAAAGTGAGTTTCAAAATTAATTGTAAAGAAATATGAAAATTATTTGAACCAAACTCCATCAAGAACACAATTTTGAATACCATGTATGCCAATAAAAGTCACCAGCTAAATGTAAGCAACCTATGCTCATATAGCTGACTGCTGCATTATTTATTAATGAGTTCATTTCAATCTATGTACATTATAATACATTTTAAGTGCCCAACAAAAAGGATATGGTGTATGAACTTTTGAGACTATAGTTTCTTCTTCAAATGTAATTGCAAGAAAAAAGCTAGAGAATATGGGTTGGAAATTTCGACAATATAAGCCATCAGGTGGTATCATGAAGTAAAGACAGTATTAGAATTATTCAGAAACAATTAGCAGAAGATTAGTCTAGAAGTGTTAAAATTGTGAACAGGGGAGAAACCAAGATAGCTGCTGTCTAGAGTGCATGCTTAGATGCTCTCTCCGAGTTTACCATAATTTATTTTTCTTATAATCTTCAAAATGTCTTCCCCATTACCTAATCCTCGTCAGCAATGGATTGAGCCGTTCTTCGCATCTCCACTACAGATAACACCGGAGGAAGAGGCCGCTTTGGAGTCCGGTGGGGAGCAAATGCCGGCTCCTTTGGCCAAAGAAATATTTTTGAGTCCCGGTGCGCAGTCGATACCCCCGCTGCCATCTACAGCATTTGAACATCTGCCGACGGATTTATCAGTGTCTTGGATAAAAGATCCAAGTAGTGAAGAAAAATCTACTGCCCTGAGAAGAGACGCCATTTTGATGCTGTCTTCAGAGTTTTCTCGTTTGCAAGACTCCATTGGCCCCTTGGAGGTTCCACAGATTTCTGAGGTCGAGATGAGCAATGGGAACCCCATAGAAGAAGGAGAAAGTGACCCCAAGGTACGTTTGATTTTACAATCTTCCTTGACCTGTCCACCGGTAATAACCTTGGACTCTATATGGAATACTTTGACCTCACTGGAAAAAGCCATTATTTCCTTAACACAAGTTATGAAAGATACTAATATTAAGTCAAGGACAATGGAATGTCAAATTACGTCTTTAGATTCCAAAGTGACAGAAATGGATACAAAATTGTCTTCAGTTAAAGACATAAATATATAAAGACATAAAGATATAAATTGAACCATCGGATATTATTTATTCTAAAAAGTTGGAAAATATTGAAAACTCATTGAGAATTCTGAATTTGAGGGTCCTCAATTTTCCTTACTTGAAATTAATCCCACTTCGGGATTTGTTTAATAATTACCTTACAAGGATTCTCAAATTCCCTAAAAAAGCAGTTCCAACAATAACAAAGATTTATTATCTTCCTTCATCTTTACAAGCAACTTCTGGTAATCAAGATGTTTCTTTAAATGCCTCAGATATTTTAGAACTCTCACAAGAAGCAGTAATACAGACAAGAGGAACATTTATGTATGTATGTATTTATTTATTTATTTAATTAAGATCTTTTCTATACCATTGTTTAGTAAAGCACCATCACAACGGTTTACAATGAGGCACGTAAATATATATTTGGTTCAACTCTTACTAACAATGTGCCAGAACATTTATCGGTAACATGTATTCATAATGGGGCGGATTTTAAGAGCCCTGCTCGCCTAAATCCACCCAAATCCGGGCGGATTTAGGTGAGCAGGGCCCTGCGCGCCGGTGCACCTATGTTCAATAGGCCTACCGGCGCGCGCAGACCCCGGACTCGCGTAAGTCCCGGGGTTTGGCGAGGGGGGCGTGTCGGGGGCGGGCCCGGTCGGCACAGCGTTTTGGGGGTGGGCCCGGGGGCGTTGTTACGGCCCGGGGCGGTCCGGGGGCGTGGCCGCGCCCTCCGTACCCGCCCCCAGGTTGCGTCCCGGCGTGCTAGCGGCCCGCTGGCTCGCGGGGATTTACGTCTCCCTCCGGGAGGCGTAAATCCCCCAACAAAGGTAAGGGGGGGGGGGGTTTAGACAGGGCCGGGCGGGTGGGTTAGGGAGGGGAGGGCAAAAGAAAGTTCCCTCCGAGGGTAGGCTGCGCGGCTCGGCGCGCGCCAGCTATACAGAATCGATAGCCTTGCGCGCGCCAATCCAGGATTTTAGCGGATACGCGCGGCTACGCGCGTATCTACTAAAATCCCGCGTACTTTTGCTTGCGCCTGATGCGCCAGCAAAAGTACGCCAAATCACGTGGTTTGAAAATCTACCCCTATATAAGGTATATGTTGTGTGATCTGGATCTTGTCCTTTTCAATGATTAATAGGAAAAAACCATACAATCATTGCACTTTGTACTACAGTTCTAAATTATTTTATTATAATGTTGAGTAAAATGATAGGGGTAGATCTTTAAAAAATACGCGATCGCTTACTTTTGTTCGCGCACCAGGCGCGAACAAAAGTACGCTGGATTTTATAAGATACGTGCGTAGTCGCGCGTATCTTATAAAATCCGGGGTCGGCGTGCACAAGGGGGTGCACATTTGTGCAACCTGTGTGCGCCGAGCCCATCGCGCGCTGCCTGTTCCCTCCGAGGCTGCTCCGATTTTGGAGCGGCCTCGGAGGGAACTTTCCTTCGCCCTCCCCCCACCTTCCCCTCCCCCCTACCTTTGTCGGCAAAGTTACGCCTGTTGAAAGCAGGCGTAACTTTGCGCGCGCCGGCCGGCAGCCCTGCTCAGTCCTCCAGTCCTGGGGGCTGGTCCGGAGGCCTCGACCACGCCCCCGGGCCGGCGCCATGCCCCCGGGCCCGCCCCCGAAATGCCACGACACGCCCCCTCCCGCCCCTTTTCGAAAGCCCCGGGACTTGCGCGTGTCCCGGGGCTTTATGCGTGCCGGCGGCCTATGCAAAATAGGCGCGCGCAGGCCTTTTAAAATCCTACCCATAATGTATAGGTATGGTGTGGTATTTGGTGACTTTAGCTTGTTCATTTAAACTTCAGAATCTCCATTCTCATTGTAAAATGCTTTCTTGAAAAGCCATGTTTTCAAACTTTTTTTTAGAGTTTTAATTCTCTCTGTAATCTTGTTTCCAGTGGCAATGAATTCCATAGTGCTGGTCCGGCTAATGATAGGGCTCGTTCTCTGACTTGGGTCAGTTTTGCTGTCTTGATTGATGGGATGGTTAGTAGAGCTTTATTAGCTGATCTAAGATTTCTCTGTGGGATGTGTAAGCGTAGTGCTGTGTGTTTAACCAGTCTGCTTTTTCTTCGTTTATCAGTTTGTGAATTGTGCAAAGTGTTTTATAGTGCACTCTTTGTTCTATTGGCAACCAGTGCAATTCGGCAAGTGTTTGGGTGATGTGGTCTCTTTTGCTTTTTCCAGTAAGTATTCTGGAACATTACTAGTAACTTTTGCATTTCCATCAGAAAGAAATTCTGTTTTAAAAATGTTTTTCCGGAATCAGGCACATTTATTCCATGGACAGAAAATATGGGTTTATCCAGCCCTAACAAGGATTACTCAAGAACGACGCAAGAAAGTTTTGTTAATGAAACCAGAAGCTGTATCACGTGGTGCTAGATTTTGTTTGCGATATCCTTGTAAATGTTCACTTATCTATCAAAATTCAAATTAGTTGTTTTTTGAACCTTCTCAGCTACGAGCGCTCTTGGATTCACACTCTTAATATTGTCTTCTATGGGGCACTCGGCAACTTAAATTTAATGTAATAGATGTCTAGAAAGCAATTCTTTTTGCATTATTCCTTTTGATTTGCTCTATATAAGCCTTGGTTTCCCCCTTTTTCTTATTATAAATTAAGATACTATTATTACTATTTCTGTTTAAATTTTGCTTAATTTATGTGATTGGTGATTCACATTATATAGTATCTCTTTTCTGGAACAATTTGTGTTTATTTAAAAATGCAATAAAAATAAAATAAAAAAAAAATTGTGAACAGGGTGTTAAAGTTAAAATAAATCTAGAATTGCATGGTAATTTAAGAGTGTGTTTTATGAATCCAAGATCTGAATGAGTATGTTACATAAGCTTTGGATATGTGTCTTGCTCTGTGAGTGTAGAAGAATGGGGTGGGTTGTTTGGTGGGGAAGGTGGGTAGAGGTGTGGCTGTGGAGGGATGTGTGTGGCTGTGGGTGTGGGTGTGACTGAGTAGTGTGTGGTGAGTACATGGCTCAGGTATTGGTGGCACACTCCTTTCCCCTGGCATTCTGTTCTCCCCCATGTTTTCTCTTTCCCCCAGCCCCCTAAACTCCTCCCTTTCCTCCCTCCCTTTCCTCCCTCCCTTCTGCACAGCACCCTCCTTAGGAAACTGAGATTCTCCTCCTCTCTGGCGAGCAGGGTATGGGTACCTTGCTGGTCATACTACTCTATTTTTTTTGTGCCATCTTCTCTGGTTCATGGAGCCTGGGCTCCCCACCTGCCTCACTGCTCAGTTCTACTGAGACCCTTTTTTTCAACTGGTGGGATCTGCGAACCCTCACCTCTCTGCTGGCAACTCCTGCATGTATGTTTTCTTTTTGTCTGCTTTCTTGCTAGTCCCATCTGTGACATCAGTGTTACAGAGGGACAGACAAAACCAAAAAAATGAGAAAAGCTATAATATTTAGTATCTAAACCAACACAATATGGTATTGAATGGCATTCAAGAATACATTTAAAAAAAAAAGTCCAAAACAAAAACTGCGAGTTGTTAAATATTGGTAAACGATGTGTTCATATTTATTCTGATAAATGTCATTCCTGTCACTAGCACATTACTTGAAAACGTGCAGATTCAGATAAATGTAATCATGTCACACAGTGAGTCCCATCACCTACTATATATCACTGTGTGTGATAATAAAGCTAACAGCTTGAAAAAATAGTTTTTCAAATTATCATTAATTCATCTTCCTAGGTGGGCATATGTGAAGAATCTTCAAAATCAAATACAGTAAACTGCTGTCTTCAAGACCAGGCAATACTGGAGCAAATAGTTCCCAGTAAGAATTATTATAAAACTCTGACATGGGCCATGTTTCGCCACCTGCATCAAGGAAGATATAATTTGCTTCACAGACTGTCATGGTTAACAAGACAAACGCTTCAAAACTGTCCTTTTGAATATGTAAATGTGGCACCCCTACTGAGTTTGGCCACCAGATTTCGCTGTCCTTGCATTAGAACACACTTTGTAAGAAGCCACCTATACCCCTCAGGCCCTTCCACCTGGAGGATCTGGATTGGATGCTTCACTGCTATTTAGCCCAGTCATTTTAAGACACCGTGGATTCAGTTTGAGGAAGTAATCAGATAGTAAGGATTTGTTTTTTCCACATTCTGGTAGGGATTCCCAGAGTTTTCTTTTAGAAGAGATACCTCACCGTGCACTCCCTGCCAGAGGGTCCTTCTCACTATAAGTTGCAGAGAGATAGACTTTTAAGCCTAAAGGGTTCTCACCAAAGCCTTGTGAGTTTACTCTAAATACCAGCCAGCCAAGCACCAGTGATAGATCCTGCTGCGAGAGACAGTGAAGGCTAGAGGAATCTTGTTTTAGAAGGGACTATATTTCACCCTTTTCCTTGGAGAAAGTCATCCTCCATGGCTGTACTCAGAGGTCAGGGGCTGAAGACGAGTGAGCCTATTCACAACCTGAATAAGGCAAATACCTGTGACAGCATGAATGCCTGTCTAGGAAGATGTATCCAGTTAAGCTTTAAAGTATTTTTTGGACTTGAGATAAGTGGGGAGGTTTTTGGATACCCCCTCCCCACTGAGATTTCAGTGCAGAGGTAATAGCCTGATCCCACTGACTTTTCCTTAAGTCCCCCAGAAACATCAGACATTAAAGGATGAAAGAATAACTAATTTAAAGGAAGAAAGAACAAGAACAGGAAATCCCAGACAGATTTCCATCCAAGTGTCCAGGACAGACTGGGTGTCCAAGAGGAAGGTGTTTAAAGGTAGGATTCCTACACAGCCACTGAGAGAATTATGAGCATTTAAAATCACCATAGGCTTTATCCAGAGGTCTGGATTAAGGACATCTATCTATTTAGAAAAAACCTCAATGTACCATCAATGAGATGTAAAGTCACACTTCTGGATAATGGACTTTAATTTATTATTATCAGTCAGTAAACTTTTTATTTAATACCCAGACTTGATCCTGTCTGCTTATTATAAACTGTTACCTCATGGCAAGCACCTAAAGCACCATTTTGGATCCTTTATACTTCTTGAACATTATTTTTTTTGCCTTCAGTTTTTCAGCCACATTTTTATAGAACCAGATCGGTCCGCGACTGGCCACAGGCGGCTGTGCAGGCCTCTCCTGAATCTTCGTCATGTCCTGGCTTCAACTTCCACTTCTTCACCTGGAGCCTGCTTCACATTCAGCATGATCTGAGGCCAGCCGTGGCAGCTGTGTAGGGCGCGTTGCAATGCAGTTTTCACCCAGTTCTTTCACCTGAGTCCTGAATCCTTGCCTGAGTCCTCCAAGTAACTTGAATCCTTGCCCGAACCTTCTGAGTATCCTGTCTTCGTCAGAGACTACTGAGTAACCTGTATCCCTGTCTGAATCCTCTGAGCATCCTGTATCTCCATCCACGTCTGAGCATCCTGTATCTTTATCTATGTTTGAGCATCTTGAACCTTCATCAATGTCTGAATCCTTGCCTGAGTTCCAAGTTTCCTCATGTCTCCCAAGTCTCCACTTCTCCTCATCTCATCCAAGTCTCCAAGCACCTACTTCTTGTTCCGGTTCCAGTACCATCTCCTGTCCTTGACCTCTGTCCATTCCATCTCATCTGCCGTTCCCAAGTGGCAGGTCCGAAAGGGCTATTCAGTGGCCGGAGGGCTACCCCAGAGACCAGCATTGCGTTGTTTGGTCTCTTCTGGTGCGATGGGTTCGGCAGAGGTCAGGCTTCCTGGTCTTCTGCCTGTCTGCCTGTGCTTGAACATGTCTTGCCTCGGCACTCCTTGGAGCCCTCTGGGGTTGTGAAGCGGTCTGGGCACACTAAATCTCCCTGGAATCGGGATCGCTCCCCCAACAGTTTGGCTTCTCCATTTCCTATTCTTAAAATTGAACAATACTGTCTGATAGAGATGAGCTTAGTTTTTCCGTGTTGGGTCATATTTTGGTTTGGGTGCTTCGTTGAAAAATTTCATTTTCCCTTGGATCATTTTTCGGCAGCACGGATCGGGAAAATCGAGCCGGAAAATGAATCGAAAAAAAAAAAAATGAATTGGAAAAAAAACACCCCAACCCTTCAATTTTACTTTATTGCAACCCCCACCATCCTAATCCCTCCCCAAGACTTACTAAAAGCCCTGATGGTCCAGCGGGGTCCCACGAGCGATGTCTCCCTCTTGGGCCATCGGGCCTACCACAAATCAAAATGGTGCTGGTGCCCTTTGCCCTTACGATGTGACAGGGGCTACCGGTGCCATTGGTCGGCCCCTGTCACATGGTAGGAGCAATGGATGGCCCGCACCATTTTCAAAGATGGCGCCGGCCGTCATTGGTCATTTGCACTGACATTTGTCAATGGTAAGGACCAAACCCTTTCAGGACAGCCCTCTGAAAGGTAATTGGTCTTTCACTATGTGACAGTGAATGGACAAATCAGCAATAAGTGAAGGAGTGAATAAATCAATATTAAAGTGTTATTGGTCTTGGGGGAGGGGGGGCGGGAGCTTAGGGCAGGTCAGACATGGGTGCCCAGCCATGTCTCCTAGGCACTCAATGTCAAGGACACGCTAGGGGCACAACATTTTCCCAAGCATGTCCTTTTTAACATGGCAGGTCATTTAAATAGGACATTGAGTCCCCAGGAGAAGTGGCTGGGCACATGTTAAGAAAGTGGGTGCTTTCTATGTGCCGATACTGAATTGGCCCCAATGCTGGGGGAAGATCAAAGAAAACATATCAGACTTACTGTAACTGAATTACATGTTTACAAGGATAGTTTAACTAGAATTTGCCACCAAGTTGCAAAACTTGAAAGCATATTATAAGGGCTTGCTTCCTTTTCCATTGCATTACTGTAGCTCCATCTGGAAAGTTAAGGATAATAGTATTGAAAAAAGGCACATCTTTATAATTAAAAAAGTTCAAAACCCAGTTTCTATCAGATTCAAGGACAAAGTTAAATATCAAGGTTGAAACAGTAGTGGCTTCTGTTTCTTCCTTTTCAATGCAGATGTAAGGACCAAAAAGTCACATGAGGCTTTAGAAGCCTCTTTCTTAACAAAAGGAGGAATATAATAAGCCTTATCAATAGGCAGACAAGCATTTTCAGGTATCTTCAAAACATCGATCAAATAATGCTTAAGTAATTGTAATAAAGGAGATGATGCCTTTTAAAGGAAATTTATAAAATGCAAAGTTATATTCCAGATAATATTCTCTAAACTTTTCGGCTCCTTATGTATTAAGGTGTTATTCTTGGATAATGATTGAACATATTTCTGTATATTCCCCAAAGCAGTTTCCATTTGAACCACAGAGGCCTTTTGATCATTCAAATCATTTTCCAGTTCTTTAAATTTACGAGGTAATTCTTGAAACTGAGCAAATAAGGATTGAAACTGAGCAGATAGAGATTTCTCAGCTTTAGTGAAGGATTTCCAGATCCCCTCCAACTTAATGATTGCAAGCCTTACCAGATCTGATGAAGAAGCAATATTAGGTGAAAGGATAGTCTGCTGAGATAACTGGGCTGAATCCTTACAGCCCAGGGGCGTAAATGTAACTACCATTGTAGCAATTTTCAAAAGCCTTTTAATCAAGTAAAGTTCATTTATGTGAGTAAATCCTACAGACAATTCAATGGCATATATTGTAGCAATTTTCAAAAGCCCACTTCCTCAAGTAAAGTGCATTTACTCACAAAAGACCCAGTTCTAATGACCTGTAGATTTCTTCATCTTCCAAATATGCACATTAACTCTCTGGATTCACCAACAACAATGACTAGCTGGGGCTCTGCATCCATCCACTACACCCATCCAGCATCTCACATCATTTTCAGACAACGCATTCTCACCATTGGTCAGGAATTTTCCATGGTTCAGCATCAAAGGAGGGACCTTTTCCTCCGGGGTCAAAGAGATAACATCTGGAGAGGCAGCAACATATCCACCACTCAGCCAACCCTCTAAGGACATCGCACCAGAATAATCTGGTAAGGAAGTCCTCACAACATAAGCATCCATCAGACCTGAAGTTGATACAGCTATGGATTCTACAAGAAAAACCATTGGTAGGATAGGAATCACTAGGGACACAGGAAGTTCAATGCCTCACATCTACCTTCTTGGACACGCCCCCTTTGTTGGTGATGACTTGGCTCAAATCTGCCAGGCTCTAGGTCATATAATGTAGTTTGCAAGGTTTGGCTTGACCTATTTTAGGGAGATGTTGAAGTATGTGCCGCACAGAAAGTGCACAAGGGAGCCAGACAGGTATCATGGACCGCTTTTAAAAAAATTCCCATGAGCTGATAGTTTCCTAGAATTTGCTCCTGTTTCCAGCCTTGTCTTTTCCCTCTCCAAGCCTTAGTCTATAGCTGTCTGTTACTGTCTCTGCAGCAGTCTGTGTCTCTGAGGTATCCTATCCCTAAAGTTTCTTCGGAAGAATAAAATAGCAGAAAAATAAGTCCAGCCCCTGTTAGGAGGGTGCTGCAGTTATGCATTCATAGGAAAAGAAAAGGTTGGGAGGAGGGTAGCTGAGTGTTGTTAAAGTACAAAGAAGAAATGTATTGTAAAAGAAATGCTATAGTTCCTCATATTCTTTCCTGTCCAATAACCGAAGCTTGCAGAGGGAAAATAAGGAAATCAGTCCTTGAATTAGCAGCTATTTCTATTCTGTTCCGTCCCAGGGAGAACTTAACCTCGATCCCTAACCACTAAGAAGTTGGAACAGTACAGAGCTTCTGAGGATATTTTCCAACTTCAGGTCTTGTCAGAGGTATAGATACAAAAACAGTAAAATAACTTTAAAATAATCAAAAAGTCTAAAACACAAAAATAAATAAAACCATGATTGACAGCAGTACTTGGTGCAACTGTTATTTTTACAGATTGTAGATGTGAAGAAGTCTTGACGTACTGGATATTCTTTTCAGTTTGTGTTGCTGTCAGGATCTGTCTTGCCCAGTTTAGTGGCACACATTTTTTAGTGGCTCAGTTTAATGGCATGTATTTTTTTAAAGTTAGTGCTGCTTGTGCACTGCTGTTTTGCACTAATAACACCTGTGCTCCTGGCTAATTTAAAACTGGTTGAAATAGCAATAATTTGAAATTTGTGAGTAGTAGTGCCAATTGTCCAGTCTTCACTCAGCGAAGAATACACATGTATTGGATGCCATATGTCCAATACATGTGTGTGTATTTTTCTGTAGTAACTTGGGTAAAAGCTATAATATTTGATGACAAAGTTCAGTGAAATCTTCATTATTTTTTCTATCTCAAAAAAGTAATTTTTAAAACCTTTTGTAAGTATTATATTGTTGCCAACCCTTGAACCTTTACAAGACTGAGCAGAGATCATCTGTAGACTTTTTTCTTCTGTCTAATTTTTATTTGGTCATTTCAGCTAGCTAAATCGCTTCTTACAGGGAAAAATGTCAGTATTAATTCAAGTGGCATTTTTTCTCCCATTTAGTAATGGAGCTCTTTGCAGCCAAGATTCCTTTTCAGAACTTTTTCAGCAAATGAAAGGTGTAGACATCCAGGCAGGGCTGAACTGTTCACTATTTTCTCTGCACAATCTGCATGTGGACCTTTCATGTCACAGATCCCATACTGAATGTCTAATATTTACTTGTCAAGTTTCACTGATCCTGCAGTTGCATGATCATGATTAAATCCATTTTTACTTTGCCTGCAATATAACCATATAATAGCTGGTTATGAAAGCTTCATGATGTTGCCCTCTGTTCAACTGCTGAACTGAAAAGAATCTGCACATAAGTATATCTGCTGGCATTGAGTAAGATGACATCAATGAGAAAATTGACCTGTATACCCAATACATCTGCTTGGGAATGATTTTATTGAAGATACATGAACATGCAAATCATTATTCATTTTTATGTAATACATTTTAGACAAGCGAATAGAAAACTTGTTATTTCTAGTACAGCACAAGAGTTGTATCCTAGCTGGATTGCCAGATTAAATCAATTTGCTCACTCAACACAGTTTTGAATCCACTTTAAAATAGAAAGGTTAAGGCTAAAAAAATAACACATGATAGTAGGCATGATTTTTCAAAAGGTTTCCCTATTTTGCATGCATATGGAAATAGCCTTTGATAATTCTGGCTTGCAGTTTATACTTACAAAGGTGTATCCACTGTGCACACATCTTAAGTGAATTTCAGTCATGAATGCAAAAACTGAATGTGCTTGTCACGTAGAATCTGCATATATTTATATTGTATTTCAGCAATCAAACAATTGAAACTACATATGGGTGTTATTATTTTGATGCCACAGCCAGTAGGAAGGAAACTGGCTCTTTCCTGCCATTCAAGATTGTCATGATTCCGGGTCAGCGATTGTTCTGGAAAAGAGTGTTGGGTGGGCTGCAGAGACCCTTATCAGCTTGAATGGGTATTTGGAATACCCAGATGCTATTGTCAGGTTGTGTGTGTGTGTGTGTGTGGGGGGGGGGGGGTGGCAGTGGATAATGGTGGGAAATGTCAAAAAGGTTATGGAGGCTTTTGTCACCTTAGGAAGTAAATGGGAAGGTATAGTGTGTGTGTGGGGGGGGGGGGGGGCGTGCCACAGATGCTATTATCCAGTTGTGGAGGGGGCCTGCAGTAGTGTCCAAAGGACCCTGGCGGCCCATAGTTGAGTCTGAGGTAGTGAGTAATGTTCCCCATGCAAGCTATCCTTTCACTTTGGACTGTTTAGTTTAGAGAAACCTGAGGTGCTCAATGCAGCAGCATTAGAACATAAGAAATTGCCATGCTGGGTCAGACCAAGGGTCCATCAAGCCCAGCATCCTGTTTCCAACAGAGGCCACACCAGGCTACAAGAACCTGGCAATTATTCAAACACTAAGAAGATCCCATGCTACTGATGCAATTAATAGCAGTGGCTATTCCCTAAGTAAACTTGATTAATAGCCGTTAATGGACTTCTCCTCCAAGAACTTATCCAAACCTTTTTTGAACCCAGCTACACTAACTGCACTAACCACATCCTCTGGCAACAAATTCCAGAGCTTTATTGTGCGTTGAGTGAAAAAGAATTTTCTCTGATTAGTCTTGATCGTGCTTCTTGCTAACTTCATGGAATGCCCCCTAGTCCTTCTATTATTCGAAAGTGTAAATAACAAAGACACATCTACTCGTTCAAGACCTCTCATGATCTTAAAGACCTCTATCATATCCCCCCTTAGCCGTCTCTTCTCCAAGCTGAACAGCCCTAACCTCTTCAGCCTTTCCTCATAGGGGAGCTGTTCCATCCCCCTTATCATTTTGATTGCCCTTCTCTGTACCTTCTCCATCGCAACTATATTTGTTTTGAGATGCGGAGACTAGAATTGTACACAGTATTCAAGGTGTGGTCTCACCATGGAGCTATATAGAGGCATTATGACATTTTCCGTTTTATTAACCATTCCCTTCCTAATAATTCCTAACATTCTGTTTGCTTTTTTGACTGCTGCAACACACTGAGCTGACAATTTTAAAGTATTATCCACTATGATGCCTAGATCTTTTTCCTGGGTGGTAGCTCCTAATATGGAACCTAACATCGTGTAACCACAGCAAGGGTTATTTTTCCCTATATGCAACACCTTGCACTTGTCCACATTAAATTTCATCTGCCATTTGGATGCCCAATCTTCCAGTCTTGCAAGGTCCTCCTGTAATGTATCACAGTCTGCTTGCGATTTAACTACTCTGAATAATTTTGTATCATCCGCAAATTTGATAACCTCACTCATCGTATTCCTTTCCAGATCATTTATATATATATTGAAAAGCACCGGTCCAAGTACAGACCCCTGAGGCACTCCACTGTTTACATTTTTCCACTGAGAAAATTGACCATTTAATCCTACTCTAGTGCAAGATGACTGTGCAAGAGAAACATGGCAATGTTGCCACATTCTGCATGTCATTAATTTGGCACACTAGTTGGTAAATCTGGCATGTAACTTGTATTACTATACTGGTTATAACACTGTTTACTGCATAAGAGAACTGGATCTACTCTTTGGTATCTGCTGGGTATTTCTTAATGACTTGGATAGGCCCCTGTTGGAGCCTGGATGTTGGACTCGATGGATCTTTGACTCAGCTTGGCAAAATCTTTTGATATGTTATGGATACTGGTGTTGAATCCTGTGTACTACTTCCTTTGAACGTAGAATTGGTCTCTCTTTCACCATTTATATAAAGAAATAGGGCAGGGTTTTATATAAATAAGTTTTGTAAATCAGAGCTGACATCACTAAAAATCAGAAAGGTATATATTAGGGATGTGAATCGTTTTTTGACGATTTAAAATATCGTCCGATATATTTTAAATCGTCAAAAATCGTTAGAGGCGATATTTAATAGGAATTCCCCCGATTTATCGTCAAAAATCGGGGGAAGGGGGAGGGGAGGGGGAGGGCGGGAAAACCGGCACACTAAAACATCCCTAAAACCCACCCCAACCCTTTAAAATAAATCCCCCACCCTCCCGAACCCCCCAAAATGTCTTAAATTACCTGGGGTCTAGTGGGGGGGTCCCGTTGTGATCTTCCACTCTCGGGCCACGAGTGCGTTGATAGAAAATGGCGCCGGCGCCATTTTGGTTCCTGTCCCCGACGTCACGAGCGTAGAAGATCGCTCCCGGACCCCCGCTGGACCCCAAGGGACTTTTGGCCAGCTTGGGGGGGCCTCCTGACCCCCACAAGACTTGCCAAAAGTCCAGCGGGGGTCCGGGAACGACCTCCTGCACTCGAATCGTGTTGCCGTATGGCCGGCGCCATATTGCCGTATGGCAATATGGCGCCGTATTGCCGTACGGCAAAATGGCGCCGGCCATACGGCAACACGATTCGAGTGCAGGAGGTCGTTCCCGGACCCCCGCTGGACTTTTGGCAAGTCTTGTGGGGGTCAGGAGGCCCCCCCAAGCTGGCCAAAAGTCCCTTGGGGTCCAGCGGGGGTCCGGGAGCGATCTTCTACGCTCGTGACGTCGGGAACAGGAACCAAAATGGCGCCAGCGCTACCTTTGCCCTGTCATATGACAGGGCAAAGGTAGCGCCGGCGCCATTTTCTATCAACGCACTCGTGGCCCGAGAGTGGAAGATCACAATGGGACCCCCCCACTAGACCCCAGGTAATTTAAGACATTTTGGGGGGGGGGGGTTCGGGAGGGTGGGGGATTTAATTTAAAGGGTTGGGGTGGGTTTTAGGGATGTTTTAGTGTGCCAGTTTTCCCGCCCTCCCGCAATTTACGATTTACACGATATTTTAAAAAACAAAACCGCGACGATCCGATTCCCTCCCCCCCCAGCCGAAATCGATCGTTAAGACGATCGATCACACGATACACATCTCTAGTATATATACATATTAATCATAGATTCTGAAACACTAATCAAGGTAGAACTATTTCCATATAAAATTTAATGTGCAAATCTTTATATAGAAAAGCCAGTTCAACCAATTACTGTAGTTTTTATGCAGTGTTTGTTCAAGCATCTTTGGAGATCAACCGACATACACGGTAGATTTGCCAACATATTCATGAATTTTGTGGCTGGGGGGCAGGAGAGATTAGGCATTGCACCTGCCTGCTGAAAGGTGTCCTAGGATAAGGGAGAAGGTCAGGGAACGCTGTCAGATAGGGGCAGAGTGGAACATGATTACTTTCTAGGGTGGGGGAACAGGACTTGTGTTGTAGCCCCCACAGGGTGGCAATGCATGAAAAGTGATGTTATCATGTCCTCTCATTTTTGTGATTGGCATTTCATCTAGTATTTATATTTTCTCTCTTTTTCTTTCTGTATGTATATGTGTATATAGATAGGTAGATAAAGAGGGAGAAAGAGAGATGTGCAGGGAGAAATTTTTTTTGTTTCATTTTAGTGTGCAATATTTCAAAATAGCATGCACTAAGATAAAGCACACACTAAAAATAAATAACATGAACTATTGAATATTATTTCATTTTAGTGCATTCTATTTCGAAATAGCACATACTAAAATGAAATGAAACAACGAAAATGCATATCCTATACATATATATATGAAAGGAGGATGTCTTGATTTCAGAAAAAAACAACATACTCATCAATTTGAAAATGCTGACTGAGTTCTGAAGATTGATGAAGGCAGAAGCTTTATAGAAAGTACAGACTAATAGAGTCTGGAACATCTTGGAAGGCAAAGAGCCAAATAGTATAAATGATTTTTTATTGTAAGTGCATTTTTCAGCAGAAGAGGATCTGAAATAGAGGTGCACCTAAGCTTTTGATGTGTGTGAATAATATTTATATATACATAGAGAGCCATGCAGCGAACATTAGTGGGCACTTTAAGTCCTTCTTGTGTACACTATAATAAACTTTGCAGGAAGGCCTTACTGTGAGCTTTAAAAGAGTCCAAAAAGATGTTAGTATCCATCCATGCAAATGAATAGGAGTTACCAAGCTAATGCTAAATAGCATAATATGATCACATTTAGTTCTATTTAGCAAGCACTTCCTAAGTGGACACTATTTAATACCTGATTTAAATTGGTGTAAACTTACTAATGTGATTACGTTACTTAGAGAGGGCAATCTAAATTGCATGATCATATTAAACTGAGTGTTTTCTTAAGAGGACTCAGCTAATTGGAAATAGAGGATCAGAAAATTAAAGGCCATGGTCATCTGATCATGCTTCTCTTTCCAAAAATAAAATACTACTAATGCACACTTATGACACACACACATACACACATTGATAACACTGATAGGTCTTCTCAAACAAATCATTAAATGGACTGCCTGAAAAATACTGGCATGATTTTCAGGATCATTTCCATCATTGCTGGGGTTAGTCTGTCCAGTAAGCATTGCTGGAATTTAAATGTCTGTCCATAACAATCTTTTTTGTGGTGTGATGTTTCCTCCCAAAGCAAACAACTATCCCAAGAGCCACTCCATCCTCCAAATATATAATGAAAGTTTTCACAATGCACAGGAGAGACATTGAGAAGAGGGAGACAATGACAGAGAGAGAAAACAAGGTGACAGAGGAGACACACTGACACATTTGAGCACTTAAAAAAAAATCAATGTTTTTTACATAAATCACATGTATTTCCAAGCAATAGGTTCCCAAAGGACAAATTTCTTTGCTGACATTTGACATTGCTAGTGTAATCAAATACCTCTGTGTAGGCATTCAGAGGCTTGAGACTGAAGAACAGTTTGAGCCTCAAAAACGTTTTTCAAGTGACCAATTATTTTTGTTTGAGTACAGAGCTCCTTTCTGTGGACTTTGAGGTAGTAGCAGACTGTGTGGTACATCCATTGCAGTGCCTGCACTACATGCTAGATGTTGAGGAGGCAATGATCTTATGCCAGTGCCCTTCTGATTCATGGTGGTCAGATTCTTCCTTGGATCTTCCCCTTGTGTTCTCCCTTCTGATACCAACATCCTCCTTTCTGTTATCAACATCTTATCTGCTTTTTGTAAATCTTTACTGACACATAAGACATATGGTTCTAAACATCGAGTCATGTCAGCTTTCTGCTCTCCGGGAATGTTCTGCTCTCTTTTGTTTTCCCCTCTCCTGGAGTGCACAATCTCTCCACTTCTAGCAATCTCTATATAGCAGGCTTAGTTGTATATAGATGTGCAAAGCCCAAACCAATTTTCAGCCCGCCGCAGACAATTTCATATTTCCTGTGGTTCGGGCCTTTGAAATTCGGTGGACCCGAATTTTGGGTTAGTGCACGCTAATGGGAGTTAGCGCGCACTAACGTTAAAATGTTAGCATGTACTAACGGGGAGTTAGCGTGCACTAACCCAAAATTCGGGTCCCCCAAATTTCAAAGGCCCCAACCGCAGGAAAATTTGCTTTGGTTATGGGTTCCCCGAACTAGGACGAGTTAGGCAAATTCGTTGAAGTTGCCTAATTTTTCCTAAACGATTGCACATCTCTAGTTGTATATACCTCAAAAGCCAGCAGGAGTTAACTGGAAGAGTACTAAGCATGCTTATTTTAGTATGCTCACACTATTTATCATGCTATCAGAAAGTAATGTGCTCATGCTATTTAGCCTATGTATCTTTAGGTCTGCATGCATGAGAAATGTATGAGTACAATGTTTCAGATATTTTTTTACTGTGAGATCAGTAAATCTTTTGAATCAGTCATTAAGTAACTTTTTAACATGCCTGCTAATTGTTTTTGCAAATCCATGCTAAAATTGATTTTGCGAGACTTTTATTAAATAGGCTCCATAGGCAGTGTATGCCCACCATGACAAATCCCTATAGAAAAAGATGAAAGCAATCCCCTATAGACTTTCTTACAACAATTAAAAAGTTCTTTCCATTCATTAAAGTAAAAACAAACATACAAATATCAAAAGACCACCATATAGCATCTAGGAAAATCCTACTCAGGGTAGCCATCATATATGACATGATTGATCACCTGGAATCTTGTGAGCCACATGCAACTCTTTCAAGAGCTAACTATGGTTTTTGAGCACAACAAGATTCTGGCTCCAGTCCTTCAACAAATTCCCGATGCATTCCAGACTGCTTTTTGCTTCCTGGCAATCCTCCCCTTCTGAGCAGCTAATGCTTTAATTTCTGCCTGCTGCTGGCTGTCCAGAAGGAGGAGGATTGCTAGGTGTGGGAGCTGTACTCTGTCACTGCATGAGAAGGCCATTACCGCTGCTGTCACACTTGAACACTGCTGATCCCGTGGGCCACAATTCTCCAGTATCTTCTGCTGCTGCTACACTAAGGAGATTTATTTATTTATTTTGAATTTTTATATACCGACATTCCTGTAAGAAAGTATACAGATCACACCGGTTTACAGTAAAAACAGAACTGCTGCCGGAGGGCGTTACATAGAACCTTAGACAATTAGAGCAAAGTACATTGGAGACATTGGAGAAACCTGAAAACAATAGAGCATTAAACATTGCTCATAAGAACTTAAGAACATATGAAAATGAATGAAGTAGCGACAGAACAAATGCCAAACGTGAGAGCTAGATGTTGAATAACTGTACGACTTCAATATAGGATTAACTAAAGAATTCAGAAGTGAGGTAGGAATATATGGGGCATAGGGAGGGGGGGAGGGGGAGAATAAGGGAAGAAGAATCCTGATTGTCATCGGGATTTGGACCATGTCCTTCAAGCGGCGTCCGTGTGGGATTGGGGTTCCTGGAAGGCTTGACTGAATAGCCACGTTTTCAGGTATTTTTTGAAGGTTTGGTGGCAAGATTCTTGACATAGATCTGGAGGCAGAGTGTTCCAAAGTGTTGGCCCTGCTGTTGATAGTGCTCGTTTACTTAGAGAGGATTTTGCAGGAGGAGCAGACAAGGGAGCCTTTATACGCTCTTCTGACAGGTCTGTCTGAGGTGTGAGGTCAGAGTTGATTACTGAGCTTGAGAGGGGCGATGTTATGGATGTCCTTGTGAATCATCATAAGAACCTTGAAAGAAATCCTGAATTTGATGGGTAGCCAGTGTAGCGAGCGAAGGATGGGTGTGATATGGTCTCTTTTATTAGCGTTGGTAAGTATCCTAGCGGCGACATTCTGGACCATCTGCAGAGGTTTGATGGTTATAGCCGGGAGACCTATCGGGAGTGAGTTGCAGTAGTCTAGTTTGGATAGGATAATGGATTGTAGCACCAGGCGGAAGTCCCGAAAATGCTGAAGGGGGGTTTCAGATTTTTAAGTACTTGTAATTTAAAGAAGCATTCTTTGGTAGTATTTTGGACAAATGATTTAAGGTTGAATTGGTTGTCGAGCCAGACCCCTAGATCTCTGACAGAAAGGGAGTGGTTGATAGCTGTTTTGGCGAATTGAGAAGCGCTTGTGGAGTTGAGGAGGGCGTGGTTTTTATCAGGTGAAATGATGAGGATCTCGGTCTTATTTGTATTGAGAATCAGGTTAAGGCTGGTGAGTAGACTATTGATCGATTGTAAGCAGAGATTAGGGAGAATGCTATGCAGAGAGTGGGGGCATAAAAGGAGAGTAGGGGTGAGGAAAGAGATAGAGTGGTGGATGGCAAAGTGGATGGTGGTGGATGGCAAAGAAAAAGAAAGGAATTGTGGGGCAAGGGGAGAGAGGGGAGTGTGGAGAGGGTAGGCCAAGGGTGGGGGGGGGGGGGGGGGAGAGAAAAAGACATAGGGGTGGCACTGTGTTCACTTTCTTTGATGTAGTACACCACCACCTTCCCTTCCATTCCACCCTGCCATCCGTAAAGGCCTGTGCCTTTCCTTGGATATTCACTGTGCTTATGGACATTACATTGGTTCTATCGTTTCATTTTTTTCCATATCATCATTCCTATGATGAGACAGTCTGGAAGCACTTAAAGGTGTTACTACTTGAGAACTTTAATTTTATCTTTACTAGGGATGTACACAGGAAAAAAAATCTGTTTTGTTTTCTTTTTCTTGAAGAGGGGTTTTTTTCTTAGCATTTTCAAATTTCATTTTATTTTATTTACATATGTAAAATGCATTTTTATGTGCATACATGTTCAAAATGAATTCTGTATGCATAAAAAAATTATGCAAGTAAAAGTAGCCAAACTAAACAAAAAAAAATGCACATCCAAGGAGAATAACTTTAAAAACATTGCATGCAAGACCATATTCACATGCATATGGACTTACATATACATGGAAGAAAGAAATGGGACACCATTTGTCAAAACCGAGAAATCTGTCACAAGGTGTCCCTCAAGGATCCGCCCTTTCCTCAACGCTTTTCAATATTTATTTATCTCCACTCTGTAAACTACTGAAGAAATTGGATCTCCGTCATTTCATATACGCCGATGACGTACAGATCATTATACCAATCAAGGATTCACTTGCTAAGGCCATGAAAACCTGGGAATCAGCACTCACTGAAATAAAAAATCTACTTATGGAAAACTTTCTTGCAATTAACACCAACAAGACCGAACTACTCATCATAACGCCTCACAAGAATACCTCAACTAACTTGCAACCTGATCCTTCCTCAACAACAGACCACACCAAGCTGAAGCAAGTCCGCAGCCTTGGGGTCATGATTGATAATCACCTCACTTTAAATAATTTCATCTCAACCACAATCAAGAATGGCTTCTTCAAATTACACACATTGAAAAGAATTAAACCATTATTACATCCTCAGGATTTCCGGACTGTGTTACAAGCCACAATTCTACCAAGGATTGACTATTGTAACGCACTACTACTGGGTCTCCCTAAAAGCACAATTCAACCCCTTCAAATGCTGCAGAATGCCGCTGCTCGTTTAATTACTAATACTCGACGGCATGAACATATTACTCCAGCACTCATGTTCCTACATTGGCTACCCGTATCATTTAGAATTACTTTTAAAGTTCTCTCACTCATCCACAAATCAATTCACAACCAAGAAATGCAATGGTTCTCTGATCAGTTCATTTTTCACACCTTCAACAGACCAATTAGAAACATTCACCAAGCGAAATTAACTGTCCATCCACTAAAACACATCAAACATGTGTCCACCAGAGACCGATCATTCTCCATAGCTGGAATAAAAATCTGGAATAACATGCCGTTGGACCTGCGGCTTGAATCCTGTCACAAAACTTTCAAACAAAACCTTAAAACATGGTTGTTTGAACAAGCATTCACACTATAAATCTCGTATAACCTTCAGCATTACCATATGATTCCTTACCTTCTCCAAATTCTTATACTCGACAATGATATTTACTATCTGCAACTCCATACCCCCACATGGTTTATCAATTCAAGCTATTATATATAATGAGACGCTGGTTTGCCTCAGATAGATTATTTGCTCCTGCAAATACATGGTTATTAATATTCTATTGTTCGATATTTATGCATATTATTTGAAACCCATGTTTTCTGTAAAACCTGTTGCTATTAATTGTTTTACTGTTTATTTTATACGGTTACATGTAAAGCCTGTTGCTAAATTAATGTTTCACTGTAAACCGAGGTGATGTATTACTATACGTACCGCGGTATAGAAGAACCTATAAATAAATAAATAAATAAAATGTTTTCCACCCAAAACAATATACTACCAGAAAGGAAAACCTCAAAAACAACTTCTTGGTCTCTTATCAACACTCATAATATTTATTGTAATGGTTATTATCAGTATTGTATGTGCCGCATCATCAAGCCTGGCGACGTGCCAACCCGGTATTCAAAACATAGAAACATAGAAATGACGGCAGAAGAAGACCGAATGGCCCATCCAGTCTGCCCAGCAAGCCTCACACATTTTTTCTCTCATTCTTATCTGTTACTCTTAGCTCCTTGTTCTATTCCCCTTCCACCCCCACCATTAATGTAGAGAGCAGTGATGGAGCTGCATGCAAGTGAAGTATCTAGCTTGATTAGTTAGGGGTAGTAGGGGCAGTAACTGCCGCGATAAGCAAGCTACACCCATGCTTATTTGTTTTACCTAGACTATGTTGTACAGCTCTTGTTGGTTTTTTTTTTTTTTTACTTCTCCCCTGCTGTAGAAGCAGAGAGCCATGCTGGATATGCATTGAAAGTGAAGTATCAGGCACATTTGGTTTGGGGTAGTAACCGCCGTAACAAGCCAGCTACTCCTCGCTTTGTGATTGCGAATCCTTTTTTTCTTCACCCCTGTTGTTGAAGCTATGCAGGATATGCGTGAAGCATCAGTTTTTTTTGTTTTTGTTTTATTTTTCCCCCTGCCGTTGTTTGTTGTTTGTTTGTTTGTTAATTTTTTTTTCCCCTGCCGTTGAAGCAGAGAGCTATGCTGGAAATGCGTGATGTATCAGTCTTTCTCCCATGCTGATGCAGCAGAGAACCATGCTGGATATGCATGGAAAGTGAAGTATCAGGCACATTTGGTTTGGGGTAGTAACCGCCGTAACAAGCCAGCTACTCCCCGCGTTTTGAGTGCGAACCCTTTTTCTTCTCCCTTGCTGTTGTAGCAGAGAGCTCTGCTGGATGTGTGAAGTATCAGTTATTCTTCTCCCCTGTCATTGAAGCAGAGAGCTATGCTGTATATGCATTGAAAGTGAAGTATCAGGCATATTTGGTTTGGGGTAGTAACCGCCGTAACAAGCCAGCTACTCCCCTCTTTGTGAGTGCAAATCCTTTTTTCCATTACCTCTTGCTGTTGAAGCTTAGAGCGATGTAGGAGTCACAGTAAGCATGTGTATGTTTATTTAATAAGGGTATTGTGTCAATAGCCATCATTCTGGCGAGTCACCCACTCTTCATTGGCGGCCATCCGGTCTTTTAATCATCTGCAGTTAAGGTCTTTAAACATGCACATATTATATGTATTGTGATGGAATTTCAAAAGATAATATAAACTCTCATTGAACCAATCATGGTATACTTACATATACATGCACATGAATTTGATATCATGAGTGTGCAATTGCATGCGCGATATAAAATATGCATAACTTTTGCATACACATTGTGCATGGATGTTATGCATTCATTTGCACATGGTCTTTTGTTCACGTGCATATTTGCATTTGTATCATGCAAGTGTATGCTTCGGCAATGCATGTTTCCCACCTGGTGTCCCTGGTGGTGGCTAATGAAACGATGTTCTTACGAATCCCCAGTGTGACAAGGAACCTCCGTGTGTCTAAGCAGGCCTGGAAAAGCCTGCAAAGGACCATTATACCTATGTGTGGTAAGTAAAATGTGGGTAGTAGAGGTGAGGGCTGGTTAGGGTGTGAAAGAAGAGTCACTAGGGAAGCTATCAGAGTGTGGGGATGAGGGTGGAGGCTGCTTAGGGTGTGCATAGGAGGTCACTAGGGGGTCTCGTGGCCTATAGGTAGGGCAGGAATCAATAGGTATATATGGATAGAGTAACAAATGTATGTTATACTGTACACAGCCTAGAGCTTCGGCACAGGTAGCATATAAATACCGTAAATAAATAATACATTTAATTAGTAGCATGATCAATGTACATGTGTTTTCAATGTAATATAATGCAAGAATGAAATTGTAGGCATGGTTAACAAGGATATTATAAAGGCATCTGGCACATTTTTTATGCCATTGAAAATGCATAAATACTCACACAATCACAATACATGATTGCAGAGGATTTTGGCCAGCTTGGGGGGGTCAGGAGGCCCTCCCAAGCTGGCCAAAAGTTCCTTTTGGGTCCAACGAGGGTCCCAAAGCGAACCCGCGGGGAATCACGTGACGTCCGCGTCACTCCGACGTGACGCCGACGTCACGTGCTCCTCGCAAAGGAGTACAGAAATGGCGTCCTGACTCCCCGCTAGACCACCAGGGAGTTTTGGTAAGTCTTGGGGGGGGGGGGATTAAGGAGGGTGAGGGGTTTAAATTTTTATTTAGGGAATCGGTGCACGTATGGACATAGACTCAACTTATGGAATTCTCCATATGTCCATATTGACCGAAATTGACCCCCCCTTTCGACTTATGGACTTATGAACATAAACTTTTGGTCTGCACATCCCTAAGGGACACTGCTGAAGACACTTGCTGAGTGAAAAGACGACAGAAGAGTTAAAATTCATTATGAAGGTATCCGGCCATGACTCGAATGTTGTGTCCGTCAGTGCCCGATGCCCTCTCTTCGCCCTCCATACCTCTCTGGCGCCTCCCTCTCCGACCGCGGGAAGATTGACTACCGTGGTGTTCTTCTGCCGCAAGACTGCTATCCACCATGTTCCTGGAGGCCTAGGGGCGCATGCGTGGCCCAGCCCCGACTGAAGTACCGGCAATGGCGCGAACCTCGGGGGCATCCGCCGAAGATGACATCACCAGCGACGGATATTTAAGGTCTCAGTATTTGCTAACACATCGAGTTAGCAAGGATTGACAACAGACTCGCTTTGTCTTTCTAAGCAACTCTGCCTCCTCGGACATACCAGAGGTACCCGCTCCTCGGGGACCTCGCTCTCTCCTTTGTTTTTCAGGTGACAGTCTGGGACCGGTACTCGCTCCTCGAGGGTCCTTGTTCCCAGACTTGCTTCATATACTCTTCTGCCTGGAAGTCATCACTACCAACTATATCAGCTATATCAGTGAGTTACCATCGTTCTCTCTGAGCTTTCCCTGGAACCAGGTACTCGCTCCTCGAGGGCCTAAACATTCCAGCTCCTGGGCTCTATTGGAACATTGTGTGAGTGTTACCATCTGCATACCCTGCCTACTCACTATATCTCAGTTTCTCTACAGCTCAGCCTCCAGGGAACGCTGTTCCATTATCTGAGGGACTACAGCTCAGCCGGGCTTTCCAGCTCACTACTGCTATCTCTGGTAGTTCAATATATTGTTTAATAAAAGAACTAGTGTGTGTCTGTCTTCAAACTCTGAGCCTGACCGGTGGTCCCTCTCGGGATCCTCCCCCGGGGCTGTGGTCATCTGCCACTGGCCCAAGGATCCATCCACAACTATAACAGAGACTGCTAACTCCCTAGCAGATTCTGAACAGATTGCTAACTCCTATCTAATTGCTCCTCCCAACAGGCAGCAGACTGATAACATCGTAGCAGCTTCCATCCTGAACTGAGCTTCGGGGACTAGGCGTGATCGGTGCAGGCCGACCTGAAAAAGTGAAGGCTTCAGACCCAGCGTGAAAGACGAATCAGAAGGTCAACCGAAGTTGAAGAGGGCAGACCATTAGGGGGTAAAATCCGGAACCAGGATATCCGAGAGGAAGGCTACCCAGACGAGGGAGCCAAAGAGTCTGAAGGCTTCCTTGATGAAGGAGCCAAAAGGGTCTGAATGCTTGACAGCGAAGATCTGAAGACGAGGACATCAAAGGATTCTGAAGACTACGACAACTTGACACAAAGATGTCTGGAATGTCAGGACATCTGGACTTCAACCCCCAGGACACTCAGTCAAGAACATCAAGGGGGTGTCGAGTGAACTGGAGAACAAGACATCTGGGACATCTGGACATCTGGACTTTGGACCCCCAGGTCACCCAACCAAGAGCAGCGAGGAGGATCCGAGAGGCAGAACAACAGGATAACAGACTTCAGGAAGGACAGGACATCGGAAGGTGAGGACTTCAGGAAGATGAAGACATCAGGAGGGTCAGACGACAAAGACATCTGAAGACAAGGACTTAGGATCCGTCGAGAGACCAAACATGGAACGAAGATGAGACAAAGGATAAAGAACCACAAAGAAAGACAAGGGAATTCCCACGAAGAGCAGAGTGCCTTGAAGAAGCAGAGCTGGACATCAGGAACTCCTTGACTGAAGAGCTGGAACGGAGGATCCAGGAACAGTCTGACTCCGTGACTGACTCCTTGCGAAGGGGAAGAGGAACTGAAGGCTGAGCCCTTTTGTAGGGCTGAAGAGGAATACCCAGGATGACATCATAAGGAGGAGCCAGGAAGACTGGCCCTTTAAATCTTGAGAGGAGGAGCGGCCCTGCACCTAAGAAGGCAGGACAGCAGCCATGCTGTGAAGAAAGAAGCAGGCCCGAGGCATTTTAGGCATCTCCTGCCCTGAAGAGAGAACTGAAGATGGCTCCAGGCTGAAGAAACACTAGTGGTAGCCTCCAGGCCGCAAAGAGGAACTCCAGCGCAGCCTCCCAGGCCGCAAAAGAGGAGGAAGACATCGGCGGCTCCTGCCACGAAGACTAAAAGCTTCAGGGTGGCCTCCAGGCCGAGGAGGAGTGGTGATTGCGCAAGGGAGCACAGTGGTAGCGGTTCCAGGCCGCGACAGCGGCGGTGGCATCGGCAGCTCCTGCCGCGAAGGCAGGAGACTTCAGAGTGGCCTCCAGGCCACATGGAAGCAACGTCTGTGGCTTCCTGGCTGCAAGATTGATAGGTGACGGTGGTGGGCCCACTGCGGAGCACAGTGGCAATTCCAGGCCGCGACAGCGGGAGGAGAATGTTAGCAGCCTCCGGGCTGCATGGAGGCACGGAGGATAGCGTCGGAGAGTCAGGACGCTGGCAAAAGCTGAGAGGCTGCTTGTGGGCTTGTCCCACAAGCAGAATCGTAACAGTACCCCCTTCTCAAAGACTTACTCCCCAAGTCCTCTTATATGAGACTTGGAGGGACAGATGAGACGAGGACTAGGACTCAGGATACTCGAAGACTTAGATGGGCACTGCCCCTCAGGGCACCCTACACAGCCAACATGGGCTGTTCACGGACCACCCTGTCCCACTACTTGTCCTACACACCCTGAAGAGGCTTGTCATGGACCACTCGGAGAGCAGGGACATGCCCAGGACGAGGCTCAAGACAAAGGAGGAATCCAGACAGTGCTTGAAGACAGATTCTGACCGGAAGAAGGCTCTAGTCACTTCGGAAGAACACAGTCCAAAACTGAAGCTCGGAGATACTTGACACTGGATGTGGAAACCTAGGCGCAGGTGCCTCCTGCAGGTCATATGGAACCCAGGACAAGGAGCCGACATCACAGTGGGAAGAATGAAGATGGCAGGCACCTCCTGCAGATCGTAAGCAAAACACTGAAATCTTAGAAAAAATGTTGCGCCAAAGAAAAAAATTTTTTTCCCTGGAAACAAAGTTCTTGAAAGTCCAAAGCATAGGCCCATCACAGGAACACGTTTACTGAACACATGGCCTTCACAATATGTTGCAGGAGTTTTAGGGAGCGATCCCATTTCTGGGGAGAGTGATGTGCCCTTGGACCACGATGTGAATGCAGAGAGTAGCTCCGTAGAAGCGCTGAGGTAGGTGAGACGTATCCCAGCACAGGCGGACAGGCAGAAGACTGGGGTCTTGGACCTCCGCCAAACCTGACACATCAGTAGACACCCAGCAATGCTGGTCTCTCTGGTAGCCCTCCGGCCACTCGATAGCCTTTTCGGACCTGCTGTACAGGAATTGCAAATGTGCCAGGACAGACAGAGGTCGAGGACAGACGATGGAACTGGAACAAGACAAGACTTGAAGACTGAAAGCGATCAGAAGATACTTGAAGACGAGGTCAGACGATACTGGATAGGGATGTGAATTGGTACTGGACTCGTTTCCGTTATCAGGTTCGTAAAAAAACCGTGGGAAATCTTCGTTCCCGTGGTTCTGAGCATTTTTTTTAGGCTGTCACAAGCAGAAAAAACCCCCCACCCCGACCCTTTAAATTTAATTAGAATTCCCCACCCTCCTGACCCCCCAAAAACTTTTCTAAACTACCTGGTGGTCCAGCGGGGGTCCCAGGAGCGATTTCCCGCTCTCGGGCTGTCGGATGCCAGTAAACAAAATGGTGCCGATGGCCCTTTGCCCTTACCATGTGACAGGGGCTATCGGTGCCATTGGCCGGCAGGCGCCATCTTTAAAAATGGCGCAGGCCATCCATTGCTCCTACCATGTGACAGGGGCCAGCCAATAGCACCGATAGCCCCTATCATATGGTAAGGGCAAAGAGCCATTGGCACCATTTTGATTAGTGGCAGCCAATGGCCGAGAGCGAGAAATCGCTCCTGGGACCCCTGCTGGACAACCAGGTACTTTAGAAAAGTTTTGGGGGGTCAGGAGGGTGGGTGATTCTAAATAATGAGATATACAGGGTCAGGGTGGGTTTGAGAGTTGTTTTTGTGTGCCCTTTCTTTCCAACCCCACCCAAAACTATAAGAGAACCCCACGAAAATTTTATGGGGTTCTCCTATCGCTTTCGGGGACCCCCCGATATTTGACGAGTTTAAAAATATCATCCAATATTTTCAATTGTCAGAAAAATGAATCACATCCCTAATACTGGATAAGGACGAGGCAAGGCTGAAGAGAAAAACATCAGAGACACTGATGAAGATACTTGCTGAGTGAAAAGATGACAGAAGAGTTAAAACTCAGTATGAAGGTATCCGGCCATGACTCGTAGCAGCTTCCATCCTGAACTGAGCATCGGGGACCAGGCGTGATCGGCGCAGGCCAACCTGAAGAAGCGACGGCTTCAGACCCAATGCGGAATACGAATCAGAAGGTCAACTGAAGTTGAAGAGGGTGGACCACTAGGAGGTAAAATCCGGAACCAGGATATCCAAGAGGAAGGCTACCCAGACGAGGGAGTCAAAGAGTCTGAAGGCTTCCTTGATGAAGGAGCCAAAAGGGTCTGAATGCTTGACAGCGAAGATCTGAAGACGAGGACATCAAAGGATTCTGAAGACTAGGACAACTTATTTATTTATTTATTTATTTTTTGTTTTTATATGCCGATGTTCCTGTATAATATACATATCACACCGGTTTACAAGGAAATAAAACTGTCGCCGCGGGGGTGGAATACATTGAAACATAATAACAATAAATAACTTACATAAAAAGTCGTAATATAACTGAGATATAGTACTACTCTGAACATATGTACAGGGGAAATAGGGGACCAGGGACTATAATGTCATTGTATTCTTGAAACACTTGAAACGAAGATGTCTGGAACATCAGGACATCTGGACTTCAACCCCCAGGACACTCGGTCAAGGACATCAAGGAGGTGTCGAGTGAACTGGAGAACAATACATCTGGGACAGCTGGACTTTGGACCCCCAGGTCACCCAACCAAGAGCAGCGAGGAGGCTCCGAGAGGCAGAACAACAGGATAACAGACTTCAGAAAGGACAGGACATCGGAAAGCAAGGACTTCAGGAAGATCTGAAGGTGAAGACATCAGGAGGGTCAGACGATGAAGACATCTGAGGATCCGGTGAGAGACCAAACATGAAACGAAGATGAGATGAAGGATCAGGAACCACAAAGGAAGACAAGAGAAGTCCCATGAAGAACAGAGTGTCTTGAAGAAGCCGAGCTGGACATCAGGAACTCCTGGACCGAAGAGCTGGAATGGAGGATCCAGGAGCAGTCAGACTCCATGACTGACTCTTTGCGAAGATGAAGAGGAACTGAAGGCTGAGCCCTTTTGTAGAGCTGAAGAGGAACACCCAGGATGACATCATAAGGAGGAGCCAGGAGAACTGGCCCTTTAAATCTTGAGAGGAGGTGCGGCCCGCACCTAAGAAGGCAGGACCAGTGAAAGCAGCCATGCTGTGAAGAAAGAAGCAGGCCTGAAGCATCGGAGGCGGCTCCTGCCATGAAGAGAGAACTGATGACAGCTCCAGGCTGAAGAAACATTGGTGGCGGCCTCCAGGCCACGAAGAGGAGCTCCAGGGCAGCCTCCCGGCCATAGAAGAGGAGTAAGATGGTGGCTCCTGCCATGAAGATTAAAAGCTTCATGGTGGCCTCCGGGCCACGGAGGAGTGGTGATGGCGGTCTCCGGGCCGCAAGGGAGCACAGCAGTGGTGGTTCCAGGCCACAACAGTGGCGGTGGCATCGGCGGCTCCTGCCACGAAGGCAGGAGACTTCAGAGCGGCGTTTGCAGCCTCCTGGCTGCAAGATGGATTGGAGATGGTGGCGGGCCTGCCGCGGAGCATGGCGGCGATTCCAGGTCGCGACAGTGGGAGGAGAACGTCGGCGGCCTCCAGGCCGCATGGAGGCACAGAGGACAGCGTCGTGGAGCCAGGACGCTGGCAAAAGGTGAGAGGCTGTTTGTGAGCTTGTGCCACAAACAGAATTGTAACAGCTTTCACATTTTCTTAGCGATAAAGTACCTCCTGTAGAAGGGTCTTTACCTTTAAATGTTGATTGATTTCTTGATGGTTTGGAATGTCGTCCTTTATATGAGTTAATTGCTCCTCTCTGCTAGTATTACCTGTAATTTTTAGTATTTTATTTTCTCTGGAGTCATGTCTGGATCCCTTATGATTGAGGACTAGGATTGTATTTGGCATTTGTTATTCTCCTGTTATTAGATGACCTGAAATATCAGGTTTCTTATATTTGATTTAATTATTGCAAACATCATTTGTTTTCTCTTCAAGTTAATTCTTGGAATAATTGTATTAAAATTCAGTAAATAATTTTTTTTAAATTGTATATCATCTGCTTATAGTTTGTAATTTAATCTTAAACCAGTCAACATTTTGCACAATGGAACTGAATAAAAATTGAAAAGTGCTGCCGGTAAGGCAGATCCTTGAGGTACTCCAATAGGCATGTGATACTAGGCATGTGATACCGGGATGACATACTATTACTGATTTAAGTCTGCTGGCATCTATCAGATAAATAAGTGCTGAAACATGACAACACAAGTCCATCAGTGGCAATGTCCTTTAGTCTGGAAATCATGATTTGGTGATTAATAGTGTCAAAGACAGGAAATATCAAGGAGAACTGTCACATATGTAATCCCAATATCGAAACCTTGTAAGATGGCATTGACACTGGAAAGCAAACATGTCTCTGTGAAAGTGTCTCCGAAAACTAAATTGATAAGGATCATAATTTCTATGCAAGGTACCTATATTGAATATATTTTGTAAATGCATAAATATTTTCATTGTTTTCATGGGCGGTGAGGGCATCAATTTTAGTTTTCACACAGATCTGTTGTAAGTTTGTTATGCCTGATGGAGGAATTTCCAAGGCAAAACTGAGGAGGGGTATGGATTTACACATACTTTTGCAATTTTAAAAATAAGCATGTAGGGGGTCATATGGAGTAACCCAGCTAAAGTTAGCTGGATAACTTGTCATGTATATTTACTCAGATAAACGTCGTACTGAATATACTTGCTTAAAGTCATCCAGCTAGATAACTTAATAAAACAGCTAATTTTAAAATAGTCAGTTGGATTTTTAAGTTTTCTGGACTTGTGTGGATGGATAACTTGCTACTTATCCGAATATCTTTACAAGATATCCAGGTAAACAACACTGGATTTTTAAATAAAAAAAAAACCAAAAACCATGTAAAAGGGCTAGTGGCCCAAGCCCTGCTTCCCTCATAAGTTTTCATACAGCCCTGTTGAGCCATGTTTCCATCCCGGCTACTCTTCCTGGGGCTTGAGTTTGGGCCTTCCTTCCCCTATTCTTTTCAATAATAAAAATTGGGCAGTCCTCTCTGGTGACACATCTACCTGCATTCCCTAGGTTCAGCACTACCCCCCCAACTAATATGGTGTCATCCTCTGCCAGGAGTGAGCTGCACAGTTCCCTGCTCCCGGGGCTTCCAGTGCTGTTCTGTCAAAGGCTGGAAGCATAAGCCATCCTGCTCCCAGGCTGGAAGCCCTGGGAGCTGTGCAGCTCACACCCAGCAGAGGATGAGGTCTTGGAGAGGACTGAACATAGGGAATCATTTTCCAAGGAGTTACCGCAGGAGATAAGTTCACAAATCATGCTAACAGCTGTTAATGCAATTGCAAAGTTTTAATTCAGGGGGCAGAGTATATGTAAAGTTATCATGTGTGGTGAAACAGCCACAGTGTTAACATGGCCAATATCTACAACCCTTTTATCTACGATACGTTGTGCGCTAGAGGCCAGTAAAGGAGGGAGGGAGGGAGGGAGGGAGAGAGAGAGAGAGAGAGAGATATGCTATAATGTCTACTCCCTAGACAGGTATTTGTATCCCTATGGGAGGCCCACCTAATAACTCGAGGTGGGGATTAGGTATGAGTGTAGGGGGTTGGGGCCACTTTCACATTCAACATGAGCCGTACGAACAGAACAGTGGTCTCTTGTGAAGATGTGATGGCCTTCGGAGTAAGGAAACTCACTCCAAGATGAGATTTGGCCAATGTTCTCTCAAACTAGCTAGGTTGAGAGAACATTGGCCAAATCTCATCTTGGAGTGAGTTTCCTTACTCCGAAGGCCATCACATCTTCACAAGAGACCACTGTTCTGTTCGTACGTCTCATGTTGAATGTGAAAGTGGCCCCAACCCCCTACACTCATACCTAATCCCCACCTCGAGTTACTAGGTGGGCCTCCCATAGGGATACAAATACCTGTCTAGGGAGTAGACATTATAGCAAGGTTCTCTCTCTCTCTCTCTCTCTCTCTCTCTCTCTCTCTCTCTCTCTCTCTCTCTTCCCCCCTCCCCCCCCCCCCCCCAGCCTGCAGGATACTGAAACAGGCTGTCTGGAAATGTCATGAACCATGATAAACCTTTCATGAAACAGTGCATCATGAAAACATCATTGCACACAAAGTTTCCCCACTGCATGAAAAAAGCCTCATTTGCATGGGAAATGCCCCTTAATGCAATATTGGAAAATGAGGCCCCTAGTCAGATAAGGAGCTGAATATACAAAACTGTGTCATTTAGATAAATACTGTAACTTTAAGCTATGCATCTAAATAGCTTTTGAACATTGACCTCATACATTTTCCCAAACATTTGGTACGCATATTTTCCATGTAATTGTGTGTGGGAAAATATGGTGGGATAAATTTCAAAATGGACTTGTGCACATAAGTCCTCTTTAAAAATCAGTGCACATGTTTTATGCTGCCTAATTTACGCAGGTTGTTATAAAATTAGCCCCATAATGCCTGTTTGTCAATTCTCAGTTTCCCTGGATCATGCTGTAAAGATATAGTACAGATTCTGCATTAATTGTTGATGCTATTTAAATTTTTTCCTGAATTCAAGTCGCTTGAAAACTGGTACTAATGATGTAAATCATGAAATTCATTATACTACCAATTCAGCCTATTCCTGAACAACATTTTTACCTAACTGAATTCTTGTTAATCTGTCAAAATATTCCCCAAAAGTATCCAATTAATTTATTTATTGGGTACATTTCTATTCCAGCTTTTTCAAATATTTTGTAGAAGGCAGAGTAGAATATTAACACATCTAACATCAAGACAGTACATATCATAATAACATGCAAGCATACACAAAATTACACACAATCTGAAGTACTGAAATGTTCAATCAACAAACTTGTAAATTTTAGATAAGGACTTACATTTCTGTGAGTTATTTTTTAACCTTGCTGCAAATAGTTAGTTATGGTAAAAATAATTTGGAACTCATTTTGAAAACAATTTAATTCTAAACACAGATTATAACAACAATGCAAAAAAATTCTTATCGTTTACTTAAAAACTTTCTTCTCTATTTTGCTTATTAATTAATTAATTTATTTATTTAGATATTTATATTCTACTTTTCACACTTTTTCAGCACTTTAAAGCGGATTACATTCAGGTACTGTAGGTATTTCCCTATCCCCAGAGGGCTTAGAGATTTCGTTTAAATGTTGGATCCTTTCCTGTTCTTTCTTGTCTTGTATATTTTGAAATCATTTTGTTACCATTTGCACTCTTTCTATATAGTTGGATGATAAATTAAATCTGTCATCACACTGCCTATGTGGAATTTGTTCTTTTTTCTGTTCTCAGCAGGAATTTGTTTTAGGCTTAAAATCTGGGAGGATTTCAGATCCCACCATCCATCATCAAATTCAAAGCCTTTCATATCACTGTTAATACAATTCACCTTTTTTCTTTTAACATTTTCTTGGGTTATTAGAGATTTCAAGTAATATGTAATATTGGAGCTGATCCTTTGAAGGTGCTTAAAAACAAAAAGCTTTCGTTGTTTTAAAATAGACATTTATGTAATTCCTTTATCCTCTAGATTTAAATGAGCCTGACCAATGTCCACTAGATGATGCTGTTGTATAAGAACAGATCTTTGTGGGGTGAAGTCTAACAATAATTAATTTACTGTTTTATAACATAACTTTGTAGAGTTAGACATTTGCAATATCTCTCCTTCAGGAAGGTAAGCAAGTGTAGCATTCCTAATTGGATATTCTAATGAGCTGAACCTCACTTAAAAAGCAGTAGTTCAGGCAAGCATTCATATATGTATACTAGTTTTCTAAACCATCAATTAAATATATTTTTCTTTACTTTCCTGTGATTGCTGGTTATTGAAAATGTGTGTGTGTGTGTGTGTTGTTTGTAACAACTCCTTTTGCCTTCCTTTTTCTATTGCATGAAAACATGCACTCCAGATGGTGTAAGACTCTTGGGATAGACTGAAGTCACTCATTTGTTTCTTACAGATAAATTCCACACTCATAGCACATAACTTACTTCATTTGATCTCAACTGACAAATTATAGCATCAAGAAAACTCAGCATTCACTATGAGAAAATAAATATATAATAAAGCTAGTATTTTATTGGGAGAAAACTGGAGGAGCCACAGTTATTCCAGGGAGCTGTATAAAATGAATGCATGGGAAGCAAATCGTGTGGCTGGAGGCAGAGAAATAGTTTGATTGACTCACTGAATGGATCAGCATGAGCTTCTAACTTGCACAGAGTCAGCACGAGTGTACAGATTTTCATACAGCTACCACACATGCTTTATATACATGTGTGACTCATTCTCAAATAGGAAAACAGCATTTAGCATAGAAATCATTGTATCGCAACAAGGAATTATATACCTTAGAGAACGTTGCGAAGGTATTTTGTACAGTAATTCTAATAGATACAAAATAATCTTCAATATGGCACATCAGACATAACCTGCTTCTATTAAACTTACTGAAGTTCCTTGGAGTGAGCATCACCTCATTAGATTATTAATGAAGGGATGGTATGATCAGACAAATAATGTTAATTGTGCTCCTCAGTACCCAAGCTAACCATATTAATGTAGATAGGCTCTGTTCATATTGGTTACCCCATCTGGATGCTATTCTGACTAGAAATGTTCATGAAGCTGTTAATTGCTGGCATGATTCATTGCAACATGCACTGGATGAAATGGCCCCTTAAAAACTATTAAAGAATAGGACCCCCATGGCTTTCATACAAAATTAGGGATGCAAAGGCCCACCTATGCCATCTTGATTTGGTGGTGGCATAAAAAGCACTCAGATAATACACTAGCACAATATACTTGTGCTTTGAGTGTCTATAAGAAAAAAATATTAACTGGAAAAAAGCATTCCTTTATAAGGTGATCCAAAGTGCTGGCAACAGCTCCCATGAGCTTTTCTGGGCTGTGTCCCTTTTAACTAAATGCACTAGTAGCACCTTAATGGAGCAATCTGAGGCCACAAACCAACTATATTTAGAGCAGTTTCAAATTTTTTTCAAAACAAAATTAGGAGACTATTTTCAAGATTTATGGCTGTATCTCCTACACCAGACAACAGAATTCAGATGGGAGCAATTTGATTTGGTCTCTCAGGAGGAAGTGGTCAATATAATTAAAGTCATGAATCCTGCATATTGCACCTTTAATTTGCGTGAAAGTCATTATGAAAGCCTTAACCAAGCATATTTGTGATCACTTATCACATCTAGTAAACGCTTATTTGATGGAAAGTATATTTGCTGCCATTGTGGAAGACAATCTCGATAAAACAGTTATTAAAGAAACCAAATCTAGATAAAGCTGATCTAGTTAACTTCCACCTAATCGCTTTAATCTCATTTGTGGTAAAAATATTCAAATCAGCTGTGTTAAAGCAGTTTCATGACTTCTTAGATGAGTATAACATCTTGGACCCATGCCAATTTGGATTTTGGCCAAAATGTAGTAGAGAAGCTAATGATCTCCAGCTTGGATATCTTTAGGTTTGGGCTTGATATGGTTACTGATCTTGCTTATGTCACCTGTATTTGATGCTCTGGACTATGTGTTATTACTAAGGCTCTCCGAAATTGGTATTACAGGAACAGTCTTTGCTTGGTTCCAGTCTTATCTCACTGACCGACTACAACAAGTTAATTACAACTGAATGGTTCCCGCTATTAATAGGCATTTCACAAGGTTCAGTACTATTATCTACTTTATTTAATATCTATGTAAGTCCGATATATAAGCAACTCTCTGGCTTGTGCCTGTTATTATAGAATCTGCATGGATGATATCTAATTTTTCTTTCCCATTTTATCTGACATCAAGACTAACTTGGGGCAGGATCATGTGATGAGCTGACTGCAAGCAGATGTGCAAGCCTGGGGTTCCTAATCTCCCTGAACTATATCCTTCTTAATCCTTACTATCTGCATTAAAATTGCTCAAAATGCTGAAAGACCCTTCAAAGAAATCTCTCCCTGCTTTGTGGGCATATCAGGTAGGTAAATCACAGCAATCTAGTAATAAGTCTGTCCCCGAAAAGGCGGATGTCACAGGAGATCAGGCTTCAGAAGAAGAATGGCCATCTCCTTCCATCCCATCTCATATTAAGAAAATGCTAGAGGCAATGTATGAATGAACATCTGATAAACTTATCTCCAACACTGATGGTAAACTGGGGGTAGTGGTGGAAAACGTTGCTCAGTTAGCAGACTCCATCCAAGAGCTCTCTTCCCGGATAGATACAACACTTACCCATGTAGAGGAATTAGAGCTTTTGTTGAATGAAGTCCACCGCAAGGTGGATGTGCTGGGTAGGTAGGATTTTTATAAACCAAAGATACGACTATATACTATCTGAAGCTCTGTGTTTTATTGTTCTTATTACATATAATGATGAATATGTGACAATGGTCAATGAGTAATGGCCCAGTAAGTTTGGTCTCATTTAATGTCCAAGGTATTTCCTCCCCAATTAAAAGAAAATGGATTCTACAATTTCTTAAAAATAAAAAAGTGCATGTAGCCCCACTGCAGGAGACCTATCTCACGGACTCTAAATATGAAATTGGCCAATGTAACTCCAATATATAAAAAGGGCTCCAGAGGTGATCTGAAAAACTATAGACCAGTGAGCCTGATGTCAGTGCTGGGAAAAATAGTGGAAACTATTATAAATAATAAAATCATATAGATAGACATGATTTAATGGAACACAGCCAGCCTGGATTTACCCAAGGGTAGTCTTGCCTCACAAATCTGCTACATTTTTTGAAGGGGTGAATAAACATGTGGATAAAGATGAACTGGTAGATGTGGTGTATTTGGATTTTCAGAAGGCATTTGATATTGTTGTATCTGTCAGTTAAAATAAAAAGTTTCTAAAAATAAAAGTACTTCCTTGGGGCTTATTTCCATCATTTTACAGACTATTAAGAGCTGGTTTATAGTGAATACTAAACATGGGCAAAGCATAAGTCATTAGAATTATTAGGTGTGTGTCTCTTCTATTTTCTCATGCAGTTTTCAATTTGAAGGCTGCACTATCCCAGCCATAAATGAGGTACAAAATCTGGGAATTATTTTTGAATCAGGTCTTTCATTTCAAGCTCATATAATGTCTGTAGCATGGAGTTCTTTTTTCAAGCTTCATATGCTCTGGAAGATCAAACCTTTTTTTTTTTTTTTTAGAACAAAATTACTTCAGGACAGTGCTTCAGGCATTGATTATTACAGGGATCGACTGTTGTAGCATAATATACCTTCATCTGTCTCTTTCCACCCCGAAAACCCTAAAGGTAGTTCAGAATTATGCTGCACACATACTACTTACCAGTACCAGTTGATTTGATTATGTCACTCCCATACTCTGTGCACTGCACTGAACTCCAGTTGAGTGTAGATTCAAGGTATTGGCTTTGGTCCACAAATCCTTACATTGTGAAGCATCCCAATGTTTTAGCTCCATACTCAAGGTGTATAGAGCTGAGTGAAATTTAAGGTCATCTGCCCACTGTCTCCTGGATGTTCCCTGGAAGCCCTGGGAGCAGGGAAGTTTTTGCCTTGATCCCGGCTGGGCATTTTCAGGTAACAACAAGGAGGGTATGGGGAGGGTCAAGGGGGGATGTGGGGGCCAGTGTGGCACCTTGTAACTGCAGGTGAGTGGGAAAAGCTATGCATCTAACTTTTCCTGGATATTTAACGGGGTTTATATGCACAAGTCTCCCACTGACTATACTCGGATAAAGTTCTTATGACTGTGATTTTCCTGACTGGATCTGTGCATTCATCTATAGCCAGAGAGCACTTAATATGTGTGGTTACCAGCTAAAATGTATCCTCACCCTGTAATGACTCCACTGATACCCCATTTTCTCCAAATAAATTTTGTGCACACAAAATGTATGTAGTCGACAAGTAGAAATATTGAATGTTTGGGTTTGGAGCATGTAAGTTAAAAAGTTACCCACACAAAAGATCATTTTTTTGGCAAAACTATACCTTTAAACTACAAATAGATAGCCTATCTGTTTATGCTCATATTCTTAAACATATCACTGTGTCATTTTCAATTTTAAATAAACAAACCTTTATTTTTACTCCATATTTTTTATATCAGTTAAACCTTTACACAATCTAACATTTCATAATATTTTTATCTCACATTATACTATACCTTTTACTTTTGTCAGTCACCTCAGCTTCCATACAGACAGGGTGAGTTCCCTTTTAGTATATAAACTTATTTCTAGCACTGTTGAGACATATAGTATTGCTTGTTGTAATAGCACAGTAAAACCAATTCCACCTTAATGACCAGAAGGCTCTAATGTAGACTCATCAGTAAATTTTCAAAGTTTAGTATTGCTTTTTTATGTTTTCAGTATGTGGTACTCCACTTTGATTAATTTGTTTGGAAAGATGGACTACAAAACAAGAGAAATAAATACACACATAAATTAAGTTGCTGTTCTGTGACCGTGAAATATTATTGATTACATTGTCTTATTTTATGCAGGCTTAAATGTATGTTTGTACCCTAACAGTTGCAGTAGGTGCCCTACTGAAAATTTACCCTTTAGACTTATAAAGGTTGGCAGAATCATATTTATTTATTTATGTATTTATTTATTTATTTATTTAACATTTCTTATATACCGATGACCATTCGCACATCGCATCGGTTTACAGTGAACAAAAAACCATTGGGCATAGCCCTTACAAATAACCGATAATATAGTAACTAGGTAACATATAACAAATAGTTGGGAGGAGCCCTTACATGAAAAACAAGCCTCAAAGAGGAAATGCTAAGGGTATATTCTAAGGGATTGAGCTATAACAGAACCTATATACAGATTATTGCACAGTACAGAATCATCAGGCAAAAGGCATTCATACCAGGATATCAGAAAAGAAATTCGTAAGGGTCAATTAGGTAATGGGGGGTGAGATGGAGTAAGCTTGCTGGAAGAGCCAGGTTTTAAGTTTCTTTTTGAAGGCAGGGGTATATGTCTCAATGCGAATATCATGTGGCAGTGAGTTCCAAATGGCTGGGCCGGCAAGGGAAAAAGCTCTGTTCATGGTGGAGGAGAGTTTAAAAGGTTTGATAGATTGTGCATGGAGTGTTCCTTGGAGTACAGGGCGGGTGGGTCTCTTGGAAGTACGGGGTAAAAAGGGGGGGTTAATCCAATTGAGGTTGGAGTTAACTAGACTCTTGTGTATGATCGAGAGAGTTTTATAAAGAATTCGTGATTGTATAGGGAGCCAGTGTAATTGAATAAGTGTAGGGGTGATGTGATCTCTTTTCTTTGTGTTTGTCAATACCCGAGCGGCAGCATTTTGCAAGAGTTGGAGAGGTCTAGTGTGTATTGCAGGAATGCCAAGTAAGAGCGCATTACAATAGTCAATCTTCGATAAAATAATAGCTTGGAGGACAGTGCGGAAATCATTGAAATGTAGTAAGGGTCTGAGTTTCTTTATTGTTTGCAGTTTAAAGTAGCAATCCTTTAAGATGGATTTGATGAATGGTTTGAATGAGAGGTGATTATCAATAATGACTCCTAGGTTGCGGGTGTGTGATGGGAAGTTAGTGGCAGAGAAGGTAGGAGGGATGTCTGGGAGCGGTTGCTTATTGGATATGATTAAAAGCTCAGTTTTGTTTGAATTAAGAGCTAGATGCATGTCCTTTAGGAGTTGGTTGATAGAGGATAGACAGGATTCCCAGCTGTGTAGAGCGGTTTGGATGTTGTCTGAGAAAGGGAAGATGATTTGTACATCATCAGCATAAATAAAATGTTTGATGTGTAGATTAGTAAGAAGCGTAGTGAGGGGAAGCATGTATATATTGAACAGAGTAGAAGAGAGAGAGGAGCCCTGGGGAACACCTTGGGGGAGACTGATGGGATCAGATTGGTTATTGTCCATAGTGACAGTGAAAGTACGATTTTGAAGATATGATTGAATCCAATCAATGGCTTTGCCAGTAATCCCAATATTTCTAAGTATGTTGAGTAGGACATCATGATTAACAGTGTCAAACGCAGCTGATATGTCAAGTAACGCAATAAGGTAGGATGACCCTGAGTCGGTTCCTTTGATAAGGGTATCGTGTAGGGAGAGGAGAAGTGTTTCAGTACTTAAGTGCTTCCTGAAACCATATTGGGTAGGAGGGAGGATGTTATTCTGCTCAAGGTGATCGGAAAGGCGTGAGTTCACTAGCTTTTCAATAACTTTAGCTAGGAGGGGTAGATTGGACACCGGTCTGTAATTAGAGAGGATGGTGGGGTCAAGGTTGGATTTTTTGAGTAGGGGTTTTACTATGGCTTGTTTCAGAAAGTCCGGGACAATGCTATGCTCTAGGGAGCAGTTAAGGATATTCGAGAGGGGTTTGGCGATCACATTGTGAATAGCAAGTAGGAGTTTAGAGGGGATCATTTCGGAGGGATGTGTGGAGGGTTTCATTTTCTTAAGTATGTTCTCCACTTCCAGGGAGGATGTAGATTCAAATGGAGAGGGAGCTAGGGGAGTTGATAATGGGAAGAAAGATATTGAGGTTGTTGTGTGAGAACTGTGCTGTGATGGAGGATACTTTGTTTTTAAAAAATTGCGCTAATTCATTGCAACGATTTGTGGAGGATAAAGTTGATTGTTGTGTGTGTATGGGAGAAGTAAGGCTAGCAACCATGGTGAACAAAGCCTTGGGGTTGTATTGTAGGCCATTTATTTTATTGGCGTAGTATTCACGTTTGGAAAGTTGGATAGAGTTTCTATAGTCATGCATGCGTTGGTAGTATAGGGTTTTGGTTGCGGGTGATTGATGTTTACGCCATGACCTTTCCGTGGCTCTGAGTTGGATTTTGAGATTTCTGAGGACAGGAGTGTACCAGGGTTTCTTATTTTTTCTGTGTGGGATGATGGTTTTTGTTATCAGGGGGCAGTGCTCATTGGCAATGCTGCGTGTGCAGTTAACCCAGGAGGAGAATGCATTATCTGGGGATGATAGATCAATTTGTTTGTCTAAGTCTGAGCAAGCTAATGTGATGGTTTCTACATCACAGGATTTGCGAAATTTGAGAGAAATGGGCTGCTGGGGTGTGGACAAGGGGCTTTGGGAGAGAGATAGCTTGGTCTCGATCAAGGCATGATCAGACCAGGGTACTGTTGTACATAGTGGGGGACTGTTCACGCTGAAGGGGGAGTTGATAAAAATCAAGTCAAGAGTGTGGCCAGCCTTGTGTGTGGGGGAGTTTACTATCTGTTGGAAGCCCATAGCTTCAAGTGAGGCCAGGATCGCTTCACAGGCAGGTGTTTGAGGTGAGGCGTCGATGTGTAAATTGAAATCTCCTAGGAGGATCGTGGGTAGGTCTGGTGATAGTGAGTTTGCAAGGAATTCAATAAGGGGTGATGAATCTTTCTCTAGTAGCCCAGGGGGTGTATATATAAGACAGAGTTGGAGTAATTTAGATTTGAATAAGCCAATTTCATATTGATGGGGGATGTCACATTTATGAGACAAAAGTTGGAGGTCCTTTTTTACTGCCAGGAGTAAGCCGCCTCCTCTCTTCTTCTTCCTTGGGATAGAGAAAATATCATATGATAGATTATTTCAGTGGCTGACCTTGTATTTTGGAACCAACTACCAGATTTGCTCCATAAGAAACTTTGGCCTGGATTTATCAAAATGCACTAAATAACACCTGCGATAGAAAAAGGGGCATGTTTTATGGTAATAAGCAGTTTATGCTAATATCTATGTGAAGTGCTAAGTTTGGGGGGTGGACGAGAGAATGAGAGAATGAGAGAGAGAGAGAGAGAGAGAGAGAGACTAAACATAAGGCCTTCACACTAGATAAGTATTTATATCTCTATGGGAGGCCCACCTAGTAACTCGAGGTGAGGATTAGGTATTAGTGTAGGGGTTAGGGGCACTTTGACATTTTTTAAGATGGCCCCGGCCGTCCATTGCTCCTACGATGTGACAGGGGCTGGCCAATGGCACCGATAGCCCCTGTCACATGGTAAGGGCAAAGGGCCATCGGTGCCATTTTGTTTACTGGCAGCTGATGGCCCGAGAGCGGGAGAACCCTCCCGGGATCCCCGCTGGACCACCAGGTACTTTAGAAAAGTTTTGGGGGGGTCAGGAAGTTGGGGGATTCTAAATAATTAAATTTAAAGGGTCGGGGTGGGTTTTTTTTTGTTTGGCTCGGGACAGCTGAAAAAAAACCACTCAGAACTGCGGGAACCAAGATTTCCCACGGTGGTTCTACGAACACGATACCGGAAACGAGTCCAGTACCGATTCACATCTCTATTAATTATTTCTGGTGTTAAAACATGTGATAACGTGAGTTATGCTATCTCATGCAACATTAAACACTCCTCATTTTCATAAACTCCACCCAATCTCCTCCCTTTTGACTAAATTTAAAAAATTTGCAAATGCATTTCTGGTTAAGTTATTGCATACGTTATGGTGTTATCATGGGCGTTAGGGCCCTAACGCCCACAATAAGGTCCTAACGTGACTTCATAAATGACCCTGAAGGAGAATCTTTGATTTACTTCCCTTTTGAATTGTGGTGGAATATGTGCCAAACACTAGAGAACTCTCTTCAAGAAGGTGTAGAGTATGATAATATAGTTGTATATTCAATTTTTTATATGTAACCTTTGAAATAAATTGAAATATTCTTTTTTCCTTTTCTAACATGCATACAGTGAGAGATCATAAACAGTACTTTTATAAAGGTCACTCATTCAGTCAGCTCTTACAGCTTATGGCAAAAATTGTATAGGACTATTTAAAGGTCATTTAGTGTGAATCCTAATTTATTTTTACTATTTAAAATTTTGTAGGTCTGGTTGGTTTTTTTTTTTCCCCCATTAATGGTATGTTCATAATAATGTCTGAAGAAGTGCCACAGAAGAAGGTCTGTTGTATCCAATATAAAGAACTAGTCCCGCTCTGGGCTTAGAACATTTTCTAGCAAATGTTGTCTAGCAAAATATGTTTTTTGCTATGATTCGATAATATTAGTCATATCCAGAGTTTAAAAAATGATGCTGAGTGGCCCTGCATTTCTCAACATTCCAAAATATAAACCATTTGTGCACATCGTTTTAGACCTGACCAAGTTTTCTGATGTGTAACAGATTATGATATCCTTCCCAGACATACAAAGCCACAACAACTGGAATTGGGTAGAGGAAATACATTGAGCAGGTTTACAGTATGTTGTCTGGGCATGAAATGATAATCACTTGCTTACACTACATTAACCCCTTGGCCTAATTTACATATTGACACGGCCTGGGGACCTACAAAACAATTGGGGAACAAAGGTAACAGTGATAAGTGTAAAGAATATTTATTGTAACCTGCCAGGAGCAAGCCATGATTAGGCCTGATGGCATATAAATTGACATAAATATATAAATGTTCAGGTCCGTATTCAAAAGCCATTTAGACGGATAGCTCAAAAGTTATATATCTAAATGGAAAATTTGGCATATTCGGTCACTTATTTGACTATAGTTTAGCCAAATAAAAAAAGGGGCATTCTGGGGAGGAGAGTTATCCAGCTTACCTAGCCAAATATTGGGTATATACGGCCAGCTTAGTCAGATAATTTTAGGCCTGCTTCAGAGCCTTGTGTGGCTGGATAACTTGTTACTTACCTGGATATCTTTTTTGGGGGAGCTCACTCTCGGTGCCTCCCCCAAAAAATAACTTATCTTTACCATTTTTCTCCTGCAAAGACTGGTTTTTCATGCACCTGTGGCTTCCCAGACGAATATTCAGGACTTTCTGCTCTTGACCAGCGGTGATATGGCCAGCAAACCATAGAGGTTGAAGAAAATGCTGGGTAAGCCGAGTGAAAACAAAATGGCCGATGGCCTTCTGAGTCCGCGCCCGGCTGCAAATAACAATGCATTTAGTGGAGGAATTAACCTGGGCTGTTGTACAGGCCCTGGACGGTCATTTCAATTACTTTTCTCAGCAAATAGCGTTGGGAAATGAGACGCTGATTATGATCAGACAGCAGGTGGAGGATACTCAAAAGAGGGTGGTGGAGGTGGAATTGGACACTCACACACTGCAGCAGCAACAGGAGAAATTAGACAAGCAAATATTGGCTATGGAAGCTAAATAGATGATCTGGAGAATCGGTCTTGGAGAAATAACCTCCAATTTGTAGGTTTTCCTGAGTTTCTTTCGGATCACGAAGTCCATGTTTTACTGGAAGGTTGGCTGTTGGTGGAACAGGGCCTGGAACATCTTGAGGGGTGCTGCTATGTAGAATGCACTCATTTGTAGACACGTGCAGGAGAGTCTGCCAGGCTGTGAGTTGTGATAGCCAGATTCCTGAATTTTGCGCACAAAACTACCATATTCCAGGCTTACAGGACAAAATCCTCTTTGTCTCATGAGGGAAACAGGATTCTCATCTTTCAAGATTACTCCACTATGGTTTCCCAGAAAAGAAGGGAGTTTTTGCCAATATGCGCAGAACTGTATAATTGTCAGCTGAAATTTAATCTACAATACCTAGCAAGACTGCGAGTGGAACACAATGAAGTCTGGACAGTATTCGAATCAGTTACGAGTACGGGGCTTTTCTGGCCTCTTTATCTGTCAAATGATGCTTTGCCTCTATATAATATTTGGGGGGGCCTGATAACTGGGTTAACTCCCAGGCAAAGGTAACCAGGGTGTCTGGTTTAAAGTTCACAGGGTGAACATCAGATTGTATTCTTGTTGTTTCAGGTTTACTGTTTGGTTCTATCAATGCAGGGTTTTGGACAAAAGTTCTCTGATCTGACTTTGGAGTTTAATGTGTCTGATTGGGGTATTAAAAATTGGGGGGGGTTGGGGAGATCCAAGATGGTGTGCTAGGGTGAGGACGTGTGGTGACTCTCTCCTCACTTACCTTGGAATTTTTCCTAAATGCCTCATTTGGGGCGAAAGCGGAGGGCCCGGGAGAGGCTAATTTTGGAAGCCTCATCGCCGGGTAATATTCGAGGGCCAGTGGATGTCCATATTGTCAGAAGAAATGGTGTACCAGGTGAAGAGTCGCAGGAGGAATGCCGTGGAGATGCGCAGACATCCGGCATCCTCCATGACTCCGTGACATCATTATCCCCGGCTGAGAGAACAGCCCCCAAAAACCCGGCGGTGAGTCGGACAGCTAACCTGAACTGTGGAGTCGTTTTCAGATGACATCAGGGAGGGGGTCCTGCGAGGAATGGAGGAAGCTCCAACCAGAGTGGTGCCGCCAGGGGCCATCGGATTGGAAGGGGAAGAACTTCATACAGGCTCTGGAGGAGCTGGTATCCTGCAAAGCAGAGGAGAACTTGAAGAAACGCCATATGAATTTGGACTGGAATTGACTCCAATGGTAAGACCTGAAATTTTTACACTGGAAATGATATGGATGGCAATAGAGACGTTGAATAGTAATGCCCAATAGTGAAAAAAGTGGTACAAATCGAAGTACAACTACAGAAATTGAAGGAGAAGCAAGCAGAAAAAAAAAACGGGAAGTGGATTTATTGAAAACAAATTATGGGGATATGAAAATTCAGTGTCAAGGTTTGGTAAAGGATAATTTGAATCTCTTAAGGAAATTGGAAAATCTGATGACCAGAAGAGAAGCAGAAATTTGAGATTAATTAATTTCCTAAAGAAGATAACAGTTTCCCCGACAGAGACGTGGACTAAGTATGCATTAGAAGTCTTGAAAATTCCTCAGGCAACTTTACCCCCACTTTCAAAGATTTTTTATCTTCCTTCAAGAAAAAAATTGCCTATTGAAGATAAAGAGCTACAACAGTTATCCCCATTGAATCTTTCAGAGATACTGGAAACGACAACTGAGGAAGAGGCCCAGCCAGTAACTTTGATTATCTCTTTTCTATTAGATTCTGATAGACACTGGGTGCTCAGAGTATATTTTTGAAATCAGCGAGAATTATTCATGGGAATGAAAGTACAAATTTTTCCAGATTTATCCAAAGAGACGCAATTAAGAAGGAAGCAGTTCCTGGAACTAAGACCTAGCATAACACAACTGGGAGCACTATTCTTCCTGAAATTTCCGTGCAAGTGCCTAGTTAAGCTTAAAGATTTAACCTATACTTTTTTTCAGCCTTCTCAGTTGGGTAAATTTATAAGAGATAGATCTCCTGCTTTGCCAGAGAGTAGCCCTGTACTAGAACCTGTATAACCTCATAATGTGGGTAAAGGCTTGCTGAAGAAGAAACCATTTCTAGATCCAGCACTTTCAATCAATTGTGATTGTTTTATTTTTCCTTCATTTTGGTAAATAAGTCATCTTTTGTGATGGGTCTCTCGCATGGTATAGAGGGCTATGGTTATTTATGACAACATTGTATTTTCTTTAAAATAATTAAAAGGTTATGTAAGATGGTGAAATATCATAATTATTTTCCTTTCAAATGTATACAAATGTATAATTGAAAAAGAAGTTAATAAACAGAAAATTAAAAAAAATAAATAAATTGGGGGGGCACCAGAACAGATCTGAAATGGAGTCTCTGAACCTCTTAGCTTGGTTGGAGGTTTGTGGGAGATGGAGAGTGAGTTATGGGAGAAGTGGAAAGGGGAAGGGAGGGCAAGGGGGAGGGAGGGGTGAAAAAGGGCATTGTACTGGGGTTAGCAGGAGTTATTATAGGCTGGATTTGAAGAACTGGAATTATGGGGGGGGGGGGGGGGTTTGAGAGTCATACCACACGCTGCTCATCTCCTAGGCTGGGTGGGGGAGGGGGGTGTCAGTCAGCACTTTCAAGAGAGATGGTATAATGGCTATATTTTTTAGATTAAATATGGTTGATACTTTACAGATACTTTCCTGGAACATAGTGGGTTTGGGATCCCCGGTGAAGCAGCCAAAATGCTGGATTCGTTTCGCAGGCATGGTGCTTAGATAGTGTGTTTGCAGGAAATGCATCTAAATGATCAAGAACACCGTAAACTGTGCAGAGACTGGTGGCCCAGGATTTTTATTCCTTAGCAGTCCCGCGGAAAGGAGGCGTTGCTATTTTATTAGGCAGAGGAATAGCCTTGAGCTTGCCTCCATGTATAGTGATCAGGAGGGGCAGGCTTTTTGTTTATCATGGGGAAATTATTGGGTCAGACTGTCACAATTTGCAGTGTATATGCTCCCAATATGTATTCTCACATGTTTTTCACTGAACTTGTGCAAACTTTAACAACTAATGCTGCGGGACCTATATTGCTAGCAGGGGATTTCAATTGCATGTTGGATCCCATCTTAGAATCCAAAAAATCAAAAAAGCCCCACTAACTCAGAAATCTGAGGAAATCCCAAAGAATACCAAAAAAACACCACAATATTCCCCAGTATAATCTTAAATACTTTATGTGAAATATTTTGTTAAATTTGTTGGACCTTCATGAGTACAACTTGAGAAAGTGAACAAGCTGTGTGTCCCTCCGGTCCACTTTTACTTTATTTTACTTCATTTATTCATCTTATTTCAACTAATTCATCTTATTTCAACTAATCATCGAGTGTTATGACTGTCGCTGCCCCACGTCTCCACTCCGCCCTCCTTACCTCTCTGACGACTCCTCCCGTGGTTGACAGACGTTTGGCTGCCGCGGCGTCTGCCTGCCGTCCTCTCCGGTGTCCCTGGTCCGATTTGGGCACTGCCTCCCGCCATGCTGTCCAGCTGCCTTAGGGCATGTGCCGCATAGCCCTGCTTCAAATACTTTCTTTGGCGCGAACCTCAGGGGCGTCCCCCTGTGATGATGCCATGCATCCTGGATACAAATAGCCTACACTACTGCTAGCTAATCAAGTTAGCAAGGTTGGGTATTCATACTGGAACTCCTTACAGATGGGATTCGCTCTCTGTACCTAGCTACTCTGCCTCTCCATTATTGGACTTACTCTATTTGGGGTACCCGCTCCTCGGAGGCCTCTCTCTTCTCTTTCAGTTCGCTGTCTGGAACCAGTACTCGCTCCTCGAGGGCCCATGTTCCTGGACTCGCTGCCTGAACTCCACTTCTGCCTGGAAGATACCGCTGCTTACACCATCAGTGAGTTACTATCTACTTCTCTCAGAGCTGTTCCCTGGAACCAGATACTCGCTCCTCAAGGGCCTGCCTCTATTCCAGCTCCTGTGATTCCTACCGAGAGAAACCACTGTGTGAGTACTCAACCAACGAGGCTCTATTGCAGAACCCTGCATATTTACTTATTTATTTATTTGAAGAGTTTTATATTCCGTTATTCGGAAAGCCATCATAACGGTTTACAAAGTGGACAATTTTTTATTATGGAAGTTTTGAGGCATCATAACATAGTTAACAATTACAGTAAAAAGCATAACATAATATATAATATATAATATAATATAATATAATAAGTCTCTGAAGAAATATAGAGTTAGATGATGAGTGATGTATGTAAGGTTGAAGATTATAGTTGTGAGCTCATTTGAGAGTTGGTATGAGCAGATGATTGGGGGTCAGTGAAGAATTTACGAAACAGTAACGTTTTTAGGGCTTTTTTGAAGGTTTTTAAGTTGTGCTGAGTTCTCAGGTCTTTAGGTAGTTTGTTCCAAAGATTGGGGGAGGCGATGGAGAAGGCTCTCTCTCTTGTTGTTGTTAGATGAGCATCTTTGATAGTGGGGATGGATAAGTTGTTTGAGTTATTGGAGCGTAGGTTTCTTGGGGAGTTTTGAAGAGTTATGTTAAGGGTGTTTAGTCCTTGGTGCTCATTGTTAAGAATTTTGTGGATAATAGTCATGGATTTGTATGCGATTCGTGCAGTAATAGGGAGCCAGTGAAGAGAGGACAAGATGGGCGTAATATGATCATTTCTTTTTGATCCAGTTAGGACTAGCAGCGGAGTTTTGAAGTATTTGTAGAGGTTTGAGGGATGAGTAGGGTATACCTATTAGTAGGGAGTTACAATAGTCGAAGGTGGAGAAAATAAGTAGTTGAAGGATGGTTCTGAAATCATCGGTGTTGAGAAATGGTTTCAAATGCCTTAGGGTTAGGAGTCTGTGGTATCCTTCTTTGGTTTTATTGGATATGTGGTTCTTAAACGACAGATCTTTGTCAATGATAATACCAAGGTTCCTGGTGTGGGATGTAGGAATAATAGATGTCATCAGTTTGTCTAGAATTATCAGGGGTGGAAGAACTGGATTCTGATTTTTGTCCATCAGCATAATTTCGGTTTTGTCAAAATTGATTATTAGTTTCAGGGAATTTAGAAGATGTTTGATTGAAATTAGTAGATCAGAGGTTTTTCTGTAGGTGTCTTCAATTGATTTTTTCTATGGGGATCAGAAGCTGTATGTCATCAGCATATAGGTAGTGTGTTATTTTGTTTTTTTTGGAGAAGTTGGAGAAGTTGAAAAGGGTGGCGGATAATGCTGATCCTTGGGGAACACCAGTGTTGAGGTTGATCATTTTTGAAGGGTTGTTGTTGATTATTACCTGGTAGGAATGATCAGAAAGATAGGAAGAGAACCATTGTAATGTTGTGCCTGTTAATCCAATTTGTGACAGTCGCTCCAACAGTATCGTATGGTTCACTGTGTCGAAGGTGGCTGAGAGGTCTAGGAGAATGAGGAGGAATTTTTCTCCTTTGTCAAAGCCTCTTAAAATAGTGTCTTTGAGAGAGATAAGGAGAGATTCTGTGTTAAGATTTTTCCTAAATCCATATTGGGATGGGGGTAGGATCTTGTTTGATTCAAGATAATCGTCAAGTTGAGTATGTACTCACTATCTCAGTTTCACTTCACTACAGCACAGTCATTGTGGGATCACTATTCCAGAGCCTAAGGGACTACAAGCCCAGCCGGGCTTCATCTCTGCTCACTACTGCCACCTCTGGTGGCTCCTCAATACTGTTAATAAAAGATCTATCTGTGTTGTGTGTCCTAAGCTGAGCCTGACCTGTGGCCCTCACGGGACTTCCCCCCGTGGACGTAGTCAGCAGCCACAGTGTCCAAGGGTCCACCCAAAACCTTACAAACAATAACAGATTGCTAACTCCATGGATCCGGCACAGCTCAATGCCCTGCAGGCCATTCCGGGCCTGGCCCTGTGCGTTTCTGAACAGCAAGACGCATTGGAGAAACTCACTTCAGCGTTTCATCAGCTGCACACACAGAAGACCCAAGGCGCCGATTCTAGCAATGAAGGTCAGTTACATGAAGTAACTTTAATGACTGCTGTACCGCTGGCTGCTCTAGTTTCTTTCTCGCGAGAGATTCAGAAAACCAGGGGCTTTTTAAACCAGTGCTGCATGCATTTTACATTACAGCCTTCTTACTTCCCCACAGCTTTTTCCAAGACTACTTACATTATATCTTATCTTGATGGCCTTGTCTTGGGCCTCTACACTGTTGGAATGCAAGGATCCTATTTTGCAGGACATAGATGGATTTTGGACTTATTTAAATCCGTTTTTGATGATCCTGCTCGAGTGACCGTTGCCGCTTCTGCTCTGGTGGACCTGAAGCAAGGCAACCGACCACTGGCTGATTTTGCGATAGAGTTTAAGACTCTTGCTACAGAACTCTGCTGGGACCCCAAATGCCTGAAGACACTCTTCTTCAGAGGCCTGGATACTCATTTGAAAGACGAGCTGGCCACTCGTGAAACACCTTACTCGCTGGAGGAACTAGTGGCTTTGGCTACTAGGATCGATCACCGGCTTTGGGATAAGGTGAAAGAGCTCCAGCCTAATAGAGGACTTGGTTTGAAGGAGGCTAGTGCTAAACCTGTACCTCAGATGGTTCCAGTAATTCCTGCTGCAAGTGGAGATGAACTGATGCAACTTAGTCGCGGTCATTTGACTTCCAAAGAGAGAAGACTTCGTAAGAAGCATCGTCTATGCATGTACTGTGGACACACTGGTCACGATGTCCCAACATGCCCAATTTGTCCGGGAAATGGACGGGCCTAAGTCCTGCAGGAGGACTGTTCTTAGGCCTTACTACGCCTTCTCCTCTGCTCTCTCTCCCAGTCTCCTTGATCTGCGGACCACCTAAGGTTCAAACTCTTGCCCTGGTGGATTCAGGGGCAGAAGGCAACTTTATTCTTCGATGCCTAGTGGAACATCTGAGGATTCCCCTCGTCACCTTGAAGGTTCCACTACTACTATCCTCCATCCATGGAGAGCCCTTACCGGGTAACATGACTTGCCAAACTGTACCGCTAACTCTCCGCACCGGAGCTCTCCATAATGAATCAATTCCCTTCTTTGTGTAAGAGAAGGCCATGCACCCTATCGTCCTGGGGTTACCCTGGTTGCAGTCGCACCAACCCCAATTTGACTGGGCATCCTTGGAACTCTCCCGCTGGGGCCCAGGTTGTCATGGGAAGTGCCTTAAGGAGATTGCTCCTGTCATCTGCATGCCTACTACTCCAGTGATGCCGGGACTGCTGCCCCAATACGCAACCTTTAGTGATGTGTTTTCCAAAGAAGCTGCTGACATCCTTCCTCCGCATAGGTCCTATGACTGTGCCATAAGACTGAAACCCAATACTGAACCTCCTAAAGGACGTGTCTATCCACTCTCAGCGATTGAGAACAAGGCGATGTTTGAATACATCGAGGAGCATTTACAGAAGGGATTTATTAGATCATTGAAGTCTCTAGCTGGCGCAGGCTTCTTCTTTGTGGGGAAGAAGGATGGTACCCTATGTCCTTGTATCGATTATCGAGGTCTGAATGAGATCATGATTAAAGACCGCTACCCCCTGCCTTTAATCTCAGAGCTGTTTGACCAGCTTCAGGGAGCCAAATATTCTCAAAACTTGACCTGAAGGGGGCCTACAACTTAGTTCGCATTTGTAGTGGCGACGAATGGAAAATAGCCTTCAACACTAGAGACGGCCATTTTGAGTACTTAGTTATGCCCTTCGGCCTGTGCAACGCACCCACTATATTTCAGAACATGATGAACGACATCCTGCGGGACCTGCTATACAAGAGTGTTGTGGTATACCTGGATGATATCCTGATATTTTCCCAGGATTTGCTCACTCATCTCGAGGATGTCAAGCAAGTACTATGCCGACTCCGTGAACACTGGCTCTATGCCAAACTCTCAAAGTGCGAATTTCATAAAGACTCAGTGCCTTTTCTTGGCTATATTGTGTCTAAAGTTGTCTTCCAGATGGAACCTCAAAAGCTCGAGAGTATCAAAAATTGGTCCCAACCTACCAGCCTGAAGGCCCTGAGACAATTCCTGTGGTTTACCAACTATTATAGAAGCTTTATAAAGAACTACTCTTCTTTAACAGTACCCTTGACCGCAATGACCCACAAGGGTGCCAACGCTTCAAAATGGTCTGCGGAGGCCATTTCCACATTTGAGAAACTAAAGACTGCCTTTTCCACGGAACCATGCTTGCGGCATCCTGACCCCAACAAGCCCTTTATCGTAGAGGTTGACGCTTCAGATGTTGGCGTGGGGGCTATATTGATCCAGACAGGAGACTCTAAAGCCCTATGTCCCTGCTTTTTCTTCTCACGACATTTCTCCCCGGCAGAGAAGAACTATGGGATTGGCGATAAAGAGCTCTTGGCAATAAAGCTTGCATTCGAGGAATGGCGGCCTTGGCTCGAAGGCACTCAACATCAAATAAACGTATTCACGGACCACAAAAATCTAGAGTATCTCCGCCAAGCGCAACATCTTAACCACAGACAAGCTAGATGGTCCTTATTCTTCAATCGTTTCGACTTTGTGCTTAAATATCGCCCCGGAGACAGAAATATCAGAGCTGATGCCTTGTCACACTCCTTTCTCTTGGAGGATGTGCCTGAAGAACCTCAGCACATAATTGACCCGAAGAAAGTAATCTTGGCGACTACACATTCTGTGCCCGCTGGTAAGACCATCGTGCCTAAACACCTCAGGAAGAAAGTGCTCTTTTGGGCGCATAATTCCAAGCTGGCTGGCCATCCTGGTCAATGCCGTACCCTGCTCAAGATCCAGAAGTTTTATTGGTGGCCTACTATCAAGAAGGATACCCTATCCTACATGGCATCCTGTACCAAATGTGACAAACACAAACCTGCTTCTGGCCAACCATGGGGTTTGTTACAACCACTGCCAGTTCCAGAACAGCCCTGGTCACACATCGCTACTGATTTTGTAGTCTATTTACTCCCTTCTGGAAGAATGAATACCATCCGGGTAACAGTCAATCGCTTCAGCAAGATGACCCATTTTGTGGCACTGCCTGGCTTACCTTCAGCCTTGGAGCTTGCGAAGTTCTTCATATCGCACATTTTTCACCTTCACGGCCTACCAAGACACATTGTCTCAGACCGAGGATCTCAATTCATGGCAAGATTCTGGAGGGCCTTGTGCAAGTTATTCGACATCTCTCTAGACTAGAGATGTGCTTCGTGGTTCGCCCGAAGTAGGAAATTGCCCGAAATTTCCTACTTCGGGTCTTTTTCGGAGGCCCGAAACCCGAAAAGAATTTTCCCCGACTTTCGGGGAAATTTCGGTTTTCGGGTTTGCCTGGGGGAGGGGCACACATTTTTTTTTTAATTAAAACCCACCCCAAACCACCCCAAACATTTACCTTAACTATAGTTCACCACCACCCCCCATCCCGATCCCTCCCCAAGACTTACAAAGTAGATCCCTGGTGGTCCAGCGGGGTCCCGGGATCCATTTGCCCTCCTCCGTGCCCATGTTTCTGCAGCCATGCTCTTTAAAATGGTGACGCGCAGCCTCTGAACACCATGTCACAGGGGCTACCGGCGCCATTGGTCAGCCCCTGTCACATGGCCATCGGCGCCATCTTGTGCTCCTGTCATGTGACTGCAGCTGACCAATGGCGCCGAAAGCCTCTGTGACATAATATGGGCAAAGGCTATCGGCGCCATTTTGATTACTGGCAGCCGACAACGAAATGGCTCCCGGACCTCCGCTGGACCCCCAGAGATTATTGGCAAGCCTTGGGGGGGTCAGGAGCCCCCCTTCTGACCCCCCAAGGCTTGCCAATAATCTCTGGGGGTCCAGCGGGGGTCCGGGAGCCATTTCGTTGTCGGCTGCCAGTAATCAAAATGGCGCCGATAGCCTTTGCCCATATTATGTCACAGAGGCTTTCGGCGCCATTGGTCAGCTCCAGTCACATGACAGGAGCACAAGATGGCGCCGATGGCCATGTGACAGGGGCTGACCAATGGCGCCGGTAGCCCCTGTGACATGATGTTCAGAGGCTGCGCGTCACCATTTTAAAGAGCATGGCTGCAGAAACATGGGCACGGAGGAGGGCAAATGGATCCCGGGACCCCGCTGGACTACCAGGGATCTACTTTGTAAGTCTTGGGGAGGGATCGGGATGGGGGGGGGGGTGGTAGTGATAGATATGTAAAAAAAGAATTTTAAATGCTTGGGGTGGATTTTTTTAAAGATTCCTTTGCCGTTTCGTTTTTTGGCCCGGTTTCGGGTTTCCTCATTTCGTTTTTTCGAAAAACGAGACGAGGAAACCCGAAATTTACCACGAAGTATCCGAGTCAAAAAACGACCCGGCAGGAAAAAACGAAGCACATCTCTACTCTAGACTACACTTCAGCCTATCATCCGCAATCAAATGGCCAAACAGAATGGATGAATAGAACCTTAAAACAGTTCATTTGTGCCTATGTGAGTTGCCATCAGAATAACTGGCCGAACTGTTACCTTGGACTGAATTCGCCATCAACTCTCATCCAGCAACATCAACTGGATCAACACCTTTTGAAGTGGTATATGGACGCTCTCCAGTACTACACTTCCACTGAAGCTGTCAGTGACATCCCCAGCAGCTCAATCTACTGCTGATGAAATTCTAGTTAAAGCGAGTGACCGCAATAAGAAGTTCTATGACGCTCACCATTCTCAAGCGCCTGTCTTCAAACCCGGTGACAAAGTCTGGTTATCTGCCAAACATCAGACTGAAATTACCCTCCACTCGGTTCACTCCTCGCTACGTTGGACCATTTCCTATCCTCCGAAGTCTTGGCAACATCACCTATAGTCTGAAGTTACCAGCCGGACTAAACATCCACAACGCTTTTCATGACTCTCTCTTGAAACCTCTCATACTCAGTGAATTTTCTTCCAAGACTCAGGAACCACCTGCCATCAATGCAGAAGATGACCTAGAATTCAAGGTTGAAGAGATTCTTGATGTCCGAAGATGAGGCAAAACAATTGAATACCTCCTTTCTTGGGAGGGTTTCGGCCCCAAAGAAAACTCTTGGGAGCCTCAGGCAAACATCCTTGATAAAGAGATGCTCCGTCAATTTCATCTCATGCATCCTTCAAAAACTATACCTGGTACCTGCAGAGGAGACTGCCCTTTGAGGGGGGTACTATTATGACAATCGCTGCCCGACATCTCCTCTCCGCCCTCCTTATCTCTCTGGCGACTCCTCCCACGGTTGACCCTGCATATACTTCATTGTACTCACTATCTCACTTTCTCTTCACTACAGCACAGCCATTGTGGGATCGCTGTTCCAGAGCCTGAGTGACTACAAGCCCAGCCGGCTTCATCTCTGCTCACTACTGCCATCTCTGGTGGCTCCTCAATACTGTTAATAAAAGATCTATCTGTGTTGTGTGTCCTAAGCTGACCCTGACCTGTGCCCCTCACGGGACTTCCCCCCATGGGCATGGTCAGCGACCACAGTGTCCAAGGATCCACCCAAAACCTTACAAACAATAACATCGAGAGAGCAACAAACAACTATCACAACTTATCTTCAGTGTCCAATTTGGTCACGACCCCAACATGGCCATGTTTCGATAGCATATCTGCTTCAGGGGGTTCTCCTTAGAATTTCAAACCCGCTGTCTGTAATCACTCTATTTGCTTCCTGAAATATTTGACTTCCTTTCAAAACCACTTAACAAGACCTTTAAACATGGCGTCTGTCCACCTTACTTTTATACGCACAGCAACGTAATGATGTCATAAATTAAATCAGGGAATGCCAGTTAATGATTTCATTAAGTCCTTCTAGGTGCACCGCTTTCAAACTGAAAATCCAAAATTGTTTATGCCTGTTCAGAAACGATTGAGAATCACCTCCTCTAGGTGAAACATTAATTGCTTCCAAAATGGTCCAGCGAAAATCTCTGAATTGATGACTCTTTTCTATACAATGGGTTACCAGTGGAGCTGTCAATTTCAGGGGTTTTATACAGCTTTTATATTTGAGAACCTGCGTTCGAATTTGACGCTTAGTCCGTCCTACATAAATCAGGTTACATGGACATTGTAAAACGTATACTATGTTTTTAGAATTACAATTTGTAGGCTTATTAAGAAAAACTTTTCATCTCGAACCTGGATGTTGCCATACAGGGCCCATCATTGATAGCTCGCACATCTTGCATATGCCACAAGGAGAGTGTTCCTGATGTAAATCTGCTAGGGAATTAGCAATTTGTTAGGGTTCTCCGTGAGGAGTTAGCAATCTATTATATCTGTTAAGAAAGCTGGGAATTAGATGGGAGGAGCAATCTGAATGAATGGCTCCTAAGAAGGAGGAGTCAGCTATCTTGTAGTGTCTCAGATTTTGTTATATTCTGCTATGCTGGGAATTAGCAATCTGATATGAATCTGAGATAGTAATGGTGAATCCCTGGGCTGGTGGCAGATGACCACGCCCCCGGGAGGATATCCTGAGAGGGACCACCGGCTAGACTTGAGTATGGAGACAGACACACATTAGTTCTTTTATTAAACAGGTTTTGGAAACCACCAGAGGTGGCAGTAGTGAGCTGGTATGCCCGGCAGGGCTGTAGTCCCTCAGGCACTGGAACCGCGATCCAGGATGGCTGAGCTGTTGAGAAACTGTAGAAGGTGAGTAGGTAGAGTAGACAAGGTTCATGAATAGAAGTAGATGACAAAACTCACATAAGGTCTCAAGGAAGCTCAGGAGCTGGAAAGGTTTAGAGCCTCGAGGAGCGAGTACCTGGTTCCAGGGAAAGCTCTGAGAGAGCGATGGTAACTCACAATTGTTTGTAGCAGCGATAGCTTCCAGGCAGTAGAGAATCTTCAGAGTGTCCAGGAACATGGGCCCTCGAGGAGCGAGTACCGGTTCCTATCTGTAATCTGAAAGTAAAGAAAAAGAGTGAGGCCCCGAGGAGCAGGTACCCCTGGTAAGTCCGAGGAGGCAGAGTAGCTTGGGAGTAAAGCCGAAGCAATCCCCTTGCTAACTCAGTTAGATAGTGAATTAGAGACCTTTAAATATTGGAAGCGGATGATGTCATCTCAGGGGGACGCCCCTGAGGTTTGCGCCCATGTTGGTAATTCAATCAGAGCTCGCGCACGCCCTAGATCATCAGGCAACATGGCGGATCTGTAATATTGAGCCAGTCCAGGGACGCCGGAGGAAGACGGCATGGAGACGCCGCGGCAGCCAGCCATCCATCAGACCCGGAGGGAGTCGCCACAGAGGTAAAGAGGGCGGAGTGAGGGTGTCGAGCAGCGACAGACACAACTGTTCCCTTGAACTTGCCCTTGGATCTCTTCTTCAGGTCTAGATTTCAAACAGGTTCTCACTGCTTTGTCCCATAGATTCCGATTTCTAGCAAAGGGAACACGGGAAACTTTATCTAGTCCTTGATGGAGAGATAGCATACTCCCATGTTTATGCAGATTACTTGAATTAAGATGGTTACCTATAAGTGACCCGGGAAGGGCCCTTCATGCTTTGGGACTATTTTAAGAAAATAAAAAATAAAAAATGAAATGATAAGAATATAAATGAATACATAAAGTAAAAGTGGACTGGAGGGACACACAGCTTGTTCACTTTCTCAAGTTGTACTCATGAAGGTCCAACAAATTTAACAAAATATTTCACATAAAGTAAGATTTTAGTAGGGAATATTGTGGTGTTTTTTGGGATCCCATTTTAGACCACAGATCGTATTTATTCCCAGATTGGGGCATATGAAGGGTATCTCGATCTTGTGCAAACAGTTAACATGTATCAGATGTCTGGAGGGTTATACATTGGGAAGAAAGAGATTTCACTCATGTATCACATGCCCATGACTCCTTGTCTCAAATCGACTATATTTTGGTCACTACTACAAGTTTTTCTCAGATATATAAGGCAATTTTCAGACCATTCCATGATTTGGGTAGACGTTAAGTGGGGGGCAACGAAGGTAGGGCAGTGCAGATGAAAGTTTCCCACACATCTATCAGAGATTTTCAGACCTTCCTCAAGACCAAATGGAAAGAATATGAGGAACTTAACATCTCGCATCTGCTTTTATTTTGGGAGGCAGGGAAGACAGTGATGAGGGGGGATTACAGCTTATGTGATTAGGAGAAATAGACTTCTTAATAAGTGGATAATTGAGTTGGAAAGGGAGCTCCAAACCTTTAAGGCAAGATTTATTGAATTTCCATCTGCTATCAATAAATGATTATATATGGAATCCCTGTACAATTTAAATTGTTATTTACATCAAAGGACCACTATGAATTTGTTATACACTTCCCATAAACTATATCACTTTGGAAATCAGGCTGGCAAATTAATGGCCAATTTGGACATAACTACATAGAAGCTTTGCAGGATTCTAGTGGGGTTAGGCAGACATCGACTGAGGCTGTGTGTGGGATTTTGGGATCCTTTTATGAGCAACTATATTGTGAGACAGCAGTAGATGGCAGTGTAGAAGCAGAAGATTGTTTTTCTCAGGGGTTGCATTTGCCAAATGGTTACATGGAATAGACTTAGTTTTTGGGTACTTGCCAGGTTCTTATGGCCTGGATTGGCCACTGTTGGAAACAGGATGCTGGGCTTGATGGACCCTTGGTCTGACCCAGTATGGCATTTTCTTATGTTCTTATGTTCTTAAACACAACAATCATGGTTGAACAGACTGTTTTCCATAGCAGAAATTTTGGAGGTATTAATTCTAGCCCTCTGCATATATCTCCGGGCTCAGATGGCCTTAGTGCTGATTTTTATAAGGTATTGAGTGGAGATTTATGCCCCACCCTCAAAGAATCTTTTCTGCTGCTTTACAGCAGGGGACATTCCCCAGGGATACTAAAAAAGCATACATTGCAGTCCTCCCGAAGAGGAAGGATCCGACACAACCGGCATCTTATAGGCCTATAACTCTTCTAAATTTTGATTTAAAATTGTTTGTTAAAATTCTTGCTACCTGGTTGAGTGTAGTCATGCCAACTTTGATTTCCCAGAATCAGGTGGGCTTTGTTCAGGGGAGAACAGCAAGCAACTACCTTGTTCGTCTGTGGACAGCCATGGCCCAGTGTAAGTTTTCCAGAACCCCAGCCTTAGTGGTGGGGTTTGATGCCGAGAAGGAATTTGACTGGTTAGCTTGGTGTTATTTGTTTTTTGTACGTCATTGATATGGCTTTGAAGGGGATTTTGTTCGTAATGTTTCTTTATTATATCAGGAACCTAGTTCCATTACATACATACCAAATGGTTGTATGTCCAATGATGTTTTACTCCAGAGAGGCACAAGACAAGGCTGTCCCTTATCTCCGCTTTTGTATGTTCTCACCCTGGATCCACTGCTGCATAAGATAGCTAGCTTTCCAGACATCCATGGGTTTGAGCTTAATGGAGACTCGTTCATTTGTGAATGAAATGTTTTGGGGTTTTTTGACACTCCCCAGTAGTCTCCTTACAACATGTTATGGCCCTCCAAGCTCAGTTTGGTGTTTTTTCAGGCCTAAAAATAAATTGTGACAAGTCTGAAGTGCTCAAAGTGATTGGGACTTTGAAGGCTAGCTTTCCTTTATGATGGGTTGAAAATGAGATGAAATATCTGGGGATTAACATTCCAGTAGATATTTCTAATGTATACAGGGTGGCCCATGGAAAAGTAGCCTGCCTCCAATACCAATGCATTGGAGGCAGGTTACTTTTCCATGGGCCACCCTGTGTAATAGTAATAACCTCCCACTGTTGCTAAAGACTAAGAGAAGGTTGGCCAAGTGGCAGCAGCTCCCACTGTCCATTGGTGGGCGGATCCATTTATATAAAATGATGGAATTGCCGAGATGGCTATATATCTTGCAAATGCTGCCAGTCTGAAATAAAAGGAAACATCTTCTAGAATTAGATAGAACCCTTTGTAATTTCTTATGGAACAACAAAAGGGCTTGGTTAGCCCTTAATAAATTACAGCTACCCTGGAAGGATGGTGGGATGGACTGCCCGAATTTGCAATGGTATTACCTTGCTTGCTTACTGAGGCGTGTCAGGATTGGGTGGTCGGCTCTGAGCTATATCCCCACCTCAGTTTTTTACAAGCATGGTGCAAACCATTTAATGTGGGGAATCTGTTACATGTCCCTGGTTGTTTCTTTCCAGACTATATCCTATTTAACCCAATCATTACAGCCTGCAGGCAGGCTTGGAAGATGTTATGTAACTGGCTGCATATATCTTGGGAAGTCTCTCCTTTGTTATCTATAGTAGGGCACCCACAGTTCATCCCGGGTATTGGAAATACTGTTTTTTTTTTCTAGAGCTCGCAAAGGGTTGTCATTTCTGCGACAATTTCTTCAGGATGATATAAAGACAATTTGCCTTTTTAGTGATCTCCAGATTGAGTTTAGACTTATACATGGGGAATTTTATGCCTATTTGCAGGTCCAGCATTTTATTGAAACTGATTTATTTAAAAGATCTCAGCTGATTGATGCCCAGGAGCTGGAGGTCTTCTTTTCAGTAGCCCCCAGAAGATGTCTTGTGCCTTTCTAATAAAAGCTCTCAAGGGTACACGAGTTCCAGATGATATTCAGGTTATTGGTAAATTACTGGAATCGTGAACGGAACCCTCTGATCTCATTTAAAATGTTAAATGATTGTTTTGTGCACTTTAATAGCATCACTTAAAATGTGCTACTTCTTGAGACTCACTTTAAATTCTTTTGACGTATGCATGTACCTACTATGAGGGCTTTTAAGGCAAATCTAATTAGCTCAGATGTTCCGGGTACTTTCTTCCATTGTTTTTGGGACTGAGTTATACTGCGTATGTTTTGGAGGGTGGCATTGGGTTTTTTCACATCTTCTGCTACATATAGACATACCTGAATCACCTCTTTTATGCCTATTTGAAAATCTGGAGGAACTTCCTGATTTTATCACATCTTTTCAAAGGTTTTTCTTGCGGAAAGCATTACTTTTGGCTAAGAAAGCAATTGTGGACCATTGGACAGTTGCTGAACCTCCTTCTTTAACATTTTGGAGACTAAGATTGCACAGAATGGCGGTTTTTGAACATTTGATGGTGCGCAGATCTTCCCCATGTGCGTATGCCTCCTTTTTAGTCATCTGGCAAGACTACCTGTCCTCTCTGCATGCCAAGGCACGGAATGATCTACTAGCCATGCATTAATGGAAGACTGTGCATTTTCTGTAGGCATTCTTTTTTGATTTCCAGCACTTCTTGGGGAGATCTCGAATTAATTAAGCTTCAATGAGACTTTTGTGTAGAATGCTAGGAGACAGTCATTCTACCTCCTTTCTTCAGGAATACGACTGTGGCTCCTGCTAATCCAGAAAAGAACTTGTGAATGCTGGGGGTGGGGGGTTGGGTAATAGAGGGAAACAGAAGGAATTTTTAATGTTGCGTGCTGTGTTTACTAAGTATTTTGCTAGATGGTGGATTGGATTGTACTTTGTTGGAAAATGATAAATAAATAAATCCAAGCCACTTCCAGCGTTATTCTGGCAATAACACTGGAAGAATACATTTACGTTTTAGAATATGCTTCCATCTGTATTACCAGAGTAATGCTGGAAGTGGCCAGGACCACATTTCACTATGATTCCAGCATAAGAAATATGTCCTGAGTCAGATATCATGTGGGTGGGTGGGATAGCTTCTGGTATCAAAGTGGGGAGAAGTTGAGAGGCAGTAGATGAGGTTTTCATTTATATTTTGTGGGGAGTGCCGGGCCTGGTGCCATGGTTTACTTTTTATTTTAAACCATATGAAGGGCTGGGAGGGGGGTCTGGGTCAGTGGGGGGGGGGGGGGGGGGGGGGGGGGAGTGAGCCTCTTGGAGGGGAGGAATCAGGCCACGAAGACCATGATTTGTTTTTATTTTTTTAAGGAGAACTTATTACCTGGATATTTTTGAAGATATCTGGGTAAGTAGCCACACAAGGCCAGATAATTTTAGGCCTAATCATCCATATTTAAACGCAGACCGGTTGGGTTTAAAGTTATCTGGCTAAATATAGCTGGATAATTTTATGGTAGTACATTCAGTGAGAAGTTTATCCTGCTGAAAATATTGGATAAATTATCCGGCTAACTTTAGCTGGATAACTTGTCCACTGCCTGGCCTAATGAATAAGGACCTCATCATTCTCATTTGCTTTTAAAAAAGCAATGGCTGAGAAACTTAAAAAGCATGATTAAATGAGCTCTTGAAAGACAAACATAGCCAAACCCAAAAAGGAACATTTATTCATGTCTGCACCCTTCTTTTTTTTTAACTGATGACCAGCTGTCCTGCCCATTAAAGAGCAACCTTTCTCCTACTTGGGACATTCAGAGGTCAATATTCAAAAGCCATTTAGATAGATGGATAAAGTCTGAGTTATCCAAGGGCCTCATTTTTTAATCGGATCGCACGCGATACCAAAATGGGGGTGGAGTCGGCCCCGTAAGAGGAGGAATCGGGGTGTCACCGGGGCTGACTCCGCGAAGACGCCGCGGACGATGAAAAGGTAAGGCCCTTTTCGCGTCCGAGTTCGCGCCCAATAGCTACACTTTCTATGGTGGCGCTATTGGGTGCGAAACCGGCAGGGATCGCAGGCTCGCCCAGCATTTCGGCCCCCCGCCCCTCATTCCCTAAAGTATCGCAGGCCTGTGATACTTTAGAAAATGAGGCCCTAAATGACAAGGTTTGCCATATTCAGCCATGTGTACACATAAGGGTAAATTTTCAATGTGGTGCACGGGAGTGCATGCGTGCACAGGGACTCACTGATTTTATAACATGCATGCGTCACTGCGCGCATGTTATAAAATCGGCTACCTGTGCACACATGCATGCTCAATTTTATATCAGCGCACGCATGCCAACTCACGAGTGCAAGGGTGGGGGATTTTACAATACACATGTGGCAACGCGATAAAGCCTTTGCCCAGTTCCCTAACTCCCTACCTATCTTTCCTCCCTTTTCCCCCTCTCCTCTCCTCCCCAACCCATAAACCCACCCTAACTTAGCTACATTTTTTTGTGTTTGAACTTACCTGCTCTAAGGAGCAGAAGTAAGTTCTGCACTGGCTGGCTCCCAGCACACGCTTCACCAGGACAGCGTCTAATGGTGCAGTCCTGGTGAGGCGTGCCCGCCCCATCCCCACCTAGACCCCGCCCCATCCCCTCACCCCTTTTCAGACACCCGGCACTTCCGCATATACTGGGAGATACGCATGTGGCCAGCCCACTCTGAAAATGCGCTTGGCGTGCGCGTTGCCCAGCCACACACGTATCTGCTGGTATTGGTGTGCAGCGTGGATTAAAAAATCCTCCATTAGATTTTAACAAGATAAGTCATTATCTGACTAAAATTTAGCTGGATTAAAAAAAAAGAGGGGCTTCCATTTCGGGAATAAAGTTAGCTGTCTAACTTTGCCAATTTTCAAATCTATCTGGCTAAGTTAGCCAAATAACTTTAGACCTACTTCAGAGCAAATCAAAAGATATCCCATCTTGTGTGGCATAAATTACTTTACACATTAGCTGAACCACTCATTGGGCCTTTCATTCTATGCCAGGTACTGCTCTGCCCTTCCTGGTGTCTTGGGTTTGGGTTCTATTCTTCCTCCTCCCACCTTAATCTTTGTGCTGCATTGCTCTTCTTCTACCATTTTAGTTTATTTAAAAGCTTTTATAAATCGCCTAACAGATTACATCTTCCTAAGTGATTTACAACATAAATCCAAATAATATAAAAATACATTTTCCAAAATAAGGAGAAAAAACAAGTCGGCTCAATCAACCCTGGTAAACAATTCCATTCATCCTCCCTGCTGGACAAATTCTTTCATCAAACAAGTTTTTAAAGCTTTCCTAAATTTTAACAGATTACCTTCTTCTCTCAAACTGGGAGGCAAATTATTTCAATCATTCCTGAAAAAGATTTTACCTTCAGGTGAGAATGTTGAAACATTTTAACCTCTTGAACAGTCAAATAATGCCCTTTCAAGGACCTCAAGCTTCTGCTAGGCTTATACCAGCTGAGACGACTTTTTGATTGCTGTGAACCTGCTCTTTTTAGAGTTTTAAAGGCCAGAGCCAAATTCTTAAATTTGCATCTGCCACCCTCTAGGAGCCAATGCAAATTCAATAATATTGTCCCAGAAGGAGTTCTTATACAACTACCTGTCACAAAATGAGCTGCCGTATTCTGAATGATCTGCAATTTTTGAATAGTTTTAGCAGGCAATCCCACAAATAAAGCCTACAGTAATCAATGTAAGAGAGCACTAAAACAAAAACCACTGACCTCAAGACCGTAATATTCAAGAATGGTCTAATTCGTCTAAGCAATTTGATTCTCAAGTAGCTATTTCTTACCAAAAGTGAGATATGTTTTTCAAAACTCAAAATAGAATCCAGTTGTTTCCCAAGGGATCTAATATCTTCTTTGGAGAAATCTCCTCCCCCATCAACTTCAAAGGGAGATCTAATTTGTTGTACCCCAAAAACAGGATCTCCGTCTTCTTAACATTGATTACCAACTTACTTTCAGTAAATCAGTTCTTTACTAACTCCAAATTCCCAACTTCTTAAAACAATCCTCCCTATTTAGTACCAGAGAATATCAGCTGCATATATGTATGGTTGAAAACCAGCCTCTCTATGTATCTCACCGATTTTGTTAAAAAAAAATATTAAACAAAATCGGGGAGATAGATGATCCCTGTGGCACTCCACAACCTATCTCAATGGTGACTGAGTAGTTGCCTTAAAAATAAACCAGATGCTTTCTCCCAGATAAAAATTTCTGTAACCATTTCAAAACCAAACCACAGATTCCCAAAGCTTCACAGCATCTCAAAAGAAGTTAGTGATTTCCCAAATGAAAAGCGCAAGAAAGGTCCAACATGACCAACAATGCACCTTTCCCTTTATCAACCAGTGGCAAAGCATCATCCATTAAGGAAAGTTTCTGTTCTGCAACCTTGTCTGAAACCAGCCTGAGCAGGGTTCAGAAGATCAGCTGACTCCAAATATTCTGAAATGTGCTTTGTAACGGCTTTTTCTAACATCTTGGCTATGAATGGAAGGTTCAAAATTGGTCTGTAAATACTACATAGTCTAGGGTCTAACATCATCCTTCAACAATGGAAACACTACAACAATTTTACAATGGGTAGGCACAGAGCCCAAAGACAATGATTTATTAACCAATTTCTGCAAACAGATCAAGACTTTATCTGAGCAGCCTTTAAACAACCAAGATAGACAGGCATTGAAACAGAAATTAGATGACTTAATCTGAGAAAACAATTGTTTAACCTCTAAAAGAGAAATAGGCTCAAAGCTATCCAACTTAACATCAATCTTCTCCCTAAAAACCATTTTGTTCCTACTACCATCAAGCTTTAAACCAACTTCTTTTAACTGACCCACTGATCTACTTTTCCCCTCAAAAATTTTGCAAAAAGATTATAATCTGGAATTTCATCAAAAACCAGTTTACCTTTCTTTTGATGACCGACTAAAGACTTCACAACACTATAAAGAACTTTGGGATTACAAGCCACCGATGTAATTTTGTTCATATAATATCTTTTTTTTCGCTAAAACAATCTCTTTAAAATATAAAAAATTAACTTTCTGCCAAATCTTTTTATCTTCTAAACTGAAATTCCTTCACCATCTCCTCTCTAAGGGGATTATTTTCCAACTCGCATTATGGCCTTTTCGCATGTGAAAAATGCCTTAACACATGCAAAAAGCACAATGCATGGTGCAATGCTAATTTTTAAAAGGGGAGGACTTGGGGCATGATTTTTGGAAAAGTGGGCTGGCTTCACATGAAAATAACTACACCTTTTTTGTTATGGCTATAATGCAATTGCAAATTGGACATTTTGAGAGAGAGAGAGAGGGAGAGAGAGATAGACTAGCTATAAGACCCTTCTAGTAGTTAACTATTTATATCTCTATAGTAGAGATGTGAATCGTGTGATCGATCGTTTTAATGATCGATTTCGGCTGGGGGGGGAGGGAATCGGATTGTCGCGGTTTTGTTTTTGTAAATATCATGTAAATCGTAAATCGGGGGAGGGCGGGAAAACCGGCACACTAAAACATCCCTAAAACCCACCCGACCCTTTAAAATAAATCCCCCACCCTCCCGAACCCCCCCAAAATGCCTTAAATTACCTGGGGTCCAGAGCGGGGGTCCTGGTGTGATCTTTTACTCTCGGGCCTGCGGTGCGTTGTAGAAATGGCGCCGGCACTACCTTTGCCCTGTCATATGACAGGTCAAAGGTAGCACCGGCGCCATTTTGTTTTTTGTCCCCCGACGTCAGGAGCGTAGGAGATCACTCCCGGACCTCCGCTGGACCCCCAGGGACTTTTGGCCAGCTTGGGGGGGCCTCCTGACCCCCACAAGACTTGCCAAAAGTCCAGCGGGGGTCCGGGAGCGACCTCCTGCACTCGAATCATTTTGCCGTACGGCCAGTGCCATTTTGCGCAAAATGGCGCCGGCAGTACGGCAACAAGATTCGACTGCAGGAGGTCGTTCCCGGACCCCCGCTGGACCCCCAGGGACTTTTGGCCAGCTTGGGGGGGCCTCCTGACCCCCACAAGACTTGCCAAAAGTCCAGCGGGTGTCCGGAACCACCTCCTGCAGTCGAATCGTGTTGCCGTACGGCCAGCGCCATTTTGCACAACGATGAAAAAGATCCCAGTGGGTGATGTGAGCAGAAGTGGGCCACTGCTGTCACTGCCACTCCAAGCCAGTCTTGGTACCTGTGTCTTGAGGTCATGGTGCCAAAGGAGAGGAAGCCCTATTGGGAAAGGGAGAGGAATAGCATCTGCTCCAGGCCCAGGTCTACCCATTGGAGGAAAGTGACTGTTGTGCTGTTGCTGGTACCAGCACTGTTGGTGGTGACTGCAAGTCCCCAGTAGGCAGCACAGCTGTTCTAGCAGCAGGAAGGGCCAGGAGCTCTTCCTCTTGGTCTTCCCCACTCCTCCTCAGATCTGGTGTTTACTGTGAGCAAAGCAAAAAGTGTATGTGAAGCCATCAGTTAGTATGTTCTGGGGTGTGATATGCAGCTTTATACAAACCATTAGTGGGCATTGCACTTCAAGAAAAGGTGGAGACAATGGGATGTGCTTCTAGCAGAGGAACACTCATGACAAATAGGGGTTGCAGGCCATAGATAGATTCCCTGAGATATGGAACTTTATGTACAACTGTGTGGTGTCCATCTAATGATAAGTGTCTGGAGCTAGGCTTTCTGTCTGGTTGGTTTGTATTGAGATGTACCCTTTATTGCAAATCATGACTGGCCAGGATGCAGCCCTAAGTCAATGGGTCTGTTAGATGTGATGCATAAACATTTCCTAGTAAAATATTTTTGTCATAAGTTTTATAAACAGGCTAGTACTGTACCATGAGGTTTTCTTGAAGCTTGAGGCAGAGACTGTCAAGTGGCAGGGACATGGAATCTGTAATAGAAGGAAATAGACAGACCATATTGAAATCTTCCTGATGGGCAAGTAATGAACTTACCTTCAGCCTCCTCCTGCCTGTCACACAGCTTATCTAGCCTCTGCTATGGCCAAGCAGTCAGTGGTCAGATCACAGGCAGAAGAAGATACCAAGAAACTTCTGGCTGTGCAATAGTGACTTTTATTTACAGTGAGAAGTGATGTTCAATACAAAATAATGTCCACCCTTCACTTCAGTATAACAGTGTACTTTAAAAGAACCCAAGACTCATTTGTCACTTGTACTTGCCCCATTTAGGGTGTAGAGGGGCTCACAGATCTTCAGGTCTCTGGGATGAGAGTTCTTTTGCCCCAAAGGGAATCAGGCAAAAATCTATCTCACTGCAACTAAATTCAGGACAACCCTTTGGCACGATATGGTTGGGATGCATCACCAGAAGTGGAAAAACTATTTCCCCACTGCTCTGAATCTAAATCAAACTGACTCCAAGGAATTCTAAAATGGCTGGACCAAATAGGAACAGGGGCAGAAAGGGATGGAAGGCGCATAGTTGTAAGGTTCTAAGCAGTGACATCTAATGGCCAACCCATAGGGGTTTCCAAGCACATTGTCATCATTTTAAATCACCTATTTGTACCTCTGATGTAGGTGGCATGCTGAAACATGTTCAGGTCTATATTTTAATTTATATTGCTTGTTATACATACTGTACTTTTTTAGATTTTGACTCATTCAATGTTATCTGTATTATATTTCTTATTTAATTTGATTTTATATCCTTATATTTATTTATTTATTTTTAGATTTTTATATACCGGTGTTCCTATATGAAATAAAGATCACATCGGTTTACATTGAAACAGAACATGAAAATTGCCAAAAGGCATTACATAGAACAAGGTTATGAAACTTGGAACAGTGTACATAAGTTCAAAATTTAACAATAACGTTGTAACATTGATGACCAAAAGATAAAGGAGAAAAAAAAAAAAAAGACTTAAACAATTAAGTTATAGTGTTTTCACTTTTTTCTGTATGTAAAATTAATACCATTTGTTTACCATTTATTTATTTCTATATATATCTAGATATTTTAATACTTTTTTATATGTATATTTGTATTTATTTTGCTATTAATATTTTTTTATTGTGTCTCTGCTGTTTTGTATTTATTTCATCCGTGTACCACTCTAGCTCCCCATTTTCAAAAATACAAGTGGTAGGCCAAGAGCACCTGGTGTTTGCTTCTGCCTTATTTGGAATCTATGGATGGGGTTTGGAGGTGTAAGGGAAAGACAGAGCCACCCAAGATATTTATTTTTGTTGGCGGGGAAGGGGTTGGAATCTTGGATCTGAAACCATTTTTTATTTTGTTTTGTTTCTTTTATTTTAAATAAACAAAAAAGGAACAAAAAATAAAATGAGAAATATACAAAATAAAATGAAATGAGAAAACAAAACAAAACAAAAAAAGTGTATAATGCACATTACTAGGGTACAGAGATCATGAATATAGTTTGGTATTTAAGCCTGCATGGTCTCCAGAAAAGATGTGACATATTTGGAGACAGAACTAATACCAATTATGTCTTCTGCCACACTTTGTAAAGATCCAGTGGCCAGATTAGTGTTGTTAGGTTTCTGTCTTAGAGTGACTTACTGTATAAGTTGTTATGCGCTCCACCCGCGGTCATCCCGCACATGGGACCACTCACCTTCGGGGTCACACAGCGTTCCTGTCTCCCTCACGGCCCTTGCAAGTCCGGCTAGGCCCCGGCATCCCGTGGCGGCGGTCGCTGGGCCTTCAGTCGTGCGCCAGGCCTCAAGCCAGGCCTTGGCGTCTCAGCAGCTAGCCACGCCCCTATGCACGTGCGCGGACCAGCCACCCTGATGTAGGTTCCAGGGTGGGACATAGTTCCGTGGCGCACCCTGATTGAACTCATGTTTATAAGGAAGTTCCTAGCCTCACTTCCTTGCCTTAGCAATCAGATCGGTTTGTTCCTGAGATTGCCCTTGCTCATGTTCCTGCTTGCTTGTTCCTAGTCTCATTCCAGGATCCTTCTGTTCCAGTTCCGTTCCTGCTGGTACCTGCTTCCTTGTCCTGCTTGTTCTTGTGTTCATTGTTTGTCTCCCTGGTCTTACCTCGGACTGACTTTAAGGAGCGGACTGGGAGGGAACTTCCCAACCCCTAGCCTAATCTCCCTTCCCCTATCTTGCCCTCCCCCATCCCTATCCTAACTAGCCCGATTTTTATCTCAACTTTTGCTCCTGCCTCGGAGCAGGAGCAAGTTGCGCACACCGGCTCAGCAGCAACTGGCCGCTGTGCCAGACGCCTCTAGCCCCACCCTGCCCCACCCCCAGACCACCCCTATTTCAAGCCCTGGTACTTACACGCATCCTGGGGGTTTACGCGTGTGGCTGGGCCATTTGAAAATTGGCCCGGCACGCAAAAGGCCAAGCCACGCGCATAAACAGCGGGCATTTACATGCACCGGGGTTTGAAAATCTACCCCTTAATGAAGGATATTCATAAGATTACTGTGAAAGGGGAGGTACTATTGCTTAGGGATTTCAATCTGCCATATGTTGATTGGGACATTCTGGCCTAGAAGCAGGTGGATCCTGGATTCTCTGCAAGGAGAACTGTTTTATCAACTGGTAATGGAACCTACATGGGATGGGGTGTTACTGGACCTGGTGCTTACCAATAGGGTCAGTATCTCTGATGTTGTACTGGATGATCATCTGGGATCCAGTGATTACTGGATGCTGTGGTTCAGTATTAGGATGTAAGATTCATTCAAAGATGAGGGTCATAGACTTCAGGAAAACTAACTTTCTTAAAATGTGGTATTACCTTAAGGAGTTATTAGCTGGATGGGAGAGTCTAGGGGAAGTAGAAAAACAGTGAACAAAACTAAAAGGATATATATTAAGGGCAACCAATCTTTTTGTTAGGAAAGAGGAAAAAGAGGTCACTATGGTTTTCTAAAAAAGTAGAACATGTAAGGATGAAAGGATAGCATAAACTACAAGAGATCGCAGAAAGAGGAAGACAGGCAGCATTATATGGAAAAATTAAGAGAAGCTGAGAAAGTTGTCAGGAATGCAAAAATTCAAATAGAAAAAAATAGCTAATATGGTAAAATAGGGGGATAAGACTTTTTTTTTAGATATGTTAGTGATAGAAGGAAGTGCAAAAGTGGCATTGTGAGACAGCATGGAAGGAGAGGAATATGTAGAGGTTGATGAGGTAAAAGCAAAATTGCTTAAATAGTATTTGTGTTTGGTGTTCACTGTAGAAGGGCCTGGAGCAGGACCACATAATATTGAAAGTGAGGTAAACCTCAATTTTTGGAACAGTGTGTTTGTGAGGAGCTAGCTAAACATAAAGTAGATACGGCATTGGGGCTGGATGGGATACATTTGTGGGTACTAAGGGAACTTAGAGATGTCCTTGCAGCTCCGCTGGCTGACCTTTTCAATGCTTCTTTAAAATATGGAATAGTGGCAGAGGACTTCGGACAGGCAGATGTGGTTCCTATTCATAAAAGTGGAGGTAAGGAGGAGTCTAGGAACTACAGAAAGGTTAGTCTGACTTCTGCGGGGAGCAAATTAATGGAATCCCTGCTAAAACAGAAGATTGTGCAGTTTTTACCAGATAAATTTGATCAATTTCTTTGATTGGATGACCAGAAAGTTGGATCAAGGGAGAGCACTAGACATAGTGTATTTGGATTTCAGTAAGGCCTTTGACACGATTCCTCACAGAAGACTAATAAATACATTGAGTGCCCTTGGAATAAAACCTAGAGTGACTGACTGGGTTAGAAACTTGCTGAGTGGGAGATGACAAAGGGACTGGAAAATGGAGTTTTCTCTGAGGAGGGGGGTGTTACTAGCGGTGTGTCTCAGGATCAGTCCTTGGACAAGTTCTTTTCGATATACGAATGATATAGCAGAAGGATTGTGGGGAAAGGTTTGTCTTTTTGCTGATGATACCAAAATCTGTAATAGGATGGAAGCCAGGAAGGTGTGGAAACTATGAGGAGAGTTGTAGAAAAGCTTGTAGAATGGTCTTGGATTTGGCAGCAAAGATTTAATGCTAAAAATGCAAAGTAATGCATTTAAAGTAAAAAAAAAAAAACCCAAGGGAGATACAGTATTGGAGGCAAACATTTTCTAAACATAAAGGAAGAGCAGGATCTGGGGGTGATTGTATCTGATGATCTTCTAGTAGCCAAAAAAGTGGATAAGGTAATAACAAAAAATAAAAAGGATGCTTGAGGGAGAGGAATGGTCAGCAGGAAAAGAAGGTTATATTGCCTCATAGAAATAAGAACATAAGAATATGCCATACTGGGTCAGACCAAGGGTCCATCAAGCCCAGCATCCTGTTTCCAACTTTGGCCAATCCAGGCCATAAGAACCTGGCAAGTACCCAAAAACTAAGTCTATTCCATGTTACCATTGCTAGTAAAAGCAGTGGCTATTTTCTAAGTCAACTTAATTAATAGCAGGTAATGGACTTCTCCTCCAAGAACTTATCCAATCCTTTTTTAAACACAGCTATACTAACTACACTAACCACATCCTCTGGCAATAAATTCCAGAGTTTAATTGTGCGTCGAGTAAAAAAAAACTTTCTTTGATTAGTTTTAAATGTGCCACATGCTAACTTCATGGAGTGCCCCCTAGTCTTTCTATTTTCCAAAAGAGTAAATAACCGATTCACATCTACCCGTTCAAGACCTCTCATGATTTTAAACACCTCTATCATATCCCCCTCAGCCGTCTCTTCTCCAAGCTGAAAAGTCCTAACCTCTTTAGTCTTTCCTCATAGAGGAGCTGTTCCATTCCCCTTATCATTTTGGTCGCCCTTCTCTGTACCTTCTCCATCGCAATTATATCTTTTTTGAGATGCGGTGACCAGAATTGTACACAGTATTCAAGGTGCGGTCTCACCATGGAGCGATACAGAGGCATTATGACATTTTCCGTTTTATTCACCATTCCCTTTCTAATAATTCCCAACATTCTGTTTGATTTTTTGACTGCCGCAGCACACTGAACTGACAATTTCAATGTGTTATGATCTGTTATCCACAATGTGTTATCCCTGGTGAGATCTCATTTGAAATTGTTGCGTCCGTTGGTCTCAGATGGCTTCGACCTCTGTGCCTCACCTTTCTTCCTTCTCTCTCCTCAAGCCTTGGGAAGATGGCTGCTGCCACGTCTTCATGCCGCTCTCTCCTGCATCCCTGGAATGGCGACGGTGTTCTCCACGATTCTCCTGAGGGCCTCCTAGGGTGCACGTGCGCACGCCACCCAAGTCTTTATCCATGTCATGGTGGGAACCTTGGGGGTGTCCCCTCTGAGTGACATCATCACTCCTGGTATTTAGCTTGCCCTTCGTTTGCTAACAATCTGAGTTATCAAGGATTGGAAAGGATTGGACTGCCTCCGGTCTAAGCTGCTCTGCCGCTTCCTAGCTGCTGCAGGAAGCTCTCTCTCTGCCCTTCGGGGTAATTCATCGCTAACCTGGGTACCCGCTCCTCGGGGGCCCTTATGCCCTCTTTCAGATACCTATCTGGGATGTCGGGTACTCGCTCCTCGAGGGCCTGCTCTCCCTACTCTGGTGTCTACAACTCAACTACTTCTGCCTGCCAGGATCTTCACCAATACAGCTATCTACTTCAGTGAGTCCTAACCTTGTCAGTCTGTCTCACCTTCAACTTCAGCGCTCGGAGTCTTCATCCGGGACTTTCTTCTGCTACCCTGCGCTGCCAATCATCTACTCGAGTGTGGGACTGGTCTCCTCTGCTGAGGACTCCTGGACTACTTCTACTGGGTTACCTCACTGTTGCCTGCTCCCCGGGCAGTACCATCAAGCTGTATAATAAATACAAATTCTCTGTGTCTGTGTGTATAGAGTCTAACCTAGTATTGCGGTTCCTCATGGGGCTCCTCCCTGAGGGAGTTGCCATTACCACAGTACCCAAGAATCCATTCCAACACCTCAAAACCATAACAGAAATACTGTGTACAATTCTGAAGACATCTTCAAAAAGATATAAACAGGATGGAGTTGGTCAGAGGGTGACTACTAAAATGGTCAGTGAACTACATAATGACCTAAACATGCACTCCCTAGTGGAAAGGCGAGATGGGGAGATATGATAGAGATATTCAAATATCTCACTGGTTTCAATGTTCAGGAGGCGAGCCTCTTTCAATGGAAAGGAGGCTCTAGGATGAGGGGTAATGGGATGAAGGTGATAGGGATTAGACAGCTCAGGAGTAATCTTAGGAAATATTTTTTTACACAGAGGATGGTGGATGTGGGAGACAAATACAGTATCTGAATTCAAGAATGCATGGGATAAATACAAGGGAACTCTAAGGGAGTGATGGGAATTATAAAACTAAATTAATTGGGCAAATGGGCAGACTAGATGGTCCATAAGGACCTTTTCTGCCGTCATGTTTCTAACATATCTTTGTTTTCCTTTTTAGCATCAAGGATTAGCTTTATCACAATCATCTGCTTTTGAATATCAGTCCCATACTTCAGTCACTTCACTGGCAACCCATCAAATTCAGGATCTCCTTCAAAGTTCTCATGATGATCCACAAGGACATCCACAATATCGCCCCTCTCAAGCTCAGTAATCAATTCTGTCCACACACTTCAGACAGACCAGTCAGGAGAGCTTACAAAGGCTCCCTGTATGCCCCCCCTGCCAAATCATCGCTAAGAAAACATGCACTATCAACAGAAGGGCCTACCCTATGGAATACTCTTCCGCCAGATCTACGGCAAGAACCTAGTCACCAAACCTTCAAGAAATACCTAAAGACGTGGCTCTTCATGCAAGCTTTCCCCGAAACTCAAGCTCACTTTGACGCCTCTCGAACGACATGGTCCAAGGTGCGAGGATAAAGTGACCACACCTCACTCTCGACACAGTCCCCTAGGCCTCATCGGGGTGCCTTTTTCCTCTGCTACTGCCACCCGCTCATTCCCACCTTTTTGATCCTTGCCACCCGACTTATCCCTCACTCTACTCTCACTTCCCTTTACTCCCCCCCTACTCCCCTGAATCCAATCATCTAGTCTAATGTCTTTTACTCTATTTTCAGCATGGATGTCTTATAGTCTATCCTGCATTCAGTTTATAATGTTTTCAGCTGTTCCAAATGTTCCTAATGTTTCTATACTCTAATGTGCTACGTTCAATGTGTTCCGATGTTCTAATGTTTTATGTTCCATGTAATCGCCCCCGCGACAGTTCTGTTACACTGTAAACCGGTAAGATCTGTATACTTTACAGGAATGTCGGTATATAAGAATTAAAAATAAATAAATAAATAAAACAGAAGTAATGGTTTTTGACAGATTTTCTTCAGTTGACAAACTTCTGAAATTTAAGTTTGAAGGCTCTGATAGTTTTACCTCATCAAAAATAAAGAGCCTTGGGGTTGTTCTTAACTCTCTGCTTTGGATGCTCGCACAAGTGAATGCACTTGGAAAGGCTTTGACGATAACTTGTAAACAGCCATGCAGGTGTATGTGTACATGCGTATGCCAGCTCACACGAATGTAAGAAGCTATGTTATAAGCATGTATATGCACGCATGGTTTAAAATTGGCTGTACACATATACATGTGTGCACAATTTTATATGAATGTGTGCACGTGTGCGCAAATACCAGTTCTACCAAGTAAATGGGGGGGAATTTTAAAACAACACATGCCGACACAATAGCCCTTTTCCCAGTTCATTCCCAGTTCGCCCAGTTAATGGATCAGACTTCCTAACCCCCCCATTATGTAGCTTCCATTTTACCCTTTTAACCCCGACCCTTAAAATCCTGCTAATTTGCGTAGCTCTTTAAATTTTAATACTTACACGTTGTCCATAGCAAAAGTAAAATTATGTGGTAGGGGACCCTGGCTCACACACATTTTAAGGCAACTTCCCGGAACAACCATCTGCTGCTCATGCTCCATCCAGACCACATCCATGACCCGTCCCTTTTTAAACTTTTTGATTTGAGCGTGTACCAGGAGATATGCACTTACTCACATGCTTTTTAAAATCCACACAGCATGTGCTGGCCTGAGACATATGCGTATCTCTTGGCTTTGGCACATGTAGGGCTTTTAAAATCGACCTGTATGGTTTTTAAACTTAGGCCTATATTTACTAAGCTGTAATAGTGTGTAAAATAGCATTTATCACACGATATTCGCAATGTGTGTTTTTTTCCAAAAAAATCTGTCCCATATTGAAATTAGCTGCTTTGCATGCATTTAAATAAATACAATGCACTAATGCATGCAAAACAGTTAATGCATAGGTAATCCTATATAAATACAAGAATGCTACTTATCTCAAAAACACAAGCTCAGGAGTTGTAGATAAAAGATCCTGGTAGCATTGAGATGCTAATACATAATCTGATATCCTCTGGATGCTTCTTAAAGGGCCTTGCGGCCCATAAATGACCTCCCTCCAAAAGTGCCTCCACCTCATTTTATTGGTGGTGAAGCCCTGCCCCTTCCCAAACCCCTTTCTCTTTCAATAAAATACTCACCCCCGCCCCCCCGGTACAGCCCCCTTGGCGTACAACACCCCATCCCAGTCTCCCCCTTCCATAGAATAGAATCTCTGGTGTCTAGTGGCTCCCACTCCCTCCTATCTCCCCCGTAACATAGAAAATAGGCCCTAGTGATCTAGGGTGGTCCTTAATCCTCACCCCCTCCAGCCCCTCCATGCATTAGAAAGACATCCCTGGTGGTCCAATGGCAGCTAGAAGAATCCCTAGGCTTTGAGCTGGTGGATGCCATTTTCCAAAGTTGCATTGACTGGCCTTTGCCCCTGTTTTCCAAAGAGGCATTCCAAAGAGTAGATACCACATTACTCCAGTAATGCGTGAATTTCACTGACTGCCTGTAAGTGCTAGAATTGAATTTAAGCTGATCTCTATCATTCACAAATTTCTGGATAATGTGGATTACCCTTGGACAGATGCATTGTTAAAAATAAATAATCCACAATGTACTCTCCGTTCATTGTAAACCCATTTATTAATGATTCCCTCTGTTAAATCTGCATGACTAGAGGAGACCCAGGAAAGAACCTTTTCCATTAGGGATGTGCATTCGGATTGACCGCATATGGAAAACGCAACTCAAATTTTTTTTTTAACTTAAAAAAAAGATGGGGCGTATACGAGCAGATTTCCGACATAAATGAACATAGATATGTCGGATACGGCGAATCGCCATGCGCGCGCTTTCTCGCCGCCATTACCTGCGACTCGAGCTCGGAGCCCCGGATTACCTGAAAATGGCGGCGCCCCTGCGGTAACCATGCCAACCTGTCTGACCCTGTCCTGTGAGTCTCAGTGACTCACAGGAAAGGGTGGGACAGGTCGGCATGGATACCGGAACGCAGCGAATCTGCGTTCACCTTTTCAGAGAAGCACTGAATGCAGCGAATCGCGCTGTCATTCCGTGCTTCTCTGAGGATTTCCTGACGAGCCAGCAGCACTATAAAAGCAGCAGCAGCACGAGGACTGACGGACATTTTCAGCGATTCAGTGGGGAGGTGGGATTGGGATCGTGCTGGGTGGGCTTAGGCAGGCTGAGGCAGAGAAGATAGCAGAACCCGATTTGATAGACAACACAGAACAGAACCAGATTTGATAGACAACACAGAACAGATTCTTTGTTAGGGAAAAAAAAAAAAGAACATTCTTATTGAGTGAGTCTGTACATTTTATCCTGGGCAGTGCCAGGCAGGGCTGGCAGTACTCTGCCTCATATTTGCTATTTTTAAACAGACTTAAAAGCATTCTCCTTGAGTGGTTCAGTGCTGGCTGGGCAGCAGTTCCAGGGCTGGGAGTACTCTGCCTCATATCTACTTTAGTTCTATGTGCACTGCAGTGCACACAGACAGACACATTCCGTGCATTGCCAGGCAGACAGTGAGGCAGTGGGCATTGTAAACAGAGTGAACATTGCCCTTCAGCGAGTCTGTTACATTTGCTATTTTTAAACAGACTTAAAAGCATTCTCCTTGAGTGGTTCAGTGCTGGGTGGGCACTGGGCAGCATTTCCAGGGCTGGGAGTACTCTGCCTCATATCTACTTTAGTTCTATGTGCACTGCAGTGCACACAGACAGACACATTCCGTGCATTGCCAGGCAGACAGTGAGGCAGTGGGCATTGTAAACAGAGTGAACATTGCCCTTCAGCGAGTCTGTTACATTTGCTATTTTTAAACAGACTTAAAAGCATTCTCCTTGAGTGGTTCAGTGCTGGGTGGGCACTGGGCAGCATTTCCAGGGCTGGGAGTACTCTGCCTCATATCTACTTTAGTTCTATGTGCACTGCAGTGCACACAGACAGACACATTCCGTGCATTGCCAGGCAGACAGTGAGGCAGTGGGCATTGTAAACAGAGTGAACATTGCCCTTCAGCGAGTCTGTTACATTTGCTATTTTTAAACAGACTTAAAAGCATTCTCCTTGAGTGGTTCAGTGCTGGGTGGGCACTGGGCAGCATTTCCAGGGCTGGGAGTACTCTGCCTCATATCTACTTTAGTTCTATGTGCACTGCAGTGCACACAGACAGACACATTCCGTGCATTGCCAGGCAGACAGTGAGGCAGTGGGCATTGTAAACAGAGTGAACATTGCCCTTCAGCGAGTCTGTTACATTTGCTATTTTTAAACAGACTTAAAAGCATTCTCCTTGAGTGGTTCAGTGCTGGGTGGGCACTGGGCAGCAGTTCCAGGGCTGGGAATACCCTGCCTCATATATACTTTAGTTCTATGTGCACTGCAGTGCACACAGACAGACACATTCCGTGCATTGCCAGGCAGACAGTGAGGCAGTGGGCATTGTAAACAGAGTGAACATTGCCCTTCAGCGAGTCTGTTACATTTGCTATTTTTAAACAGACTTAAAAGCATTCTCCTTGAGTGGTTCAGTGCTGGGTGGGCACTGGGCAGCAGTTCCAGGGCTGGGAGTACCCTGCCTCATATCTACTTTAGTTCTATGTGCACTGCAGTGCACACAGACAGACACATTCCGTGCATTGCCAGGCAGACAGTGAGGCAGTGGGCATTGTAAACAGAGTGAACATTGCCCTTCAGCGAGTCTGTTACATTTGCTATTTTTAAACAGACTTAACCGCATTGTCCTTGAGTGGTTCAGTGCTGGGTGGGCAGCAGTTCCAGGGCTGGGAGTACCCTGCCTCATATCTACTGAAAAGGAAGCTTGTTCTCTGTGCACTCACTGCACACACACAGACACATTCCGTGCATTGCCAGGCAGGCAGTGAGGCAGTGGGCATTGTAAACAGAGTGAACACATTCTCCTTCAGTGGTTCAGTGCTGGGTGGGCAGCAGTTCCAGTGCTGGGAGTACCCTGCCTCATATCTACTTTAGTTCTATGTGCACTGCAGTGCACACAGACAGACACATTCCGTGCATTGCCAGGCAGGCAGTGAGGCAGTGGGCATTGTAAACAGAGTGAACATTGCCCTTCAGCGAGTCTGTTACATTTGCTATTTTTAAACAGACTTAAAAGCATTCTCCTTGAGTGGTTCAGTGCTGGGTGGGCACTGGGCAGCAGTTCCAGGGCTGGGAGTACCCTGCCTCATATCTACTGAAAAGGAAGCTTGTTCTCTGTGCACTCACTGCACACACACAGACACATTCCGTGCATTGCCAGGCAGGCAGTGAGGCAGTGGGCATTGTAAACAGAGTGAACACATTCTCCTTCAGTGGTTCAGTGCTGGGTGGGCAGCAGTTCCAGTGCTGGGAGTACCCTGCCTCATATCTACTTTAGTTCTATGTGCACTGCAGTGCACACAGACAGACACATTCCGTGCATTGCCAGGCAGGCAGTGAGGCAGTGGGCATTGTAAACAGAGTGAACATTGCCCTTCAGCGAGTCTGTTACATTTGCTATTTTTAAACAGACTTAACCGCATTGTCCTTGAGTGGTTCAGTGCTGGGTGGGCAGCAGTTCCAGGGCTGGGAGTACCCTGCCTCATATCTACTGAAAAGGAAGCTTGTTCTCTGTGCACTCACTGCACACACACAGACACATTCCGTGCATTGCCAGGCAGGCAGTGAGGCAGTGGGCATTGTAAACAGAGTGAACACATTCTCCTTCAGTGGTTCAGTGCTGGGTGGGCAGCAGTTCCAGTGCTGGGAGTACCCTGCCTCATATCTACTTTAGTTCTATGTGCACTGCAGTGCACACAGACAGACACATTCCGTGCATTGCCAGGCAGGCAGTGAGGCAGTGGGCATTGTAAACAGAGTGAACATTGCCCTTCAGCGAGTCTGTTACATTTGCTATTTTTAAACAGACTTAACCGCATTGTCCTTGAGTGGTTCAGTGCTGGGTGGGCAGCAGTTCCAGGGCTGGGAGTACCCTGCCTCATATCTACTGAAAAGGAAGCTTGTTCTCTGTGCACTCACTGCACACACACAGACACATTCCGTGCATTGCCAGGCAGGCAGTGAGGCAGTGGGCATTGTAAACAGAGTGAACACATTCTCCTTCAGTGGTTCAGTGCTGGGTGGGCAGCAGTTCCAGTGCTGGGAGTACCCTGCCTCATATCTACTTTAGTTCTATGTGCACTGCAGTGCACACAGACAGACACATTCCGTGCATTGCCAGGCAGGCAGTGAGGCAGTGGGCATTGTAAACAGAGTGAACATTGCCCTTCAGCGAGTCTGTTACATTTGCTATTTTTAAACAGACTTAAAAGCATTCTCCTTGAGTGGTTCAGTGCTGGGTGGGCACTGGGCAGCAGTTCCAGGGCTGGGAGTACCCTGCCTCATATCTACTGAAAAGGAAGCTTGTTCTCTGTGCACTCACTGCACACACACAGACACATTCCGTGCATTGCCAGGCAGGCAGTGAGGCAGTGGGCATTGTAAACAGAGTGAACACATTCTCCTTCAGTGGTTCAGTGCTGGGTGGGCAGCAGTTCCAGTGCTGGGAGTACCCTGCCTCATATCTACTTTAGTTCTATGTGCACTGCAGTGCACACAGACAGACACATTCCGTGCATTGCCAGGCAGGCAGTGAGGCAGTGGGCATTGTAAACAGAGTGAACATTGCCCTTCAGCGAGTCTGTTACATTTGCTATTTTTAAACAGACTTAACCGCATTGTCCTTGAGTGGTTCAGTGCTGGGTGGGCAGCAGTTCCAGGGCTGGGAGTACCCTGCCTCATATCTACTGAAAAGGAAGCTTGTTCTCTGTGCACTCACTGCACACACACAGACACATTCCGTGCATTGCCAGGCAGGCAGTGAGGCAGTGGGCATTGTAAACAGAGTGAACACATTCTCCTTCAGTGGTTCAGTGCTGGGTGGGCAGCAGTTCCAGTGCTGGGAGTACCCTGCCTCATATCTACTTTAGTTCTATGTGCACTGCAGTGCACACAGACAGACACATTCCGTGCATTGCCAGGCAGGCAGTGAGGCAGTGGGCATTGTAAACAGAGTGAACATTGCCCTTCAGCGAGTCTGTTACATTTGCTATTTTTAAACAGACTTAACCGCATTGTCCTTGAGTGGTTCAGTGCTGGGTGGGCAGCAGTTCCAGGGCTGGGAGTACCCTGCCTCATATCTACTGAAAAGGAAGCTTGTTCTCTGTGCACTCACTGCACACACACAGACAGACACATTCCGTGCATTGCCAGGCAGGCAGTGGGCATAAACAGAGTGAAGATTGGCCTTCAGCGAGTCTGTTCAATCTGCTATTTTTAAACAGACTTAACCGCATTGTCCTTGACTTGGTCCGTTCATTTTGTTATTTTAAACAGACTGAGCATTCTTCTTGAGTGGGTCTGTTAATTTAGTTATTTTAAACTGACCGAACATTATTATTGTGGGACAGTGGGCAGTGTTACCACTAGTACTCATTGACATTAAATCCATAATGTCAGGGAAAGGGAGATGCAAGCGACTTAGTGGGAATGGCAGCGGAGGCACCGCAAAAGACACCAGCGCAACACCACCAGTACAGGTAAAAAGGCAACTGTCGCAATCAAACGTCTTTGTAGGGGATGGCAGTTCCATGGCAAAAAAAAAGAAATCAGACCATGAAACTTTGCAATCGCCAGCACCTGTTTCTGGCACTGTAGTTTTGGAGGAGAGTGAAGAGGAGGCAGAGTCTAGCCAGACAAAAGTTACACACCCAAGAGCAGCCAGGGGACAGAAGTGTCCTGCAAAACTTTGCGGTGACAAGGTAGCGCTGGCACTGTTAGCTTCTGATTCAGAAGAAGAATCTTCTTGGATGGGATTCTCATCAGAAACGGAAGATGTTATACCTGAGCAATCTTCGGTAGAATTGTCAGTTAGTCCTGTTTTAGCCTCCACCTCCAGAAATCTGCGGCAGGGGAGACATTCCACTGATATCGAGGAGGAGGAAGAGCTGTCAGAAGGGAGACAGAGGGTGACTGTTGCCCCCGCTGGCATTGCTTCGCCGGGTGCAGTGGGTGCACCACCCACACCCAGTAGTACCTCAACTCCAGTGCCACCATCCACCCCCAGGGCGGGAAAGAGAGGAGGATCACAAAAGAAATCTGCGATCTGGGCACATTTTAAAGTGACAGAAGACCCGCGTTATGCTCGGTGTAATTACTGTGCCAGGGATATTAGCAGAGGCAAGCAACTGGGACATCTGTCAAATTTTGGCATGGAGTATCATGTTAAGAGGCAACACCCAACAAGATTACTGCCATCTGGGGATGGTAGCATTTTCCGTCAGGGGACCCCTTCCCCTTCCAACCAGGGTGCAGTGGTAGGAAAGCAGCAGAGTCAGCCCACGCCCTCATACCCTTCTAGCAGTCAGGCGGCAGGCCAGAAACCCACTGACATGTGGGAGAAGCGACAATGCACCATGGAGGAAATGGGGTGGAGTGCGGTAACGCTATCCCGGGGTAGGAGGCAGGCAGCCGCAAAAGTAGTAACCAGGAGCATTGGGGAAATGATTGCCCTTGATGACCAGCCCCTGCAGTTAGTTGAGAATGTGGGTTTCAAACGTTTCTTGAAGGTCGTACTTCCAAATTACAAAGTCCCCTCCAGAACCACATTTAGTAGAAAGGTCATCCCCAGCCTGTACAAGCACTGTGTCAGTCGCGTGCAAGCACTGCTAGGTAAGGCAGACGGAAGAGTGCATTTCACCTGCGATATCTGGACCGCCATGAATGCTGCACACTCTTACCTCTCTCTGACAGCACACTGGTGGGACATGGCAGAGGCAGGGGCAGCCAGCAGCTCTATTACTGAACAAGCATCAGGGTGGAGGTGGGCTTTACTGAACACCCACCTGACGGACCATGCCCATACCGCTGCCAATATTCTAGCATGCATCAGAAAGATGCTGGCGAGCTGGAAAGTACACCAGCGAGACAGTAAAACGCGGGCAGGCTTTTTTGTCACAGACAACGGTGCAAACATGGTTAAGGCAATAAGCGATGGGCGGTTTAAGAACATCCGATGTTTTGCACACACTCTGCATCTGGTAGTGAAGTCAGGTTTGGGCTTGGAGTCCAAGGACAAGGAGACTGAATACCTGCGTAGGTTAATACAGAAGTGCAGGAACATAGCAGCACACTTCCACAGAAGTGTCAGGGCGGGGCAGGTTCTCCGAGAAAATCAGACTGCTTTGGATATGCCCGAGAAGCGTCTCATTCAAGACGTTCCCACCCGGTGGAATTCCACCTTTATGATGCTGGAGAGGTTATTGGAGCTGCAGACACCCCTTCATGAACTTTCTGGTACAATAGACATAGGTGTACAGAATCCCCTAGGGCATCACGATTGGTTAGTCATGAGTCAGCTGGTAAAAATCCTGCAGCCCTTCAAGGACGTCACGGAGGAGCTGAGTTCCAGAAGTTCCACCTTGGCTGACATCATCCCTATAGTGAAATTCCTGGATGACCATTTGGAAGGCATTAAACGGCAAGAGGGAATGACTGCTGAGGTGCTGCAGTGTGTGGACGTTTTGCAGCAGCAGGTGAAAGACAGATTAAGGCCTTTAACAGAGGACAGCACATACATGCTCGCCTCTGTCTGTGATCCCCGTGTGAAAGGTAAAATCGCCCTACAGACCAATTGTCTGTCATTTGTGAAGGAGCTGTTGTTAGCACAGGTCCGTGAACAGGAGCACCATAGGCGGAGACAGATTAGGCTTGAAGCACAGGTGGAAACAGCAGGCACGTCACAGAGTTGTGCTGCTGCTATCCCTGGCAGGAGAAGGACTGTGTCAGTGACAGATACTATTACTAGTGCCTCCACCTCAACGTCAGAACGCCCAAGGCATGTTGGCCATAAAGATACATCAGTAGTGCAACAGGCGAGAGAGAAAGTAACTGGATTGAGTGACTCTCAGCCCTCCCAAGCACAGGAGGAGACAGCAGCAGAGCTGTCAGTGAAACGGTATCTCTCAGAGCCGATAGAGAATACGCAGACAGATCCGCTGGCATATTGGGCACACAAGTCCACTGTCTGGCCACACCTAGCCAAAGTGGCTGAAGGATATCTGTCATGTCCACCAACAAGTGTGCCCAGTGAACGTGTTTTTTCAATGACAGGGGATATCATGAGCCCTCACCGCTCAAGGCTTTCACCGGTCTTGATGGAAATGCTAGTGTTTTTGAAAGTAAACCTGCCAGTGCTTGGCTTTCCCGATTTTCCTTGTGAATGGCAAGATGAATAAAAGCTATTGAAAGGAGCCTTGCAGCAGTTCCAATTGCCTCCTATGCTCAAGATAATGTAAGCAGTAAGCACTGCAGCACATGTTCTTGACATGAATCGCTGTGTCTGACCGGCATCTACTGTGCAGCCCTAGTGTTCCCACAAGTGTTTTAACTCCGTTGCTGTTCCTGCCTGTACCTCCAGGCCTTGTGTCCCTAGCTGGGCAGTTCCATTTTGTTATTTTAAACAGACTGAGCATTGTCCTTCAGAGTGGGTCTGTTGATATTGCTATTTTAAACAGACTGAGCATTGACCTTCAGAGTGGGTCCGTTAATTTTCTTATTTTAAACAGACTGAGCTTTCTTCTTCAAGGCCGAAGTGGAGAAGGGTTCCATGTGAACAGCAGTTCAACATGGGTCAGCCGGTCCTAACAGATAGGCGAGCGCCGTTCGGAAGGGACGGGCGATGGCCTCCGTCATCCTCGGCCGATCGAAAGGGAGTCGGGTTCAGATCCACGAACCCGGAGTGGTGGAGAATCGGCGCTGGGCTCTTCCCTCTTCACTCGCCGTTACTGAGGGAATCCTGGTCAGTTTCTTTTCCTATGCGACTTGTGTCCCTAGCTGGGATTGACCTCTGTCCTCCAATGATGTGCCTGTTCCTCCAGGCCTTGTGTTCCCACAAGTGTTTTAACTCCGTTGCTGTTCCTGCCTGTACCTCCAGCCATTGTGTTTCTACTGGTGTTTTAACTCCATTGCTGTGCCTGCCTGTCCCTCCAGGCCTTGTGTCCCTAGCCGGGATTGACCTCTGTCCACCAATGATGTGCCTGTTCCTCCAGGCCTTGTGTCCCTAGCTGGGCAGTTCCATTTTGTTCTTTTAAACAGACTGAGCATTGTCCTTCAGAGTGGGTCTGTTGATATTGCTATTTTAAACAGACTGAGCATTGACCTTCAGAGTGGGTCCGTTAATTGTGTTCTTTTAAACAGACTGAGCATAGTCCTTGAGTGGGTCCGTTAATTTTGTTCTTTTAAACAGACTGAGCATTGTCCTTCAGAGTGGGTCTGTTGATATTGCTATTTTAAACAGACTGAGCATTGACCTTCAGAGTGGGTCCGTTAATTGTGTTCTTTTAAACAGACTGAGCATAGTCCTTGAGTGGGTCCGTTAATTTTGTTCTTTTAAACAGACTGAGCATTGACCTTCAGAGTGGGTCCGTTAATTTTCTTATTTTAAACAGACTGAGCATATTCCTTGAGTGGGTCCGTTAATTTTGTTCTTTTAAACAGACTGAGCATTCTTCTTCAAGGCCGAAGTGGAGAAGGGTTCCATGTGAACAGCAGTTCAACATGGGTCAGCCGGTCCTAACAGATAGGCGAGCGCCGTTCGGAAGGGACGGGCGATGGCCTCCGTCGTCCTCGGCCGATCGAAAGGGAGTCGGGTTCAGATCCCCGAACCCGGAGTGGCGGAGATTCGGCGCTGGGCTCTTCCCTCTTCACTCGCCGTTACTGAGGGAATCCTGGTTAGTTTCTTTTCCTACGCTGCTTGTGTCCCTAGCTGGGATTGACATCTGTCCTCAAATGATGTGCCTGTTCATCCAGACCTTGTGTTCCCACGCGTATTCTTATTTCTGAGAGATTTTCCGATTCCTTTGTCATCAGCTAAAGTGCATAAGATGCGTTGATGAATAGTTTTGAAGATGACACATATGGCTTTATAGATGATACGGAAGTGGACGGGTAGCCAATGTAACTCTTTCAGAATGGGAGATATGTGGTCTCTCTTTCTTGCGCCTGTTAGTAATCGGGCTGCTGAATTTTGAACCATCTGTAGTGGTTTGGAATAGGATGAGGGCAGACCTAGCAATAGGGAACTGCAGTAGTCTAATTTCGCAAAAATGACTGCTTGGATGATCGTTCTGAAGTCTTGAGCATGGAAAAGAGGTCTTATCCTCTTCCGAACCTGGAGTTTATAGAAGCAGTCTTTGGTTGTTTTGTTGATATGTGCCTTGAAGTTTAGCCGGTTGTCTATTATCACTCCTAAGTCTGTAACTTGTGTGGTAGGTAGGTTGGTGGGAAGAGTAGTGTTGGAGATATTGTTTTCAGGAGAGATGAGTAGGATTTCTGTCTTGGATGAGTTTAAGATGAGGTGTAGGTTGTTTACTACTTGTTTGATTTTCTGGAGGCATGTTTCCCAGTAGTCAAGAGTTTTAGAGTATGTGTCTTTGATATGGATGATGATTTCAATATCATCTGCGTAAAGGAAGTACTTTAGATTGAGGTCGGTAAGAAGTTGGCAGAGAGGAAGAAGATAGATATTAAATAGGGTCGGAGATAATCAAGAACCTTGAGGGACTCCTATGACAGAGTCAAATCTTGAGGATTCCTTGTTTTGGAGTTTAACTTTGTAACCTCTGTTATCGAGAAACGTTTTGAACCAGGATCGGACGGTGCCGCTGATTCCTATGGACGAAAGCTGGTTTAGGAGGATGGCGTGGTTGACCGTGTCGAACGCTGCGGAAAGGTCTAACAAGATCAATAGGAAAGAGTTTCCTTTGTCGAGGCCCATTAAGATATAATATTATATCTTACAGTTGTGGTTTGGATCATATTCTTTAGGTCAAGACGGTTGTCTATAATTACTCCCAGGTCTCTCACATGGTTGTGGGTGAGAAGGTGTTTGTGATGGATCTGAGATGGGAGGTTTTCTTGCTTGTAGGAAATGAAGAGGAGTTTAGTTTTAGAGGCATTGAGGACCAGGTTTAGACTGTTGAGGAGATTAGTGGTGGCTTCGGCTTGTAAGCTGTTGTTCCAAAGTGCGATGGCTTTCTTAATAGATTCTGTTATGGGAATAAGAATCTGAACATCGTCTGCATAGATGTAGTGAATGAGGTTAAGACTACTTAACAGTTGGCAAAGGGGAAGGAGGAAACGGCGGGGGGTAACGGCAAAGCTGCTGCCAGGGGGGGCTATAACATGCGCCGCCGGAGCGGCGGGCCACCTGCCCCCCCTGGGCCTTCCCAGCCGACACGGAGCCGGTTGCGGCGCTCCGCCGCGGAGGAAATGCGCCCTGCGGCCGTCCGGGAGGCGTTCCCCGCCCCCCCGCGAAAGGGGTGGGGGATGCGCCGAAAGCCCCCCCGGTCCCACCGAACCCGCCGCCGGGTTCAATCCTCCAGGCGGACTGCACGCACCCCACCCGTTTAACTCTTAACGGTTTCCCGCCCTTTTGAACTCGCTCTTGAAAGTTGTTTTCAACTTTCCCTTACGTACTTATTGATTTTATATATTTACTTTATTTTTTTATTCCTGGACGGGGCCGGGGCCGCGGACTGCACGCACCCCACCCGTTTACCTCTTAACGGTTTCCCGCCCTTTTGAACTCGCTCTTGAAAGTTGTTTTCAACTTTCCCTTACGTACTTATTGATTTTATATATTTACTTTATTTTTTTTATTCCTGGACGGGGCCGGGGCCGTCCGGGAGGCGTTCCCCGCCCCCCCGCGAAAGGGGTGGGGGATGCGCCTAAACCACCCCCGGTCCCACCGAACCCGCCGGGTTCAATCCTCCAGGCGGACTGCATGCACCTCACCCGTTTAACTCTTAACGGTTTCCCGCCCTTTTGAACTCGCTCTTGAAAGTTGTTTTCAACTTTCCCTTACGTACTTATTGATTTTATATATTTACTTTATTTTTTTATTCCTGGACGGGGCCGGGGCCGCGGACTGCACGCACCTCACCCGTTTAACTCTTAACGGTTTCCCGCCCTTTTGAACTCGCTCTTGAAAGTTGTTTTCAACTTTCCCTTACGTACTTATTGATTTTATATATTTACTTTATTTTTTTTATTCCTGGACGGGGCCGGGGCCGTCCGGGAGGCGTTCCCCGCCCCCCCCGCGAAAGGGGTGGGGGATGCGCCTAAACCACCCCCAGTCCCACCGAACCCGCCGGGTTCAATCCTCCAGGTGGACTGCACGCACCTCACCCGTTTAACTCTTAACGGTTTCCCGCCCTTTTGAACTCGCTCTTGAAAGTTGTTTTCAACTTTCCCTTACGTACTTATTGATTTTACTGCTTTACTTTATTTTTTTTATTCCTGGACGGGGCCGGGGCCGTCCGGGAGGCGTTCCCCGCCCCCCCGCGAAAGGGGTGGGGGATGCGCCGAAACCACCCCCGGTCCCACCGAAGCCGCCGCCGGGTTCAATCCTCCAGGCGGACTGCACGCACCCCACCCGTTTAACTCTTAACGGTTTCCCGCCCTTTTGAACTCGGTCTTGAAAGTTGTTTTCAACTTTCCCTTACGTACTTATTGATTTTATATATTTACTTTATTTTTTTATTCCTGGACGGGGCCGGGGCCGCGGACTGCACGCACCTCACCTGTTTAACTCTTAACGGTTTCCCGCCCTTTTGAACTCGCTCTTGAAAGTTGTTTTCAACTTTCCCTTACGTACTTATTGATTTTACTGCTTTACTTTATTTTTTTTATTCCTGGACGGGGCCGGGGCCGTCCGGGAGGCGTTCCCCGCCCCCCCGCGAAAGGGGTGGGGGATGCGCCTAAACCACCCCCAGTCCCACCGAACCCGCCGGGTTCAATCCTCCAGGTGGACTGCACGCACCTCACCCGTTTAACTCTTAACGGTTTCCCGCCCTTTTGAACTCGCTCTTGAAAGTTGTTTTCAACTTTCCCTTACGTACTTATTGATTTTATATATTTACTTTATTTTTTTTATTCCTGGACGGGGCCGGGGCCGTCCGGGAGGCGTTCCCCGCCCCCCCGCGAAAGGGGTGGGGGATGCGCCGAAACCACCCCCGGTCCCACCGAAGCCGCCGCCGGGTTCAATCCTCCAGGCGGACTGCACGCACCCCACCCGTTTAACTCTTAACGGTTTCCCGCCCTTTTGAACTCGGTCTTGAAAGTTGTTTTCAACTTTCCCTTACGTACTTATTGATTTTATATATTTACTTTATTTTTTTATTCCTGGACGGGGCCGGGGCCGCGGACTGCACGCACCTCACCTGTTTAACTCTTAACGGTTTCCCGCCCTTTTGAACTCGCTCTTGAAAGTTGTTTTCAACTTTCCCTTACGTACTTATTGATTTTATATATTTACTTTATTTTTTTATTCCTGGACGGGGCCGGGGCCGCGGACTGCACGCACCTCACCTGTTTAACTCTTAACGGTTTCCCGCCCTTTTGAACTCGCTCTTGAAAGTTGTTTTCAACTTTCCCTTACGTACTTATTGATTTTACTGCTTTACTTTATTTTTTTTATTCCTGGACGGGGCCGGGGCCGTCCGGGAGGCGTTCCCCGCCCCCCCGCGAAAGGGGTGGGGGATGCGCCTAAACCACCCCCGGTCCCACCGAACCCGCCGGGTTCAATCCTCCAGGCGGACTGCACGCACCCCACCCGTTTAACTCTTAACGGTTTCCCGCCCTTTTGAACTCGCTCTTGAAAGTTATTTTCAACTTTCCCTTACGTACTTATTGATTTTATTTATTTATTTTATTTATTTATACCGGCATTGCATCCGCTGTAGGCTTCCCTGGTCGGTCTTGTGCATTTGAATAAACGGAGAGGAATTTGTAGGTCGATAATGGTGTGTTGGTGAATGATTTTTTATATCAAGGTGATGGATTTGTAAATGACTCTGAACTGAATTGGTAACCAGTGGAGGTCTTTTAGGACTGGGGAAATGTGGCCTCCTTTCCTAGTGTTTGTTAGTAGACGGGCTGCTGCGTTTTCAACCATTTGGAGTGGTTTCGTGTATGAGGAAGGGAGTCCAAGTAATGTAGAGTTGCAGTAGTAGAAAATGAGGGCTTGGAGGATGGTTCTGAAGTGTTTGGCGTGGAAGAGTGGTCTTATCCTTTTTTAAACTTGCAGTTTATAGAAGCAGTCTTTGGTGGTTTTATTGGGGGGCCACTACCGGCCTAACACCGTCCGCCGGCTGATCCTCCATCAGAAGGACTTGGGCCCCCGAGCGGCGCTGGGGAGCCGGTCTTCCGTATGCCACATTTCCCGCGCCCGCCGGACAGGCGGGGATTCGGCGCTGGGCTCTTCCCTCTTCACTCGCCGTTACTGAGGGAATCCTGGTTAGTTTCTTTTCCTCCACAGCTTGTGTCCCTAGGTGGACCCTGCGGGTCGGTACGGCAAGAGCGGTATTCAAACAGCAAGCAATGGGGTATGAAAATACAGACCCCTGTGTACTTACTTGGTATAGGTTTTGCTAGGAGTAAGAATTTGTTGAGGATAATGTCAGTTTCTTAATAAGATCTCATGCTTTGACTGTTGAGGAGATTAGTGATGGCTTGTAAGCTGTTGTTCCAAAGTGCGATGGCTTTGTTAATAGATTCTGTTATGGGAATAAGAATCTGAACATCGTCTGCATAGATGTAGTGAATGAGGTTGACTACTTAACAGTTGGCAAAGGGGAAGGAGGAAACGGCGGGGGAAACGGCGAAGCTGCTGCCGGGGGGGGGGGGGGGGGGGGCAATAACACGCGCCGGAAATGGTATTTAACCTTAGATGGAGTTTACCACCCACTTTGGCCTGCATTCCCAAACAAACAGACTACGAGAAAACCCGGTCCCGGAGCGCCGGGGGCCGCTACCGGCCTAACACCGTCCGCGGGCTGAGGCTTGATGAGAAGGACTTGGGGCCCCGAGCGGCGCCAGAGAGGCGATCTTCCGTACGCCACATTTCCCGCGCCCGCCGGACGAGCGGGGATTCGGCGCTGGGCTCTTCCCTCTTCACTCGCCGTTACGGAGGGAATCCTGGTTAGTTTCTTTTCCTCCGCGGCTTGTGTCCATAGGTGGGATTGACCTCTGTCCTAGAATGATGTGCCTCTTCATCCAGGCCTAGTGTTCCTACTGGTGTTTTAAGTCCATTGCTGTGCCTGCCTGTTCATCCAGACCTTGTGTTCCCACACGTATTATTATTTCTGAGAGATCTTCCAATTCCTTTGTCATTTTCTGAAGTGCATAAGTAGGGTAGCTAAATGAGGAGAATATTGGAGGGGCGAAGTTCCATATTGAAAGCTGAGTAGCTTTACTTATCTAGTGAAAGTTTGAAGGATCAGGGAAGGCTTGTAAGAATAGCCAAGTTTGTTAATAGATTCTGTTATGGGAATAAGAATCTGAACATCGTCTGCATAGATGTAGTGAATGAGGTTAAGACAAGTTAACAGTTGCCAAAGGGGAAGGAGGAAACGCCGGGAGGGGGGGCTATAACACGCGCCGCTGGAGCAGCAGGCCACCTGCCCCCCCTGGGCCTTCCCAGCCGAACCGTAGCCGGTCGCGGCGCACCGCCGCAGAGGAAATGCGCCCTGCGGGGGCCGGGGCCGTCCGGGAGGCGTTCCCCGCCCCTCCCCCACCCCCCGCGAAAGGGGTGGGGGTGGGGGATCCGCCGAAACCCCGGTCCGACCGAACCCGCCGGGTTGAATCCTGCGGGCGGACTGCACGGACCCCACCCATTTACCTCTTTACAATTTCACGCCCTCTTGAACTCCCTCTTCAAAGTTGTTTTCAACTTTCCCTTGCGGTACTTACTTATTTATTTTATTTATTTAAGGTTTTTTTATACCGGCATTCATGAAATCGTTCACATGATGTCGCTTTACAGAAAACAGGGGTGCAAAGAAAACAACCTATAACATAAATACACGTGGTGAAGAGATGCAGTTACAATTAACTGGGGCTATGAACTGGGAGTGTAAGAAATAAAGAGGGATAGAGGAGGTTAATTATATACATGTGTAGAATATAAAAATATACAAGAGTACATTACAAATATGGCGTCCAATATATACAGCTTCTGAGCTGAGAATTTATTGATGGTGTGTGTTAGGTGCAGTTCGGGAAGGCTTGCCTGAAAAGCCATGTCTTGAGTCTTTTCCGAAAGGTTAGGAGGCAAGGTTCATTTCTGAGATCTGGGGGGATGGAGTTCCATAACGGTGGACCTGCTGTGGAAAGGGCTCAATCTCTAAAGGTGCTGTGATAAGTGGTTTTGGAGGGTGGAACAAGGAGGCATCCTCTGTAGGCTTCCCTGGTCGGTCTTGTGCATTTGTATAAACGGAGAGGAATTTGTAGGTCGATTATGGTGTGTTGGTGAAAGATTTTGTATATCAAGGTGATGGATTTGTAAATGACTCTGAACTGAATTGGTAACCAGTGGAGGTCTTTTAGGACTGGGGAAATGTGGTCTCTTTTCCTAGTGTTTGTTAGTAGACGGGCTGCTGCGTTTTGAACCATTTGGAGTGGTTTTGTGTATGAGGAAGGGAGTCCAAGAAATGTAGAGTTGCAGTAGTCTAATTTGGAGAAAATGAGGGCTTGGAGGATCCTGGTTAGTGTCTTTTCCTCCGCGGCTTGTGTCCCTAGCTGTGATTGAACTCTGTCCTCGAATGATGTGCCTCTTCATCCAGGCCTTGTGTCCCTAGCTGGGATCGACCTCTGTGCTCGACTGCTGCGCCTCTTCATCCCGGCCTTGTGTTCCCACAGGTGTTTTAACTCAGTTGCTGTACCCATTCTTCCGGGCCTTGTGTTCCCACAGGTGTTTTAACTCAGTGGCGGTGCCTGTTCATCCAGGCCTTGTGTTCCCACAGGTGTTTTAACTCAGTGGCTGTGCCTGTTCATCCAGGCCTTGTGTTCCCACAAGTGTTTTAACCTGGTTGCTGTGCCTGTTCATGCAGGCCTTGTGTCCCTAGCTGGAATTGACCTCTGTCCTCGAATGATGTACCTGTTCATCCAGGCCTTGTGTTCCCACACGTATTCTTATTTGTGAGAGATCCTAGGCTCCAATTCCTTTGTCATCAGCTGAAGTGCGTAAGTACAGTCTGAATTCACTAGACGCCAACGGAATTCACTAGACGCCAACGATATTCACTGGACGCCAATGTAAACACCGGGTACACACAACTCTAGGGGTGGACCCGTTCCAGGGAGTCCTTCCCTGAACAAGCATGAGGGTGGAGGTGGGCTTTACTGCACACCCACCTGACGGACCATGCCCATACCGCTGCCAATATTCTAGCATGCATCAGAAAGATGCTGGCGAGCTACCAGTGTTTTAACCTAGTTCCTGTGCCTGTTCATGCAGGCCTTGTGTCCCTAGCTGGGATTGACCTCTGTCCTCGAATGAAGTGCCTGTTCATCCAGGCCTTGTGTTCCTACTGCTGTTTTAACTCCATTGCTGTGCCTGCCTGTTCATCCAGACCTTGTATTCCCACACGTATTCTTATTTCTGAGAGATCCTCCAATTCCTTTGTCATCTGCTGAAGTGCGTAAGTACCGTCTGAATTCACTAGACGCCAACGGAATTCACTAGACGCCAACGATATTCACTGGACGCCAATGTAAACACCGGGTACACACAACTCTAGGGGTGGACCCTTTCCAGGGAGTACTTCCCTGCACAAAGGAAAGGGAACTCTCTCCTGGGCCAATTGATAAGAAAACCACAATTCTGCAGCCAAAAATAGGCTGGAAATCCTTCCCCCATTGACTTTAATGGGCGACATATGTACATATACCCAACTCATTAGATTTTTTTTATGTCCATATTGGCCGCAAGTGGGACCCACTTTCGGACATAAGAAATATGAACATAAAATTTTGCTCTGCACATCCCTATTTTCCATAGCAGGTCCTGTTATCTGGAATAGTCTTCCAGAGCAGATGCAGTTAAGATTTTGCACAAAATCTTTTAATAAGCTTTTAAAAACATTTATGTTTTGCAAGGCTTATGATTCTATTTGAAGCTGTGCATATTCAGTAAATTAGCTCCTATTGTCTTTGTTTTATGTATTTTATTTTTTACAACTATTTTGATTATGAGGTTTCTTGTTGTAAATCACTTGGAACTTTATCTAGGTGGTATATAATTTTTTTTAAAATAAATAAATGATGTCTAGTGAATTGAGCCCATACTGATTTTTTTGGGTTGGTCTATGCATCTCTTATTTCATTTCTAGCAACTTGACTCAATTTAGCTGTTTTTACTCTCCCATTCTCAGTTATTGCTGCAATCATTTTTACACAGGATTCACACACACAAACAGGAAAAATACTGGTGAACAATACTGGTGAACAATACTGGTGAAAAAAGTACAAAAACAAATATCCCTGAAAGGGTTACAAGAATGTTTTATATCGTAGCAATCAGCTTCCAAAAAGGGTGGGGTTTTTATTGTGAAAAAAGAATTGAAAAACAAAAAAATCATATACTGTGTAGATCTTTACGGAATAAATTATCCCAACATCTTCATCACATAGAGAAGTTGCTGATATTTAAATATCATCTGAAAGTATGGCTGTTTCCTCCAGTCTTGAAAAGAGAATAGTTAAGTTGAAGTCCATTGCTTTGGGATAGAGTGGGAGGTAAGTATTAAGACTTATCATGATATTGAGAAGCAGTTCATTTCTTATGACAGTAACCTTGCTTCTGGGGATGTGGTTATCATTTTTAATACACAGTAAAGAATAAAGTGTAGAACGAAGTAAGAGTCCACACAGTAATTCTAGTATAATGTAGAAAATGCTTTTACTTGGTGGTAGCAACTCCACAAACTTTAAACAGTGCCTCCGACACGGAACCCGTGTTTCGCCACGAGGCTGCGTTGGGAGGGACAGAGCAGAAAATGTTTAAATCTGCTGAAATGTTTAATTGGAAGTGTTCTGGAGTGAATTATTCAAGTGCAGCACTTGCTCTCTTTTGTTGTTTGTGTGTTATCATTTTTAAACCATCGCCCTGTTTTTCAGGTTTTTTGTTTAGAATGGGTTAACTGGCTATCTCACAGTTAATGATTGATATTACTGATTTGCACTAGAATGCCAGGGAGTGTTATTCTATTTTGTGATGCTATGTATCGGTAGATCTTATTGGGATTTGCTGGCATTGGGGTTGTATACTTTTGATATAATGATGTATTTATATATTTCATGATTGTTATGTGGTGGGGTGTTTAGTGTGCCCTTGGGCCTCAGCCCGACCCCAGATGGATCCAGGACCGAACCGAGGGTTGATGGCATGTTCCACTATGGCAAATGGTCTGACCCTCTGCCAGGCCTGCAAGCTCCCAAGGCCAACAACAGGATGATGTTGGAATGTGAATGGTCCTCCGACCATTCTGAGCCCTTTCGGACCTGCCACTTGGATCGGCATGGAGCAGCAGGCCTGGCCTGAGGTCGAGGGCAGACGGACCTTGACACAAAGACATGACAGACTTGGGTTGATGCGACGGCATCACAGACGAGACAGACTTGGGTTGATGCGACGACATCACAGACGAAGATTTGGGTTGATGCGATGGCATCACAGACGAAGACGGGTTGATGCAACGGCATCACAGACTAGGAACTACGCAAAAGCTGGGAGATAGACTTTGGCACTGTTTCTCAGGGTGCCCTACTCAGCCCACCTTCACGGACGGACCCAATGGGCTGGTCGCGGACCACCCTGTCCCACTGCACACCCTACACAGCCCAAGGAGGCTGGTCACGAACCACGCTGAGAACGGGACAAGTACAGGAAAGGATCCAGTCGAAGCAGAACTCCAACGACGGAGCCGATGTTGTCCGAAGCTCCACCAACAGCTGGCAGGACATGAAGATCAGGAGCACAGGGACCGGAGTCCACTGTCGGCATCTCCAAAGATGAAGCAGTGTCACCTGGAGATCCACGGCCAGCAGTACAGAAGGCTCAAGAGCCTTTTTGTTTGAAACTTTTTCCACCTCACTCTTGCTATCTCTTAATAACTATTAGCTACCAGGAGCTAGGAGTGAACAATGGGAATGGATCTCACCATTAGGGTCTGTTTGGTACTTCTTCCATGTTTCCTTTTTTCTTGTTTTTGTTTTGTTTCATTTATTTTAAATGAAATAAACAAACAAATAGAAAAAAGAAACAAATTTAAATAAAACAAAATTAAATTTAAAAAAATGTCCTCTGCCACCAAGCTTTGAGATATAAGCCCCCTGCCAGCTCCCTCCAGATTTCCTCAGCCTTCCATCTGTGCGTGAAAAGGAGGCAGAAGTCATCCTCAATCACCTCTGTTCCACTGGTGCTGTATTTCAAAGAGATACTGGCCGACCCGAGGCTGGCACTATTTTGGAACACAGTCATATTCCAAAATGGTACCAGCCTTAGGTCAGCCAGTACCATTTTGGAGTATCACACTGGTGGGACAGGAGTGATGGGATTGCTCCCGCTCCTATTTCACTCATGGATGGAGGAAAATATGACAGAGAATCCAAGGACATCAGGAGAATTGTGCCAAGTCCATTGGGGGGGGGGGGGGGGGAGGAAATGTTCTACTAATTTTTATATTGCAGGATTTTTTTGGTAGAGGAGGTACCTGCTAGAACTGGCAGTCTGCAATTTGAAAATCAAGCAAAACAAAATCAAACTACAATTTGTTAGGTTTTTTCTTCATTTTGTTTTCAAAATGAAATGAAAAAAAAAAGGAAATATAATTGAAATGTACTATTGTCTTTCAAACTGAAGCATATCCCTATTATTTTATGTTTTCATTCTTTGTATAAAGGGCACACACCTGCTCACAAAAAGATTTGGAGGCAATTTTTAATAGCCTGCTTTAAGTACAATATATATACAGCCAATTTCAGCTTGCATATATTGCAGTCAGTTAACAACATAAGAACTTAAGAATTGCCATACTGACATACCAAGGGTCCATCAGCCAAGTATCCTGTTTCCAAAAGTGGCCAATCCAGGTCACAAGTACCTTCCAGGAACCCAAACAGTAGAGATAGATCCCATGCTGCTAACGCCCAGGGATAAATAGTGGCTTTTCCCAAGTCTATCTGTTTAATAACTGTTTATAGACTTCACCAAGAATTTGTCCAAATCTTTTTGAAACCCATCCATGATAGCTGCCTTTATACATCTTCCGGCAATGAATTCCAGAGCTTGTTCATTGACTGAAAATATATTTTATTAAAATCTCTGATTTGTTTTAAATGTGCAACTGACTAACTTCATGGAGTGTCCCCTAGTTTTTGTATTTTTTGAAATGGTAAATAACCAATTCACATTTACCCATTCTATTCCACTTATGATTTTATAGACCCCTATCATATTCCCCCTCAGCCATCTTTTCTCCATGTTGAACAGTCTTAACCCCTTTAGCCTTTCCTCATGGGGGGAGGGGGGAATGTTCCGTCCCCTTTATCATTTTGATCACCCTTCCAGTTCAGCTATATCTTTTTTGAGATGCGGTGACCAGAATTTCAGACAGTACTCTACTTGTGGTCTCACTGGAGTAGTACAGAAGCATTATAACATTTTCCGTTTCATTCTCCATTCCTTTCCTAATAATTCCTAACATTCTGTTTGGTTTTTTTTTTTTTTACCACTACTGAGGATTTTAAAATATTATCCACAATAGTGCCCAGATCCTTTTCCTGGGTTGTAACTTCTAATATGGAACCTCGCATCATGTAACTACAGTGTCGGGCATTTTTCACCTAAGTGCATCACTTTGTACTTTTCCACATTAAATGTTATCTGCCATTTGGATGCCCAATCTCCCACTTTCGCAAGGTCTTGCTACAGTTTCTCACAATCTGCTTGTGATTTTACTACTTGGAATGATTTTGTGCCATCTGCAAATTTGATTACTTCCCTTGTCACATTATTTCCCTTTGAAAATAAGCAGCCACAAAGTATGCACACTAAAATTACCCATACAATTTGTGAAGGTGGCCAACATGGATCAAAAGTGTATACATTTGACAATTAAATGTACGTGCACTGATTTACTCCCACAACCTAAAGACACCCACAGGAGCACTTCTTCTTAACCCAGCTAAAAGTAAGAGTGTCCTGGAAGCCCACATAAACTTTCAGCTGGACAGGAGGGCAATATTCCAGATAACCTGGGAAAGGAGCTTTGAAAATTGCCCTTTTGGAGTGTAATCATAGTACTCTACTTGTGGTCTCACGGGAGTAGTACAGAAGCATTATGACATTTTCCGTTTCATTCTCCATTCCTTTCCTAATAATTCCTAAAATTCTGTTTGCTTTTTTTGACCACTACTGAGGATTTTAAAATATTATCCACAATAGTGCCCAGATTCTTTTCCTGGGACTAGTCCACTATGATTACACATTTACTAGTCCACTATGATTACACATTTACTAGTAATAATCCCTCAAAATATATAAATATGTGCAAAGGGAGCAAAAATACTGTTCTCAGACACCATAATTACTTAAAATAAAAAAAAAGCCATACAACCTTTTCAGGTTTCTATCTGGATAGGCCTTTCTCAAGGGGAAAACTAAAAATTGGAATCACAGTATAATGCATCTGCTTAGTTTCATATGTACACAATTCACAACAAGACAAGTGAGTACTTGTGCACTTTCCTTTCTCTCTCATAATGCAGAAATGCTCTTGCAGAGAAGTTGGGGATATTTCTGAGGATTTCTTTTTTGTATAATTTTTGATCCCCACTTAAAAGGTAGTTTCTGACAGATTTATATATTTTTTAAGGCATTATTTCTAAGAAATGTCTTTGGTGAACTATGATTACATTCTGAATCTCTGAACACAGCTTTCTGCTCTTTATAGATCTATGGGGTATGTGATTGTTCACATTTTCATTCCCTTTTTCACGGAACACTCTGTGGGAACTGGCTAGTATACAGTCTATATATAGAACATTATCTTAACCCTTTTTGTATATGGTATTCATTATTAATGATTGTTTGTGAGGGGTTTTCCAATTGTTTTTAAATAATTTCCTAATAATATTGGTGCATGTGTTAAATCAAAATATTTTTCTGAATATTTATATTTAGAAAAAGAAACATAGAGCTAAAAATGTGTGTTTCAAATATGTGTTATTTCAAAATCAAAACCTTCTTCCCTGCTGAATTCAATTTATATGGTTTGAAATTGTCCCTTTAATTATATATGGATGGTTCAATGGAAGGGCAGAAGTGTCCTAAAATGTTCTAGAAGGAATCTTCTAGCAAAGAAGGTTCAAAAGGCGTTCAAAGGGTTTGTGTGTTTTAACTGAATGACAGAGTGGTGGTTCTTTCCCCAAAAGGGATTTATATCTGGGGATCATAAAACTACCTACCATGAGGCACTGAAAGGAGTCTTGGGGAAGTTTTTGAAGGAGTGTGGTGAAGAATCTTGAAGTATGTGTTTGTGGTAACCTCTGCTCTGTTTGGCCTCACAGGAAAGCCTGTTCCCATTCCATGGGTCCCAGACAGTATTCTCCCAATGTGGTTGTAAGCAAAAACTGCACTGTTTTTGACAAAAAAAATAGTTGAAATGTACCTTTTTTGCATTTCTACAAACCCAATATGAGCTGCTGTAGTGTTCATAAACAATTAATAGAATCTTGAAAACAGTACAATATAATTATACATTTATCAGAAGTTAAAAAGAAGAAAATGCTACTATTACAAATACTAATATAACATATCAAAGATGAATATAATATTTCATTTTTTTAATTTTATTATACAAATATATTTATTACAAAACTGTTTTAATAATATCTTTATAACAATAAAAAAATATTGGTAGAAAAGGTTAATATTTTCTTAGTTTTTCTTTTCTTTAAAAAGCTCAAACCAGCAAGCACTGTTGATGAACCATAGTTTTTATATCTTAAACCCTATCAATGTCCAAAACAGTTCCACAATGGGCTGTATTCAGAATTGAGAACTTTAAACTGCTCAAGACTAAGAAGATCCCAAATTTTTCAATGATCCAAGAGTGAGATCCAGATTTGTAAAGAAGCAGTTTATAGAAAATAAAGTCCCTTATATTATTTGCTGAAATGTATATAATCCTGAGAATATATGGTCTTCAGCAGTAATTCCTACCTTTGAATGCACCAAATCATCTGATGAGAAGATGCTTGAATATCTAGTTATTTGTTCTAATCCAAATGTTTGAACATAGCATCAAACGGTCTTTCCCACCAGTGTTCCCCGACACTGCAGCAAATCGGCACATATATGTCTGCATCTTGGGAAAGTGTTCTTCATTTTTAAGAGAAACTCAGCAAACTACAAGGAGACTTAAAAATCACAATATAAAAGAAACCCGCAGAACTTACCTTTAGCTCATATGGAGATATAATCGTCATTCTCTTTATTGAATTTCAGTGGGATCTGATGTCAACAGTTTTTTAAACCTCCATTCCTCAATAAAACCCTGCAGATTGGATTTGCCATTCTCCAATCAAACCCTCCTTTTTTTGGATTTGCCATTTTTTCAAAGATGGCCATGTTTCCCATCAGTAGGCTGGAAGGAGTACCACATGTTTAATGAGCACACCCATCCCTGAGGAGGTGGAACTGCACTCCTAAGAACTGACATCACATCACTTCTGACAGCTAGGAGCCAATCTAGAGGAGATTGTCCCAATAAGGAGTAGAGACCAGCACGAGATATAGCAGTCATCTAAGAGTTGTGGTGAGAGTGTAGTCACAGCAGCTGGAGAACAGGAAAAATCCAACTGTTGTGTGTCAATTGTTCTGCATAGGGTGATAATGACCTACAGGGTTAAGAACTGGGTTTAGCTCTGGATCAAGGGAAGCATCAATTTCAGGAGATCCAAGTTTCATGAATGTCACATGTGCAGATTGCTTGTATTCATTGTATGAACTGGAGATCTGTCCAGCATTAGCACCCCCAGCGGTGCTCAGGAATGTCTCCAATTTGTGAGCAGTTCTGTCAGGGAACTGGTGTGGAGGTAAAGAGAGAGAGACTGCAGCAGCATCAGCTGGGCCCCCTAAGTTATTCACCTTTTCAGGGGATAGCAGTGGAATGTAGGATGCCTTGAGGCAGTTAGCAGGAACATGCAGTAGCAGAAGTGGCCAGACCCAGGATACTAGGGTGAATATTGAGAGTCCCAAACTAATTTCTTCAGAAAATTCTAAGGCAGCCTGTGGTGAAGAAAGACCAGTGGGGATGAAGGCCCTGAATAGGCACTATTACTGATCAGACATGGAAGGAGTGCATGTCAGCCCAAAGCCCTGAATAGAGATTAGGCCCAGGAGAGGTCCCCCATGAGTGGAAGGGGGAAGAGACAGCTGGTTAGCATTTGCAAGAAGAGGTACTTGACGTGACACTTCTCCCTTGTCACCAGCTAGTGTCACTACCTAGTGGAGATGCTGCATCATGGGCAGATTGGGTGGATTTCTGGGAGGCCCTGAGTTCCATGGGGACTGATATCATGTCCATCATCAGTGGGTGTTTTCGTACCTTACAGATAGATCCCTGGAATGAATTACCAAGAATGGAGATCTTACTGGGCATCCTGGTGCTGATTATAGAATCCTTAGTGGAGGAGTCCATCATATCTGAGGTATCCCGAGGCTGGTCCATGTCCAGCACTGAATTGGAGACCAAATCTTTTCTAGAAGCATAACCTCATGGAGGTGGAGGATGCTTAGTCTGCCCGGAGAAGTCCTGAGAAGGAGGTAGAATTATCTTCTATGCATATTACATCTGAGCTAATAAAAGAGCCATGGACAGAGCTGGATGTAAGAGTTTGCCAGCATGGTCTTGAGAAGGAAGATTCATTCACAGGATGGTGAACGAGCTTTGGGAATACTTATATCTTTATGTGCCATTGCCTGTAATGAGGAGCTGCAGAGAGAAGAAAGACAAGGCAAGAAATTTACAACTGAATGAAGAAGGACATTGCCTATAAGCATCATTCCTGGGATCATCCACTGGTGACATTTACCATAAATAATCAGTATGCCTAGTGGCAGGTGAATCCAGATGGGATACCAAGAAAGTATTACAAAACAAGGATTCTGCCTGAAGGCAATAGTGTACAGATCTATGACATAGCTCATTGAGCTAATCAAGAGAAGTTCTGTCATGTTCAGTTGAACAGAACTGTTGAAAATTGACTTGCCTGTTGCAAGAAGCATTTATTTGGGAAGAAGATGATCACAAATAAGACATTTACTTTGTGTTTGTTGCTCTGTTGTTTGGGAATACTAGTGGGTTGGAACAATCTGATTCACTGGTGAGATTATAGGTTGCTCTTTTTTGGAAATGGGCTATAGACTAACTGGAAGAAGTAGAAGAGCATGATATATTCCAGGGAAGTCTGAAGCCAGTGTTGTGTTGTTATAAGAGAAGAGATTTCCTGTTCTTTAGTAGTATGTAAAAGAAGGAAGAAGGCCAAGGACAGTAACTTTTAAATAGCCATGCGGGTGTACGTGTTGGCACGTATGCCAGCTCACGCGAACACTGCATGGTATAAAATCAGCTGTATGCATGTTTATGTGCGCATAGTTTTATATGGATGTGTACATGTGCATGCAATTGCTGGTTCTACCATGTAAATGGGTGATTTTAAAAGCAACACACGCTGACACAATAGCCTTTTTACCCAGTTCACCTAGTTAATAGATCAGACTTCCTAACCCCCCCCCCCCCCCGTTATGTAATATTTTTACCCTTTTAACCTCAACCCTTAAAACCCCACTGACTCACTTAGTTTTTTTAATACTTAAATGCCAATCATAGCAGAAGTAAAGTTATGTGGACCCCGGCGTGAATTTGTGCATGTAAATACTGATGTACACATTTCAAATCACCTTCCCAGAAAGCCCATGTCCTGTCCATGCTCCATCCAGACCATGTCCACATCCCACCTCTTTTTTAAACTTTTTGATTTATGCGCATATCGGGAGATACCTGTACACTTGCATGTTTTTTAATATCTGCATGGCACTTGCCAGCCCGAGACACGCGCGTATTTCCTGGCTTTGGTGTGTGTAAGGCTTTTAAAATTGACTTTTTAGTGGGGACCTGAAAGGGGAATTTAAAATTCTTCAATTGGTTTTTACTCAATTGACATGAAGAAGTAAGATGACAGTTTTAAGCTTTTAGACTGTTTAAGAAGCTGTGTCTTTATTTTTCTGGAATTGTGACCTTTTTAGTGTGTGGAATCTGCGTCACTTGTTTTTTTTGATAGTTTTCATTTTGCAATAAATTCTCTCTTGTTTGGAACACCAGTTTTCATGTGGATGGCAGTTTGGTGACACCCCTTGGACCTTACAGCAGAAGCTGACCCCCTCTGGCTAAATCCTGTCTAGGTCTACAGAGAGTTTTTCCCTCCCCTGAGGTACCTGAAGATGACTCCTGGTGAAAACGAGGTTACCTATTAAGCACTGCTACAATGTTCAGTTCTTCATCATTGATAAGATAGGAACTTTATTCTGGATCAAAGTAATTAAAAAATATAAAGAAAAGGGATCTAATGATTCATTGCTTTGTTATAACCAAGTTAGTAGAATTGAGGACGGAAATTTTAAAAACAGTGCTATTTTAAACTTACTGGAATATGTATGACACAGATAATAAATGTTTCTATGTCGTAAAGCTATGTTCCATATGTGAATATGCTGAGGCGAAGAGATTTGGGGGGTAGATTTAAGACAATTCACCAGGATTTCTTCCCTAGTAGTTTACAAATATTGGGAAAGTAATGGAATTAGTGTGGAGCTCAGCATAGCTGTAGCTATTAAAAGTTCAGCACAATGAATCTAAGTGGAAGGAAGTGCCTCTGTGTGTTCATTTGATGGCAAGGTACAATTTTAAGTGACTCATCATCCATGCTGATTGGCTAAGATGATCACATATCTGTGTAATTTAAATTAAATCCATGATGCCCTTCAGTTTCTGGTAGAAGGACCTTGATGTGATTAAACCATACATTGTAAAACTCATGATAATAACTGTGGAAAATAGTACACTATACCAATATAAGTAAAATAATATCTTCATATGTGAATTATTTATAAATGGAGACATTCACCTATAAGAATATCTACCAGATACAGAATAGCATTCTTTAACATTTTTTCAGATTTTGATTGATGTCTACAGTAGGGATGTGAATCGTTTTAGGACGATTAAAATTATCGTCCGATAATTTTAATATCGTCTTAAACCGTTATGGAACACAATACAATAGAGATTCTAACGATTTATCGTTATAAATCGTTAGAATCGTGAGCCGGCACACTAAAACCCCCTAAAACCCACCCCCGACCCTTTAAATTAAATCCCCCACCATCCCGAACCCCCCCCCCAATGACTTAAATAACCTGCGGGTCCAGCGGCGGTCCGGAACGGCAGCGGTCCGGAACGGGCTCCTGCTACTGAATCTTGTTGTCTTCAGCCGGCGCCATTTTCCAAAATGGCGCCGAAAAATGGCGGCGGCCATAGACGAACACGATTGGACGGCAGGAGGTCCTTCCGGACCCCCGCTGGACTTTTGGCAAGTCTTGTGGGGGTCAGGAGGCCCCCCCCAAGCTGGCCAAAAGTTCCTGGAGGTCCAGCGGGGGTCAGGGAGCGATTTCCCGCCGCAAATCGTTTTCGTACAGAAAATGGCGCCGCTGAACGACCTCCTGCAGTCGATCTCCTGCCGGCGCCATTTTCCGTATGGAAAATGGCGCCGGCCATACGCGTATGGCCGGCGCCATTTTCCGTACGAAAACGATTCGCGGCGGGAAATCGCACCCTGACCCCCGCTGGACCTCCAGGAACTTTTGGCCAGCTTGGGGGGGGCCTCCTGACCCCCACAAGACTTGCCAAAAGTCCAGCGGGGGTCCGGAAGGACCTCCTGCCGTCCAATCGTGTTCGTCTATGGCCGCCGACATTTTTCGGCGCCATTTTGGAAAATGGCGCCGGCTGAAGACAACAAGATTCAGTAGCAGGAGCCCGTTCCGGACCGCTGCCGTTCCGGACCGCCGCTGGACCCGCAGGTTATTTAAGTCATTTGGGGGGGGGGTTCGGGAGGGTGGGGGATTTAATTTAAAGGGCCGGGGGTGGGTTTTAGGGGGTTTTAATGTGCCGGTTTTGCGATTTTACGTTTTTTTGATTTTTCACGATTTTTCACGATTTTTCACGATATTTTACCCCCCCAAACGGCAACAATACGATTCCCTCCCCCTCCCAGCCGAAATCGATCGTTAAGACGATCGAGGACACGATTCACATCCCTAGTCTACAGTATGTTTAGTTTCTATATATCCAAACCTTTGCATGTGTATGCCATTGGTACATTTAGGGGTCGATTTTAAGACATGTGTGTGCCCATCTCCTCCCTGACGCCTACCCCCTACCTAACTCTTAGATTTTTAAAAACATTTTACCTTGCTTTACCAGCTGCCAGCGCGTGCTTCCCCGGGATAGTGGCTAATGGTGCTGTCCCAGCATGCCCCCCTGCCTTGCCCAGATCACGCCCCATGGCTCACCCCTTTCAGACAGGTCGGCACTTTGGCACGTATCAGGAAATGCATGTGTGACTGGGCCCATTATAAAATGCACGTGGCTTGTGCAAGGTCTGGCCACGTGCTTAACCCCCAAAATTTATGCGCACGGCCTTTTTAAACTCGGGGTGATTGCGCACAAGCAAAGCACAACAATTTTTTAATGAAAAACAGAATAGTATGATTTTTAGTTTGCATTTATGGAAATTCTGTATAATGCTATGTTCACTTGATGAACATCAGTTTTGCTTGTGCGGAACATTAAATGCAGCTGGTAATTATGGTCCTGTAAATATTCTTACTGCCATTTCAAAATAATCATTCTACTTCAGAGATGCAGTTGGTGCTTAGAGAGCATGAAGGACAAATTTGTCAATGTTTAACAACACATTTATCAATGAAAGCATAACTTTCAGTGGCACAAACACTAGTGCTAAACTGGAGCAGTTTTTACACTGGAGAACATCATTGATAAGTCACCCCCTGCATGTTTAGCTGTTTGCACATAGCTATTTATTTTCATGATTTGATTAGTGCATGCCAGATGTGTGCAGCACTGTAGAGAGACACATAATGGATATTTCCTACTTGGATCTTACAATCTAGTCAAGACAGACAGATTTACAAGGTAGATGTGCCATTTGCACGCACTTGTCTGCGTCTACTTAAAATTTGGCACAATATGTGCATGGCCAGGCTATTTCATAACATATTCGCACACATGTTATAAAATGGATACATCCCTGGGTACGGACCAACGTACGTGTGCTAATCTGAGCCCGCACACAGGTTTGAAAGTTACCATCCCTATGAAAAACAAATAGGTTTGTGTTATGACAGAAAGACCATGACTGAGAAAGTTTAAAGTTAAGCGGCTACAGGTGGGATTGAATTAATGATTTGGATTGAATACCATCAAACGCGATGTTAGTACTGTAATATTTCAAAGAGGACTCTGGTATGTATTTGTTACTGGTTAGCCTATTCTTCCTGTTTAGCATAAATATGCTTAGCCTCGGCCACTCAGTCTGTTTATAAAGCAGGTACATTCTAAGGGCTTATCGCAGCCACTGTGTGTAACTGTCAAATTTTGATGTGCCCAAGCCTGTTTCTGCCATGCCATGCCATTGGCAATCATCCCCCAAATGCTAATTTGTGTTCATGTCACGTGTTTTCTCTTTGAAGTTCTTATATGGTACAACTGCAGCATTCGTTGAGTTTTGAAGACAGAAAAATGACACACACTATGACTCAACACATATCTTCTTAGTTTTTATGGCCCAGAGATTTGTGGATGCTGAATTTTAGTATTGTTGATGAATAGTTAGATACTAATTCTTGGAGCTGACATCAATTACACAAAATTGATTTTGAAAACTGCTGCTGAAACATGTTTAGGGAGGATGATGCCATTTGCTTAGCCTCAGCCACCAGAGCAAAACAGATGGTGCCGCTGTAACAATGTTGCAGGTCTGTCTCCTGTCCTGGGACTGCCTTGGAAATGAGAGCTGGTCTCAGCTGGGTAATTTAGCCTGCCCAATAAATTAAATTATCAAATTGTTCTAGGAAAAAATGTCTTCAGGATGATGTAGAAATTGCTGAAATAAAATACCTCTGATTCCAGTTAAATTCCAGTTAAACTATACTCAGTGTGGAAGTGAGCTCTGGCCTATTTTATGACATTTTATTGAATGCAATAAGGTACAAAGATTGTGTCACATAAACCTAAAACATGGATGGTGCTAAGAATTTTCTGTTAATCAATCTGGAGCAATTAGTCATGTGAGCTGTGGTCCTGCATTTCAGGGAAAGCCTCAATTGCTTTCTAATATTCTCAAGACAACAATAAACAATCTCTTATGAAATCATAAAGGGAAATGCATCCCACTGAGTGGAGGCTGTCGGCTACTATATGTAGGAGCACATGTGTGATTAAATAAAATGAGAAATTATGGATCAATCAGTGATTCTAAGCCACTAATATGCAGAATAGACCACATTGTACCTGAATGTAATCCGCTTTGAAGTGCCGAAAAGTGGAATATAAAAAAAATCAAATAAATAAAAATAAATAAATTTAAAATCTCTTCTTTTCCCAGCATTGTCTGATTTTAAGTCTCTGATCCTGCATCTGCCTATCCTAAAATCAAAGATAATAATCTCACCAGAAATGTACAAAATACACAATAGAAATTACAGCACTTAGTTGTTTTGATCCTAAGGGTTAAAGTACTATAATGAATTCAGATTATCTTGTATAATTGTGATTTTTATTTATTCTTCCATAAAAGTGTATCAGTTTTTAACATAAGATACTATACAATATTACTTTTATTGCTTTTCATGAATTTCTTAATCATAGAGAGCAAAGAATAATAGAATTTTAAATAAGAATGCATCAAAATAAATGCATTCTTTATGTTTCATTTGTGCGCACATACGGTGTTATGGATCTTTACAGCATGCTATCTTGATTGTCTGGGAATCACAAAGCACCGGTCACAGTGCTGGAGTAATAAATTCCCTATCTTGACTGGAAAAAAAAAAAAAGCAGGGCAGTATATGACTTCTGTGACTTCATTGTGAGCTTATTATGATGTGTGCAATGTGATGGATGCTGTGGGCATTTTCAGCTTCCTTCCTTTCAACATACAAAGAACCACTCAGTATTTTTATGAAAACATTTATTGAAAAATGTATTTGCTTTTAGCTCTTTGGTAAGAGACATGAGAAAGAAAAAAATATCAAGGCCGTACATCAAATAAATGCATAATAGTGAGCTGCATTTTGTAGATACACTAAAGGTGGGTCAACATTTCTACAAAGGAACCAGGAATACTAAAGATACATTTTGCCATCTCTTGTTGTTTCCTATGATAGCAAAGAATCAACCCCTAACTAGAACTGAGCAAAATCTGCCCCTCCATCACTGACAGTTAATGATTAAATCAAACATTATATTCAACAATAGAACATATGCATCAACTTCTTTCAAATTGCATTTCCTTCCTGTTAGGTCCATTAGTGTAAACCAGACTGCCTTTAGAAAAGCCCTTATTGCTGCTGTCTTTCAGCACAGTTCCTGAAATGGATAATGTGATGCATATTATAGGCAATTACACAGAGCTCCCTTGTGAGAGGATTTTAGAGTTTCAGAATGAAACAGCTGGAAATATTGACTTTATGAAATTATAGGAAAAAGAGAAAATGGCAAGAAACTAAGGTACAGTTGTGTGTGTGTGTGTGTGTGTATATATATATATATATATATATATATATATAGTTGAAAGGACATTGCAAGAATTGGTTATGTACATATTCAGTTCTTGTTCATGCCCTAATTGCTATGGACTCAATTCACCCTAATTCATTTTTGGATTTTGGAAGTTAAATAGCAGGAAATGTGCAGGTTTTTGCTAAATAGTGAGCATCATAAACAGAGATGATCACGAGATGCTTTGCACAAAAATGTTATTTATCATGACCTAAAAAGAGAACTGTAGCCTGGAGGAGAAAGAGTTACCATACACATGCCAGAAAACTCCACTTTCATCTTTTAATGACCTCCTGGAGGCTTCATACTCAAATAGATGTCATTTACTCCTTATCTTGACTAATGCAAATATGGGCCAGAATGCTTCTGCAGCCACACAATTACCATTACTTTCTATGGGAGTGAGTCTAATACATTTGTACAAATATGTTATGTTTTTATGCTGGCAAAAGAAAAACCCCTTAATTTACTGTATCACATCAAGCCTTTGAATATTTTTTAAATAACTTTTCTCTGTTTTTGGATTTTGATTTCTTTTTTGTTATTAACATTTTATTAAGTTTTATAACATTAACATAAAATGATACAAAACAGGAAAAAATCTTCATCAACATACTATCTCATTAAATAATATTAAAGAAATATTTATGCACAAGCCCACATTATCGGGGGGGGGGGGGGGACGACAAAATAAAATAAAAATAAAAAATAAGAATCCTACTGGGATAATCCATAGCCCATCTTCAACTTAATTTAAGTCTTATCGACTAGAAACTTTCCAAATGTATAGGATCCAAAAGGATAAAGGTATGGCCCTGAAAGCAAGTAACACACTTACAGGGGGACTTTAGGTAAAATGATGTTCCTAAGGCTAAGACCCAAGTTTTCAATTGCAAAAATTGCTTCCTTCTTAGCTGAGTCTCCCAGGAAACATCTGGGAAAATCTGAATCTTAGACCACAGAAAAGACTCTCCTTATAAAGTAATGACGAAAATATTATCTTAATCTAATACAAAGGTAACTACAAAATTTGCTCTTGTATTTATATTATCTGATTCAAGAAAAGATGAAACATTAGGGCCAGATAATGGTGTTAAAACATCAAAAGACCCTTCTTCATGATTACCCCCCTCTTTTTAACAGGCAGATAATAAGAATTAGTTAACAAAAAAATCTTATCAACTGAAAATTGAAGAATCTCATTTACATATTTCTTAAATAACTTAACCCCCGAAAGGAGGTGAGTTATAGGAAAATTCAATAAATGTACATTTTTTTAATGTATTCTCTTCTCCATCTCACATTTCTGATGGATAGTTGTATCCTTAATACTTGCAACAGATGTTGAATGTAAATTAGTTATTTCTCCAGCCTGTGATTTTATATCCGATTCAAATTTAGACTATCTCCTTTCCAAATCTGAAAACTTTGAGGATGCTTTTTCAGTATAAAGACAAAGCTGATTCACAGAACTTGTTAAGGAGTTATCAATTCCTGAGATCACTCTCCATATATCTATAAGCGATATTTCTGCTGGCTCCTCCTGGGAACCCTCCTTCAGCAAATTAAACTGAACAGGGTTGGGAATAGATTGGCCAGCTGTGGTCATAGACATTGCAGATTCAGCAACTGATGTAGCCAGGTTTCCAGCATTCTCAGTCAGTTAGACATCAGCCCCAAGACCCACTGAACATCTTGAGTATCCATGCTCTCTGAGGGCAACAAGAAGAATTCAAAGAAATAATTGTTTCATCCAGCAACATACCTGAAGTATGGGGTTTGGGTGGAGGAGAAATCCCAGCTAATTCCATACTCAAGTCTTAAGGTGGTGAATTATTAGCTTTATGGACATGTAAGTCCATTGACCTGCGGATTATAGTAGGAGTAGATACAGTCACTGTTGTTTTTCCTTTCCTTTTTTTCCCTTTGTATTAGCTGGAAAAAAAATGGCATAAGGGGTGTGCCCCTTTGGTGCGCGGCTTAGGTGCACCATTGCATGCTGCAATTTAAAGATCCCAGGTCCTTCAGGTCAGGCACAGGTGTCTTGCCAAATGCCAGAGGCTCAGGATTTCCAAAGCTTCCAGGCCCCTGGAAGATAAAGGAAAGAAACGTCCCCCTAGATTTTGATTTTTAAATTGAATTATTACTTGCCTTTCCAAATCTGAGCTCAAGGTGAGTTAAAAATGTAGGTAGCTCCCTGCCCCAGAAACCTTGCAATTTAAGTAAAGGAGGGCGAAGTGACTTGCCCAAGGTCACAAGCAGCATCAGTGGTAGAAAAAGGATCCAAACCATGACTTCCCTGGTTCCCATCCCACTGCTCTGATTACTATCTATATTGTATCTGAACAGCATTACAGATGTTAAGTAGTTGTAGTAGTAGAGTCTTCCTCTAATCTTGCCATTTTTCCATTTTTGATAGTTTTCAACTTTAAAAAAAACCCATGCATACCATCTCTTTGTCTTCTGAACCTTGTTTAATTTGCATTCACTTCTTCAATCTCATTTTTTCCTCTCACTCATTCATTCATTCATTCATTCACATATTATACATCCATACTTGTTCTTCATACACTTTCTATATACATGCAGTCCCTTTTAAACAGCAGGGGTGTGCAAAGACATTTTTTAATTGTTTTGTTTTATTTTATATATATTCTTTTTGTCTTGTTTTTTTTTTTTTTTTGTTTGATTTCATTTCTTTAGAAATGTCTTGGGTTTTTTTTTGTTTGAGTTTATTTCTTTAGAAATGAAAGAAAACAAACAGCAAATTAAAATTTAAAACCAAGCAAAAATGTTGGCAGCCCAAAACAAAAACACCCCCAAGACCTCCTCTGTTCCTCCTCCACACCCCAGAGCACTTTTACCCTGTAACCGAAAAAATGTTTATGGGCAAGAATGAATGTATGATCTCCACATAAAGACAGATATATGGCTTCCACATAAATATATTCCTGTGATATGAGGAAGAGGGTAACCACCACATTTTAAATGCAGCACATACAAGTTAGCTATATCAGGTGTCACAGCAGCACTGAGTTTCACTGACCATTGTTCTCTGAATTTAAGTTCAACATCCATTTCAGATGCTATTTCTGTTCTTGACTGAGGTAAATCCTGCATACCTGTGTTTCTCAGAAAGACAATGCATCCTTTGATTTGTGCAATAATCATGTCAAGCTGTACTCTGGACTGAAGTGTCGTTCACAGTGTTTATGGAGAACAAGGAATCATACCATACCACTATTGCAAATAGAAATTCACAATTCTGGAGTTCATGTTTGATCAAGGACTCCAATTCACTTTTAACTTTTGAGTCATTGCACTCTTCAGCAACTTCAAGAAAATTATCTGGAAAAGGATTGCTTTCTGCTCTTCACTTGACATTCCTACCTAGTTTCTGAAAATGGCATTAGAGTTAAAGAGGGAACATTCTTTCTTTATTTACTAAGCATTTTGGTTGTTGGTCTGGAGAATGCATGCTTATATGTGACAATCAGTCTGATCTGTTATATTATTTACTGCACCTAATGCTTTGAATAGGCCTTCAGGCATAAATATTGGCTAAAACCAAACTCATGCTAACTGCTGAACTGAACAAAGATGGAAGCTGAAGTGACTGTGCTGCAGAGAAATGCTGACATCAGAAAAAGAGTAATTATCAACAAGTACCTGAAACGAAGGCTCTGCAAGACAGGTTCATTAGGACATTTGTCTGTTAATCATTGCTCTTCAACAATAACCGGATACAGAGGCCATTGGTGAAAATGAGGGTTGCCAACTTACCCAAGGTCAATCAAATAGCCTGATTGAAGTCTGGTTTTGCCCTAATGCTTGCATGGAGTTGTATTTCTGATTGTCCCTTTGATTTCCTTTAGATAATCAGTCATGCCTTGGACAAGCAGGAGCAAAACAAAGCCTCCTTTCCAGGGTTACAGCTTCCCATCCCTTCCCTCTGCTATCCTAACAAGGATGAAGAAGATTAGGTCCTCCCCTCTATCGGGCCGATACAGTAAAGTCTGCGGGAGAGCGGGCGAACGCCCACTCTCCCAGCGCGCTCACAGGCCACTCTCCTGTGCGCGCGATTCTCTATTCAAATGAGGCCCGGCGTAAAAACAGGCAAAAGGAGGCGCTAGGGACACTAGCGCCTCCTTTTGGACCGGAGCGGCGGCTGTCAGTGGGTTTGACAGCCTACGCTCAATTTTGCCGGCATCAGTTCTCGAGCCCGCTGACAGCCACGGGCTTGGAAACTGGACGCTGGCAAAATTGAGTGTCCGGTTTTCGACCCGACAGCTGTGGGCTGACTTCAAAATTTTTTTTTTTTTACTTTTGGAAACTTTCGAGACCTCCGACTTAATATCGCCATTGGGTAGGCGATAATTTCTGAAAGCAAAATGTGCGGCTTGGCTGCACATTTTGTTTTCTGAATCACGCGGGAATACCTAATAGGGCCATCAACATGCACTGTACTGTATCGGCCCATAAGTTAGCCAGAATCCCAATTCTTCTAGACCCCCCCTCCTCCAAAGAAAGACATTGCTCAGGGATACAGAAGGAAAATTCACTCCATACTTATCTTTTTCTTTTTTCCCTTACCACTTCTTCATTTGAGGGGATGAAGTAAAAGGCCCTAATAGACCATTTGAACAACTGTGGCTCCAGTTGAAGGCTTCTAGTGTGGTCTGCGTGGGATGCAGACACCTCAAATAGGTGTCTGCATTCCACGCAGATCACACTAGAAGCCTTCAACTGGAGCCACAGTTGATTTGTTTGATTTTGAGCATGAGGAGGCTGCCTTTGTTGGCCTCAAGCTAATTTTTCTTTCAAATAGATCCTTTAGATAATCAGAGTTCCATGCATACAATGGGGCAAAACTGGGCCTCAATTGGCCTATATTGTTGACCTGGGATGAGTTGGCAACCAAAACATAACAAAACCACTACACTCTCAACAACAAGACTGAATGAAAAAGTTTCAGAAAGAAAGCCAATATGCTCTCACTTCATATATATACATCTATGTGTGTGGAGGAGTAGCCTAGTGGTTAGAGAAGCAGGCTATGACCTAGGGAACCCACAGTTCACATCCTGCTATTAATTCTTATGACCTTGGGCAAGCACTTTACCCTCCATTGCCTCAGGTACAAAACTATATTTTACCCTCTGGGGATAGGGAAATACCTATGTAATCCACTTTGATATACACGTTGAAGTGCTGAAAAGCAGAATATAAAAACTGAAATAAATAAATAAAATCTGTTACTGACAGGCATACTGTATGTGTATGATATAATGACCCAGACCAAAAAACTACTGAGAGAAGTCTGACATATTCTTGCCTTCATCTGCAACATTAACTGCAGAAACTCTGTGTGGCTTACCATACTGAAAACAAAACCTAGATTCTAAGCATTATGGGGTAGATTTTCTAAATCTATGCGCGCGCGTACTTTTGTTCGCGTACCAGGCGTGAACAAAAATATGCCAGATTTTATAAGATATGCGCGTAGCCATGCGTATCTTATAAAATCCGGGGTTGGCGCACGCAAGGGGGTGCACATTTGTGCAACTTGCGCTCGCCGAGACTGGTGCGTGCTGCCCGTTCCCTCCGAGGCCGCTCCGAAATCGGAGCGGCCTTGGAGGGAACTTTCCTTCTACCCCCCCCCCCCCCCCCCCCGCACCTTCCCCTCCTCTCCCTTCCCCTACCCAACCCCCCCCCCCCCCCGGCTCTATCTAACCCTTCCCCCTACCTTTGTTTGCAAAGTTACGCCGGCCGGAGGCTGGCGTAACTCTGTGCGCGCCAGCAGGCTGCTGGCGCGCCATCACCCGACCCGGGGGCTGGTCCGGAGGCCTCGACCACGCCACCGGGCCAGCACCATGCCCCTGACATGCCCCCGAAACGCCCCGAAAATCATGCCACCCACCCGGCACGCCCCTGACACGCCCCCTTGCGAAGCCCCGGGACTTACGCGCATCCTGGGGCTTGCGCGCGCCGCTGAGCCTATGCAAAATAGGCTCGGCGCACGCAGGGGGTTTTTTAAAAGGGTTACGCGCATAACTTATGTGCGTAACCCTTTTAAAATCCGGCCGTATCTGTCAGACAATTATCAGATCTCTCTATTTACATATGACCATTGGAGATTGCATGAGAATGCACCTAACAAAATTGCTATAAAGAAATACATTATAAAAGTCATTATTATCTGATTCACTTGTAATTTGTACTCTTGCAATAAAATCTTAGGGGTAGATTTTTTAAAAAAGCGCGTTCGTGTACTTTTGTTTGCGCACCAGACGCAAACAAAAGTACGCTGGATTTTATAAGATATGCGTGTAGCCACGCATATCTTCTAAAATCCTGGATCAGCGCGCGCAAGGCTGCTGATTTTGGGCAGCCGGCGCGCCCCGAGCCGCGCAGCCTGTCTCCGTTCCCTCCGAGGCCGCTCCGAAATCGGAGCGGCCTCGGAGGGAACTCTATTTCGCCCTCCCCTCACCTTCCCCTCCCTTCCTCTACCTAACTCACCCCCCCCGGCCCTATCTAAACCCCTCCCCCCTTACCTTTGTCCATAGATTTACGCCTGCGAGAAGCAGACGTAAATCTACGCATACCAGCGGAGTGCTGGCGTGCCGTGCTGCGACCCGGGGGCTGGTCCGAAGGCCTGGACCACACCCCCGGGCCGGCACCACGCCCCCGGTCCTGCCCCCGAAATGTCGCACCCCGCCCCCGAAACGCCGCATCATCGGGTCCCGCCCCCGACACGCCCCCTTCCGAAAACCCCGGGATCTACGCGCGTCCTGGGGTTCTGCACGCACCGGCGGCCAATGGAAAACAGGCGCGCTGGCGAGCAGGGCTTTGAAAACCCGCCCGTTAGCTTATTTGGAACTTCCTGAATTTAAAGATTATTTTTATTCCTCAGATAACTAATTCACTCCCTCTCTCACTCATTACATGTATACTTTGATTCTGGACCTTCATATTTTCCCTATTGTTGTAGCCCTGCCTCCTATAAACACTAACTGAAGGCCAAGTCCATCCAGCAACTATGAAAAAATCTGATAGTCCTTGTCTACTTTTATCTTGAACTTGAACAAAGTTAATAAAATTCTCCATTGGCTTTACATCTTACAAATAATTGTAATATAACGAAGTACTAAGATTATCTGCTTTTAGTAACTCAGATCAGAGATACAGTCCACAATAACTGAAAAGTGTTTTGCAGTTTTCACCTTTTCAAGAACATTTTTTTTACTTAAAACTACATCAATGAGAGCTCATTGGAATATGGGGTCCAAGATAATGGCCATGGATTTCCTAATTTTTCATGTATCAGACATACTCTTGCTTAGTAGGAATCCATTTTGCTACCATCTCCATTATTTCCAAATAGTGGGCATTTTTATGTTCATAAAACTTTGCATTTGTTCCTCAAAATGGACAGTAATGTTCTGCTAGGTACTGCAGACCTGGTATCACATGTCAGCATTGATTTCCAATGTTTCTTCTCTGTTTTTTATTTCTTGCAGCATGTGTGTGTTGGGAGGTGGGGAACAGATAAGGGAAAGGCATTGAAGTGACATTTATACCTTTTTCTCCTCTTACCTCTCACACAAACTCCATCTCAGTGCTCCATCCTATGGTAATGGTGGCTCGAGAACAATATTCCTCTCTTTCTCCCCTAGTCAGCATCCCCTTTCCCTTCCCCTTTTCTCTCTTGTCCTCTCCCCTCCAGCAGCATCTCTGTCTCACAGTACCACAATAACCCCCACAAGACTAGGTTGGTATTTATATGTTAAATGTGTGCAAAACTCTCTCTCTAATATGTTTCCTTTCCCAGGCCTGACAACCACCAATCTCCTCCTTCTCTCCCCTCCTAGAAGACATTGCATCCAGAATGTCTCAATCAACATCCAGCAGATTCAAATCTCCTAGCAATAGCACCTGCACCTCCTCTTTCATAGCAATTTTATGAATATCTGTTACTAAATAATAAATAATTAGAGATGTGATTCGGCTGAACCTTTTGGTTCGGCCTTCGTTATTGGCCCGCAACGGGAAATTTCGTTTTCCAGTGGTTCGGGCCGATTTTAATTTGTCTGCCTCAAAATGATATCCGAAACCCACCCTGACCCTTCCAATTTAATTAATTAGAATGGGGATGTAAAAAAAAACAACAAAAAAACCCCAAACCCACTCCAACCCTTCAAATGTAATTAATTGCAATCCCCCCCACCCTCCTGACCCCCACAAAACTTGCCAAAATTCCCTGGTGGTCCAGTGGGGTACCGGGAGCATTCTCCACTCTCGGGCTGTTGGCTGCCAGTAACCAAAATGGCGCCGATGGCCCTTTGCCCTTACTATGTGACAGGCTATTGGTGCCATTGGCTGGCCTCTATCACATAGTAAGAGCAATGGATGGCCGGCGCCATCTTAAAAAATAGTGCGGGCCATCCATTGCTCCTACCATGTGACAGGGGCCAACCAATAGCACCGATAGCCCCTGTCATATGGTAAGGGCAAAGGGCCATCGGCGCCATTTTAATTAGTGGCAGCCGACGGCCCAAGAGGGGGAGATTGCTCCCGGGACCCCATAGGACCACCAGGGACTTTCAGTAGGGGGGGGGTCGGGCAAGTCTTGGGGGGTCGGGAGCATGGGAGGGTTGCAATTAATTAAATTTGAAGGGTTGGGGTGGGTTTGGGTTTTTTTTTAATGTGCCCTTTCTCCCCCCCCCAAAAAAAACAATAAGAAAACCACACAAAATTTCGTGGGTTTTCTTATCATTTCGTCGCCCCCCCCCCGAAATGCGATGAAATAGGAAATATCGTCTCTATTTCCTATTTCGTCACAAAAGAATGCATATCCCTAATGAATATCTATCCATTTCTTCTGCCTGTAAAGTTCTGTATATCAAACCAATGTAAATGGATGCTCCATTCCCACTTTCCAGATTAATCCACAGTGCCCTCTCCTTGTATGCCCTGCAGTTCTGTGGTTTTAATATTATTTTTTATACATAGTATCATTCCTTCTCTTCTTCATATGCTATCCTTCCTGAATAGATTGTAGCCTGGAATAATAGTATCCCAGTCATGGTTTTCCAAGTATCATATCTCCATGATAGAAGACAGCACATATCCCATGTGTATTATAAGAAAACAGAAAAATCTCATTTCACATTTGGAAGAAGTTTAAAAAATGTTAAAATTTAAAAAATATAGAAAAGGACTCAACCAATTACTTAAAAGCTATGGCTTGTTAATATGGACACACTGGGGTACATTTTAAAACACAGCGCGCGCACGTACTTTTGTTCGCGCACCAGGCGCGAACAAAAGTATGCCAGATTTTATAAGATATGCGCGTAGCCACGCATATCTTATAAAATCCAGAGTCGGCGTGCGCAAGGGGGTGCACATTTGTGCAAATTGTGCGCGCCGAGCCCTGCGTGCGCTACCCGTTCCCTCGGAGGGAACTTTCCTTCCGCCTCCCCCCACCTTCCCCTCTTTTCCCCTACCTAACCCACCCCACCCCCGGCCCTATCTAAACCCCCCCCTACCTCTGTCGCACAAGTTACGCCTGCTCGAGGTAGGCATAACTTTGCGCGCGCCGGGCCGGCTGCTGCTCACCATGTTCCGGTCCGGGGGCTGCTCCAGAGGCCACGGCCATGCCCCCGGAATGCCCCCGGGCCGAAACCACACCCACGGCTCTGCCCCCGGATGACACGCCGACCACGTCACGCCCCCCGATGACGCGATGACCGCGTCATGCCCCCCGACACGCCCACCCCAAGAAATCCCCGGGACTTACGCGCATCCCAGGGCTTTGCATGCGCTGGAAGGCTATGCAATATAGGCTCGGTGCATGCAGGGGCGTTTTAAGAGGGTTACGTGCTTACCTTATGGGGTGGATTTTAAGAGCCCTGCTCGCGTAAATCCGCCCGGATTTACGCGAGCAGGGCCCTGCGCGCCGGTAAGCCTATTTTACATAGGCCTACCGGCGCGCGCAGACCCCGGGACTCGCGTACGCCCCGGGGTTTTCGGAGGGGGGCGTGTCGGGGGCATGTCGGGGGGCGGGCCCGGTCGTCGCGGCGTTTCGGGGGCGTGTCGGGAGCGTTTTGGGGGCTGGTACGGGGGCGTGGCTACGGCCCGGGGCGGTCCGGGGCGTGGCCGCGCCCTCCGTACCCGCCCCCAGGTCGCGGCCCGGCGCGCAGGAGGCCCGCTGGCGCGCGGGGATTTACGTCTCCCTCCGGGAGGCGTAAATCCCCCGACAAAGGTAAGGGGGGGGTTTAGACAGGGCCGGGCGGGTGGGTGAGGTAGGGGAAGGGAGGGGAAGGTGAGGGGAGGGCAAAGGAAAGTTCCCTCCGAGGCCGCTCCGATTTCGGAGCGGCCTTGGAGGGAACGGGTTAGGCAGCGCGGCTCGGCGCGCGCCGGCTATACAAAATCAATAGCCTTGCGCGCGCCGATCCAGGGATTTTAGTGGATACGCGCGGCTCCGCGCATATCTACTAAAATCCAGCATACTTTTGCTTGAGTCTGATGCGCAAGCAAAAGTAGGCTGATCGCACTTCTTTTAAAATCTACCCCTATGCGCGTAACCCTTTTAAAATCCGGCCCATTGTTTCTTTTCCTACGTATGTTGTGCTGACTTCTTTTAAAATAGAAAGTTTTGAAAAAAAGAAAAGAACTGAAGGACAATTCACAAATATAAGCTTTACTCATTGTCAAATATATACATAATAAAAATAGACTGAAAAATAAATTCCATACATATGGAATGCAAGCAATAAATCACATAAAGATTTTTTTAGTCTGCAAAATGGTAACTATATAACTTGCATGCTAAAACACTACTTAACGTATGATGAAATAAATTTTAGCTTGTGCACAGTAAAACATTTCCATGAGAGCCTGTCCACACTATTAGCTTCTCTTTAACCCAAAATGAAATTGCTAAATATTATGAAAATCTTACGAACTAGTGGAAAAGCTAAATACCATGTGCACAGTGCACATTAAACTGATCATTCTCAGCTCTCTTTCGCTTTGGCTTCAGCTACTAGGGATGTGAATCGTGTCCTCGATCGTCTTAACGATCGATTTCGGCTGGGAGGGGGAGGGAATCGTATTGTTGCCGTTTGGGGGGGTAAAATATCGTGAAAAATCGTGAAAAATCGTGAAAAATCGAAAAAACGTAAAATCGCAAAACCGGCACATTAAAACCCCCTAAAACCCACCCCCGACCCTTTAAATTAAATCCCCCACCCTCCCGAACCCCCCCCCAAATGACTTAAATAACCTGCGGGTCCAGCGGCGGTCCGGAACGGCAGCGGTCCGGAACGGGCTCCTGCTACTGAATCTTGTTGTCTTCAGCCGGCGCCATTTTCCAAAATGGCGCCGAAAAATGGCGGCGGCCATAGACGAACACGATTGGACGGCAGGAGGTCCTTCCGGACCCCCGCTGGACTTTTGGCAAGTCTTGTGGGGGTCAGGAGGCCCCCCCCAAGCTGGCCAAAAGTTCCTGGAGGTCCAGCGGGGGTCAGGGAGCGATTTCCCGCCGCGAATCGTTTTCGTACGGAAAATGGCGCCGGCAGGAGATCGACTGCAGGAGATCGTTCAGCGAGGGTTCCGGCGCCTCGCTGAACGACCTCCTGCAGTCGATCTCCTGCCGGCGCCATACGCGTATGGCCGGCGCCATTTTCCGTACGAAAACGATTCGCGGCGGGAAATCGCTCCCTGACCCCCGCTGGACCTCCAGGAACTTTTGGCCAGCTTGGGGGGGGGGCCTCCTGACCCCCACAAGACTTGCCAAAAGTCCAGCGGGGGTCCGGAAGGACCTCCTGCCGTCCAATCGTGTTCGTCTATGGCCGCCGCCATTTTTCGGCGCCATTTTGGAAAATGGCGCCGGCTGAAGACAACAAGATTCAGTAGCAGGAGCCCGTTCCGGACCGCTGCCGTTCCGGACCGCCGCTGGACCCGCAGGTTATTTAAGTCATTGGGGGGGGGTGTTCGGGAGGGTGGGGGATTTAATTTAAAGGGTCGGGGGTGGGTTTTAGGGGGTTTTAGTGTGCCGGCTCACGATTCTAACGATTTATAACGATAAATCGTTAGAATCTCTATTGTATTGTGTTCCATAACGGTTTAAGACGATATTAAAATTATCGGACGATAATTTTAATCGTCCTAAAACGATTCACATCCCTATCAGCTACTAATTTCAGAACTAGTTCAAAATAAGGTCAGCACATAACTTTATTTATCATTGCTAAAGGGAGAACTGAGAAAGCTACTGGACCCCTGTAGAGAATGTTAAATGAGAACAGAGAGTTCCAGAGCAAGACAAAGCAGATATGAGAGCATGATTCTGCACATCTGTATTCTGTTTCAGTAAGGATTTTTAAAGAGTAATATGAAAGGACATGATTGGTGAGTGAAGGGAGCATGGAGAGGGATGACCGAAGGAGAAATCTGGCTGCACTGACTAAGAAGGCCACCATTATGTGGTCATTCATCTCTCTACAAAGTCCCTGTGGTGCAGACCTCACAATGACTAGATGACATGGTCCTCAAGGATTAAATGGCTGGGACCAGTTTGTATAGCAACATTTTATAATGGCATCGGCCTCGGTCTGCTGGTGCCATTTGCAATAGCAACAGCTGAGATGCAGAAGTGACCAGGGATCCTCCCTCCCCATTAAAACATTTTCAACAAGAGGATAAGAGGATTTGGGTGGGGGTATGGGGGGCTGGGGAGGATCAGGGGGAGCCTGGGAGTGGGGGTTTTTCATGATAGTGACAGCCTTATTTTGATTTTAATGAAATGAATAACAAACAAATTACATTTTGTTTGGTTTTCTTTTGTTTGGTTTTAAAACATGAAATGAAACAGGAAATTTCATTAAAATTTTGTATTTCATTTCCAACCAATGTGCATCCCTAGAAGTCAGAATTTACCAATGCGGGAGATGGGCACAGATAAAAGTGGCTTGGCTGATCTAATAATTACACTGGTTACCCATTGGCCAAAGAATACAACACAAGACTTTATGCACCATACACAAATTAATACACGATGAAAATGCAGTGGCTGAACACAGCCCTCCGCGTACATACCCCCCATAGAAACCTAAGATCAGCAAACAAAGCACTGCTATTCCCTCAGTCAAGACGGCCAGACTAACCCAAGTAAGGGATAGGGCCCTATCCCTAGCAGGACCCCCAATATGGAACAATATGCCTTTAGAAATCAGACTGCAAAGAAACATCAAAACCTTCAGAAAAAGTTTAAAAACATGGCTATTTAAGCAAGCATACCACAAAGAGAATTGAGAGGAGAACCCAGGAAAATGTTGGTAGCGGTCAGTCAAACTCCCACACACATACCTTTTTTCTTAAAGCGTGTGTTTCTCATTTTTTATATTCTAAATTCTTCCTTTTTATTTTTAAACAACAAAGAACTAGAGTTAAGTAGTACTATATCTTATAGCGGAGTAAGAAAAAACTGGACATGACTTATAACACCCACCAAATAATATTTATTGTGAAATTATGTTACAGTATATTGATGGCACCTGTTTAAGAATTAGAATTCCAGACACTTTACACAACATATAGTTTTTGTGCCCTTTTGTGAACCGTTGTGATGGCACCCGCTTAACGACGGTATAGAAAAGATTTTAAATAAATAAATAAAGATAAAATAAATCTATGCGGGCAGATTTTAAAAGCCCTGCTCGCGTAAATCCGCCCGGATTTACGTGAGCAGGGCCCTCGCGCGCCGGCGCGCCTATTTTGCATAGGCCGCCGGCGCGCGCAGAGCCCCGGGACGCGCGTAAGTCCCGGGGGTTTTTAGGGGGCGTGTCAGGGGCGTGTCGGGGGCGGGGCAGAACGACGCGGCGTTTTGAGGGCAGGATGCGGCGTTTCGGGGGCGGGCACGGGGGCATGGTATTGGACCGAGGCGTTCCGGGGGCATGGCCATGCTCTCTGGAACTGCCCCCGGGTCGTGTCTCGGCGTGCCAGCAGGCCGCTGGCACGCGTGGATTTACGTCTCCCTCCGGGAGGCATAAATCCATGGATAAAGGTAGGGGGGGGGTTTAGATAGGGCCGGGGGGAGGGTGGGTTAGGTAGAGGAAGGGAGGGGAAGGGAGGGGAGGGCGAAAGAAAGTTCCCTCCGAGGCCGCTCCGATTTCGGAGCGGCCTCGGAGGGAACGGAGGCAGGCTGGGCGGCTCAGCGCGCGCCGACTGCCCAAAATCGGCAGCCTTGCGCGCGCCGATCCAGGATTTTAGAAGATACGCGCGGCTACGTGCGTATCTTATAAAATCCAGCGTACTTTTGTTTGCGCCTGGTGCGCAAACAAAAGTACGCAAATGCGCTTTTTTTTAAAAATCTACCCCATGGAGTTTATGGGGAAGGGAAGTAATGAGGAGTTGCAGAATGAATACATTTGCAGATGAGTAAATAAATGCTTGAACCATGTGTGGAAGTTGATAGGGAGTCAATGCAGTGACTTGAGAAGAAGGTTTACATGGTCATAGTGACGTTAAGATGAGCAACTGAATTTTTAATACATTGTAGTTGAGAAAAGGATGAGTCAGTGGGAGAACTGCGAGGAGCAGATTGCAGTGGTCTAAATAGGAGGTAATACTTAGGAGTATTTTTAGATTTAGCCCTTACATTTAAAATACAAATAAAAAATGTAGTAAGAAATTATTTTTATAAGCTTTGTATACTGATATCGTTGTAACTGTGTATGTCTGAATTATATTTAAAGAAGGTGTTGCACGCATTGGTGATATCAGCCATTGACTATTGTAATGCTCTGTATGTTGGCCTGCCATATTTGACATTGAAGGCCTTATAGATCTTACAAATTGTCATGGCTCAGGTTGTAACTGGTCTAAGAATTCGTAAACATGTGACTCCTATTCTGTTATAGCTGCATTTGTTGGCAATTACTTCTGTATTAAGTTCAAAATAATTTTTATGGTGTTTAAGTCATTCACTGTTGCGGTCTCGGACGCCACGGTGGCGCCCGAGACCTTACCTTCTTCCCGGGTCCCGGGGAGCTGCCGCGTTCCGCGGCCTCAGGACCCCGGCCGCCGCTTCCCCCAGCCGTTTCGGTCCTCCGCGGGCCTGCAGGGCCTTCGGGCGCCATGCGCCGGCTCCCACGCTGCCGCTGGCGTGCTCTCACGGCCAGCCCCGCCCCCAGGCGCGCGCGCACGGCTGACCTCCGGTTTTAAAGGGACCAGCACGGGAAAACCCGGCTCCTCCCTTCTCTGACGTCAGACGCTGCAGGGCTATTTAAGCCCTGCAGTCCCTTCTCTTCTTTGCCTTGCAACGAGGTTCACTACTTCCGGTAGTTCTAAGTTGCGTTCCTGGATTGCCTGTTACCTGCCTGACTCCGCTCTGCCTGACTCCGCTTGCCTGCTACCTGCCTTGACCACGGATTACCTGACTCCGCTTGCCTGTTACCTGCCTTGACCACGGATTGCCTGACTCCGCCTGCCTGCTACCTGCCTTGACCACGGTTTGCCTGACTCCGCTTGCCTGTTTCCTGCCTTGACTCCGGTTCGTAGTTTTGACCCTGCTTATCTTCAGCCTGCCCTGACCTCGGTTCGTGACCCCGACTTCTGCTCGCTCGCTGCCTGCCCAGACTCCAGTCCGGATTCCACTCCTGGGTTTCTTCGTTCTCGCCTAAGTCCCAGCGGTCCGGGTCCCTACGGGCTCCTCCTGGGGGGACCTCGGGCTTCCAGGGCGAAGTCTCCTAAGTCCTAGCAACCCGGGCTCCCACAGCTCCTCTGGAGGAGTCTCGGGTTTCCAGGTGAAGATCCTATTGCCCAGTGGGAGTTCTGCCTACCGACTGTTCCCTCGGGCCAGTCGGCCCAAGGATCCACATCCGGATTGTCTCCAGCACAACAGTTTGCAAGGCCATGGATCCGGCAGACCTCGCCGGGCTACAGGCCATTCCGGGTTTGGCCCAGCGGTTGGTTCAGCAACAGCAAGTCCTGGATTCCTTGGCTGCTACAGTAGAGTGGCTGGCGTCTCGCATGGATACCGAGCCGCCCGCGCCCGTTCCAGTACCGGCACCTGTTCCTGCACCACTGGTAACCCTCCAGTCCCCTACGCAGCTCCCAGCACCCTCTCGCTATGCCGGGGATGCCAAGGCATGTCGAGGGTTCTTAAATCAATGTTATGTGCGCTTTGCACTACTGCCTAACCAGTTTCCTACTGATGGCACCAAGGTGGCGTACATTTTTGCCCTGCTGGACGGACGGGCCCTGAATTGGGCTTCCCCCATGTGGGAGAATAATGATCCTGCACTGGGGGACTTGAATCGCTTTGTGGAAGAGTTCAAAGTGGCCTTTGATGAGCCAGCACGACAGGCTTCCGCTACTTCAGAGTTACTTCAGCTCCGGCAAGGGTCACGGACCTTGGCAGACTACGCTTTGGATTTTCGCACCCTCGCCCACGAGGTAGGCTGGCAGGATGAGGCCCTCCGGGGCGTGTTCCTGGAGGGCTTAGCCGGTCGTATTAAGGACGAGCTAGCGGCTCGGGACCTGCCGGAGACCCTGAGTTCCCTGATTGACTTAGCAGGTCGAATTGATCGGCGTTTGCAGCAGAGGGCGAAAGAGGGGCGCCCTTTCCGACGTTCGACGTCTGTGACTCCCAGGTCCTCGAATTCGAGTTTGGGGTCGCGAGGACCTACATCTTCACCTGCAACTGCCTCTGACGAGCCCATGCAAGTGGGTCGTTCGTCTTTATCACCCGAGGAAAGGCAGCGACGCCGGGACTTAAGACTGTGCCTGTACTGTGGAGGAAAGGGCCACTACCTTGCCCAGTGTAAAGAACGGGCGGAAAACTCCCGCGCCTAGGTGTAAGGGAGGAGTGTCCCCTAGGCTGCCTTAGTCCTGCTCCTCAATGTACTATACCGGTAACCTTGGAATATCCAGGTGGTTCCTTCCTCACGCAAGCCCTAGTTGACTCCGGGGCTGGAGGCAACTTCATTACTAAAGAGTTGGTGCAACAGTTGAATCTCTCTACGCGACCTAGGACTCCTGCCTTGCGGATAACCTCTATTCAGGGTACTCCTTTATCAGGGTGCATCTCCACCGAGACCGTCCCGTTGATTTTGCAGACGGGCTTGCTACACACAGAGGAGATTTCCTTGCTAGTGTTGGAGAGAGCTGTACATCCGGTAGTTCTCGGGTTACCCTGGCTTCAGAAACACTCTCCTGTGATTCACTGGAAAGATTTTCAGATTATCCAGTGGAGTTCGGAGTGTTTCCAATCTTGTCTCCAAGCGAAAAGATTCCAACGGATTCCGCTGGCCCACACCGTACCGGTATTACCGGCTCCGTATGCTGACTTTCAGGATGTCTTTTCCAAGGAAAAAGCGGAATTGTTACCGCAACACCGACTTTTTGACTGTGCAATAGAGTTGCTTCCAGGTACTACTCCCCCCCGGGGACGAGTTTATCCTTTGTCTCAGCCAGAGACCCGGGCCATGTCTGAATATATCTCCGAGAATCTGGCTAAGGGCTTCATACGCCCTTCCAAGTCTCCCGCCAGAGCAGGTTTCTTTTTTGTTGCCAAAAAAGACGGAGGCTTGCGGCCTTTCATTGATTACCGTGGCCTCAATGCTATCACCAAGAAGAACCGGTACCCACTTCCCCTCATTCCGGAGTTGTTGGACAGACTCCAAGGAGCCCAAGTCTTCACTAAATTGGACCTCCGTGGCGCATATAATCTGGTTCGAATCCGCCCCGGGGACGAATGGAAGACGGCGTTCAACACCCGGGACGGCCATTATGAATATCTAGTAATGCCGTTTGGACTGTGCAACGCTCCCGCTGTATTCCAGCACTTGATGAATGAGGTTCTGCGTGACTTATTGCATTCCTGCGTGATCGTCTATTTGGACGACGTTCTTATACACTCCCCGGATCTTGCTTCCCATCGGCAACATGTGAGACAAGTACTCCAGATTTTACGAGACCACCATTTGTATGCTAAGTTCGAAAAATGTCTCTTTGAACAAGAGTCATTACCCTTCCTCGGGTTTATAGTGTCTTCTACGGGTTTCCGGATGGACCCCAGCAAGGTATCCGCCATCAGGAAGTGGCCCTGACCTGAGGGGTTAAAAGCATTACAACGCTTTTTGGGGTTTGCTAACTTCTATAGACACTTTATTCCTCAGTACTCTCGCTTGGTGGCACCTTTAACCGCGCTAACTCGGAAAGGGGCAAACACTCGCCTTTGGCCTGAGGGAGCTTGTGAGGCTTTCGAACAATTAAAGAAGGCGTTCCTCCGGGATACCTGTTTACGTCACCCAGATCCAACACGGCCATTCTTTGTCAAGGTCGATGTCTCTAACATTGCTGTGGGAGCGGTCCTCTCACAAGTCTCTAACTCCGGACATCTCCTACCCTGCTCCTATTTTTCTAAGAAGTTCTCCTCAGCCGAGTGCAATTACGGTATTGGGGATAAGGAGTTGCTGGCTGTCAAACTTGCACTGGAGGAATGGAGACAGTGGTTGGAGGGCTCTCTTCATCCGGTTACAATTTATACAGATCACAAGAACCTGGAGTTCCTTAATCAGGCCCAACGTCTTAATCCTCGACAAGCACGATGGTCCCTTTTCTTTAACCGTTTTAATTTCATTCTGAAGTACCGACCCGCCTTGAAGAATGTACGGGCTGACGCGCTCTCCCATTATGAACTTCAGGAGGAGAAGGAAGACCTCCCACAACACATTATTGATCCCGCTAAAATCCAGTTAGCTAGCACCACAGTCTCCACCCTAGGACGAGTGGTGGTTTCCCACAAAGACCGAAGAAGGGTGTTAGCTTGGGCCCATGACTCACTTTCAGGGGGTCACGCCGGCAGGGAGAGGACGCTCGACCTGCTTAGCCGCTATTACTGGTGGCCTCGAATGCGACAAGATGTCCGAGTATATGTTGACTCATGCCCAGTATGTGCCCGGCAAAAACCGCCTAGTGGTCGGCCCTGGGGCCTCCTGCAGCCGCTGCCTATTCCCGTGGAACCATGGTCCCACATAGCCACGGACTTTGTAGTGGATCTGCCCCCCTCGGAAGGTAATACGGTGATTTGGGTAACGGTAGACCGTTTTTCTAAGATGATTCGCCTGGTACCCTTGCCTAAGCTGCCCTCTGCACCTGAACTCGCACTCCTGTTTACTACACACGTCTTCCGGGTTCACGGTCTACCACAGAGTATCGTATCGGATCGAGGGCCACAGTTTACGGCTCATTTTTGGCGTGCCCTTTGCAGGAAATTTGGGGTCCAATTAAATTTATCCACGGCCTTTCACCCCCAGACTAATGGTCAGACGGAGCGCACGAACCGCACTCTTAAAACTTTCCTCCGCAGTTTTATCTCCGAAAAAGGGAATAACTGGACTTCTCTCCTGCCTTGGGCAGAGTTCGCCTACAACAACCATACCCATGCTGCCACAGGACAAACCCCTTTCCAGATTGTGTATGGACGTCACCCAAGGCCTCCTTTGCCGCTTCCTATTTCCATTCCATCGCCTGCTGCCTTAACCATAGCACGTCAAGTGCATCATCTCTGGAAGAGGATTCAACTCAAACTGAACACCGCAGCAAAGAGGTCCCAGCAGTATACCAACCGTCATCAACGACCAGCGCCAGTTTTTCTGCCAGGTACCAAAGTGTGGTTAAGCACTCGGAACCTCCAACTACCTAACCGCTCTCGTAAGTTGGCTCCTCGATACTGCGGGCCTTTTCAGGTTGCGGAGCGTATTGGTACCGTTTCCTACAGACTTCGCCTTCCGTCTTCACTTCGCATCCATAACGTGTTTCACGTATCTTTGCTGAAACCGGTGGTACTGTCCCGGTACCATCATCCCTCCACAGATGCACTATCATCTCCTACGTCTACTGAGACTACGTATCAGGTACGAGAAGTCTTGGACGTTCGCTTCCATGCCCGTCGCTGGGAATACCTGCTGGCATGGGAGGGGTGTGGCTCCGAGGAGGACTCTTGGGAACCAGCTCGGAACATCTTGGACAAATCATTGCTCACTCAATTTCATCTGGACCATCCCGGGAAACCTGGCCCTCGGCGGAGGGGGCGTAAGAAGGGGGGTACTGTTGCGGTCTCGGTCGCCACGGTGGCGCCCGAGACCTTACCTTCTTCCCGGGTCCCGGGGAGCTGCCGCGTTCCGCGGCCTCAGGACCCCGGCCGCCGCTTCCCCCAGCCGTTTCGGTCCTCCGCGGGCCTGCAGGGCCTTCGGGCGCCATGCGCCGGCTCCCACGCTGCCGCTGGTGTGCTCTCACGGCCAGCCCCGCCCCCAGGCGCGCGCGCGCGGCTGACCTCCGGTTTTAAAGGGACCAGCGCGGGAAAACCCGGCTCCTCCCTTCTCTGACGTCAGACGCTGCAGGGCTATTTAAGCCCTGCAGTCCCTTCTCTTCTTTGCCTTGCAACGAGGTTCACTACTTCCGGTAGTTCTAAGTTGCGTTCCTGGATTGCCTGACTCTGCTCTGCCTGACTCCGCTTGCCTGCTACCTGCCTTGACCACGGATTACCTGACTCCGCTTGCCTGTTACCTGCCTTGACCACGGATTGCCTGACTCCGCCTGCCTGCTACCTGCCTTGACCACGGTTTGCCTGACTCCGCTTGCCTGTTTCCTGCCTTGACTCCGGTTCGTAGTTTTGACCCTGCTTATCTTCAGCCTGCCCTGACCTCGGTTCGTGACCCCGACTTCTGCTCGCTCGCTGCCTGCCCAGACTCCAGTCCGGATTCCACTCCTGGGTTTCTTCGTTCTCGCCTAAGTCCCAGCGGTCCGGGTCCCTACGGGCTCCTCCTGGGGGGACCTCGGGCTTCCAGGGCGAAGTCTCCTAAGTCCTAGCAACCCGGGCTCCCACAGCTCCTCTGGAGGAGTCTCGGGTTTCCAGGTGAAGATCCTATTGCCCAGTGGGAGTTCTGCCTACCGACTGTTCCCTCGGGCCAGTCGGCCCAAGGATCCACATCCGGATTGTCTCCAGCACAACAATTCACAGTCTGGCTGCTATTTGTTTTAATGCTGCATTAAAGATTTATCAGCCTACTCGTACATTGAGGTCATCATTACAATATCTTTTGGTGGTTCCTTCTGTAAATCAAATACGATTAGCCAAATTTAGGGACCGTCTGTTTTTTGTGGCTGGGCTTCAATATTGGACTGACAAAATTAAGTCTGAACCCTCAGTAATTAGATTTCATAAGATCTTGAAGACTTATTTATTCTAGCAAGTCTACGAGTTGTGTCAGTTTGTTCTGTAATTATGCGAGGACATTTTAATCAATAATATAATAGGATCTGATGTGGAGACTGATGGATCTTAGCTGGTATTGAAACCTCGAGATTGGGCAGAATTAAAAGTGCCAATATGTCACAGTGAGAAGGATCTGTTATTGCTGATTCTGATGTTTTTCTGTTGACATGGAGGATGAAGTGCAGGGCTTATATAATGTGTCTATTTTATTCTACTGTTTTATTTAATTATCTTTTAGTATTTATCTATGTTTGACATGTTTTATTGTTATTTAATTCTTACTTATGTTAGAGGTGCTTATTATCTGTGATTTTGGTTTTAATATTTGCTTGATTTTATGGATATTTTATTGTAACTCACCTAGAATTCTGGATAGGCAAAATATAAATATTTTAAACAAAGTAAATAAATAAGACAGATCAGAATCCAAAAATCCAATTGAATATGGTGTGTCAAAGAACAGATGGCGATCAATGGTGTCAACAGCAATGGATAGGTCAAGAAGGATAAGGATTGAATGAAGGCGCTGGCCCATGGTCATGAAGAGGTCACTGGAGACTTTGACAAGAGCAGTTTTTGTGGAATGTTGTCAGGTTGGGGCTTAGCAGGACACTGGCTAGGCATTTAGCCGGATAACTCAGTTATCCGGCTAAATGAATATTTGAACACTTATATGGCTAAATTTTAGCCAGATATTTTATAATTCAGCTAAAATGTAGTCAGATAACTTAGAGGCATTTTGAAAAGGAATTCTGTTAGCCAGATAAGTTATCTAGCTAACTTCAATATTCAGAATTAGCCAGATAACTTATCTGGCTAAGGGGCTTTTCGCGTGTGATAGGATGTTAATTAGCTAGAGGGGAGGAGTTGGGGCAGGTGGAGAGGAGTCAGGGCGGGGTGGAGGAGGAGTCGGCCATGGCACTGTTGCCGGCGATAATGTAAGGAACATTATCGCTGGCAGCCGCATGGCAAATAGCACCACCTTTCACAGTGGCGCTATTTGCACGAAAGGCTGCAGCCAGCCATATTATGGCCGGCAAAATCGCACCGCCGTGGCCTGCCCCCCCACCCCCTTTTTCACTGGATTCATCATTCTGCGAAGAATGATGAATCCAGCCCTATGTCTGGTTGCACCAAAGAGCTACCCTAGTTAGCCTGATAAGGTTATCTAACTTTAAGAAAACCAGCTATATTTAATAGTGCAGCTGCACTACTGAATACATCAACAAAGCTGGATAAGTTTATCTGACTAAGGGCCTCATTTTCTAAAGTATCGCAGGCCTGTGATACTTTAGGTAATGAAGGGTGGGGGCCGAAATGGGGGGGGGGGTGGTCCTGCGCTAGCCGGCAGCGATCGCACCACCACGGTGCGATCACTGCCGGTTTCGCACCCAATAACAGCACCATAGAAGGTGCAGCTATTGGGCACGAACTCGGATGCGAAAAGACCCTTACCTTTTCGCCGTCCGCGGGGTCTTTGCGGAGTCGGCCCCGGTGACTCCCCAACTCCTCTTCCGGGGCTGACTCTGCCCCCATCCTGGTATTGCACACGATAAGGGACTTTTCGCATGCGAAACGTCCCTTATTGCGTGCGAGCCACTTGGAAAATGACCCCCTAACTTTGCTATCTGGCCAGTGACTGAATATGCTCCTTTCTGAGATTTATTCTTAATGCAAAACAAGAGTTACTTTATCACCGATACCAGGTTCAAGGCACTTGGAATTTAAGTTTCAGAGTACATGGATGCAAAGCACAAGGTGCTCAATATTCACAAGAGTTTAACTGGATAACGTTTGATTTAAAAGAAATAATGCAAAATCCACTCACTCTTTAACTGACAACTAAATCAAGTAAATACTGCTCTAAGTATGACCACTATTGAAAAAGCACACTTTGAACATTTAACACATGGCTGGTATTTTTCAGTGCATATCGAGTTATAATTTTTTTGAGATTTTAGTCAATGCAAATAAAATCTTAATAAAACAAATCATAAGAACATAAGATATGCCATACTGGGTGAGTCCAAAGGTCCATCAAGTCCAGCATCCTGGTCCAACAGTGGCCAATCCAAGTCACAAGTACCTGGGAAGTAACCAAACATTAAATAGATCCCATTGATTAATAGCAGTTTATAGACTTCTCCTCTAGGAACTTATCCACACCTTTTTAAAACACAGTTATACTATCATCCCGATTTTAAAAGGACCATGAGCATAAATAATGGGGGTTACGCACATGGCCAGGCCTTGTACATGCCACGCGCATTTTCGGAAGGGCTCGGCCATGTGCACAACTCCCATTACGTGCCAAAGTGCTGGGCCTCTCCAAAGAGGCAGGCCCGGGCGGGGTCTGGGCGGGAATGGGCAGGGTGGGGGGGGGGGGGGGGGGGGGCTGGGACAGTGCCATTAGCTGTTTCCTGGGGCATGGAAGACACTGCTCCTCTGGAGCAGAAGTAAATATGAAAAAAAAAAAAAGGTTAGGTAGGGATAGTTTAGGGGTCGGGGAGGAGAGAGGAAGAGGGAGGAAGGATAGAGTTAGGGTTAGGGAAGTTCCCTCCCAGTCTGCTCCTTAATTGGAGTGGACTTGGAGGTAGCAGGGAAAGGTCTACCTGCATTGCCGCATGTATTTTCTCCAGTTGCGTACGTGACAGACATGCATGCACCAATTATAACATTGGGCGCACACGTGTGTGTGGATATTGTATTTTATAACATGTGTCCGCCGATGCGTGTGTGTTATAAAATAGCCGCATCCATATGCGCATGCTGGGAACCATGTGCACATGGATGCCCGCACATTTTTTCATTTAAACTTTATTACTTTTTATAATTCATGACTATATATTTGCCATAATACAATACGGGTGTCTACTTTACGAATTACTAACACCAAAATAATTAACAGTAAGAAAATTAGGGAAACAGTTATATCATTTAACTATTAAGCAAATTATATTTAAACTATAAATTTATCCCATGGTTAGACATCCTATTACAATGAAATAAGCAAGAATCAAAATTTTAGATTGAGCATACTCAAAGAAAATTAATAATTAGAAAAACTGGAATACAATTTACCCTGTTATTTACTTTTTGCGAATACCCTTATTCCATTATTCAGCTGCCATTTCCCCAATCAAATTCTTTGCCTCTAGAAACTTTTTCAAGTCTATAGGTTCAAAGTAGATGTAATTTATGTTATTCAGTTTTAACATACATTTACTCGGGTAGCGGATGGTCATTTGAGCTCCCACTTGATCTACCAGATGTTTCAAGGCTAAAAATTCCTTTCTTCTATTTTGGGGTGCTTTGGTAACATCAGGGAAGATCCAGATTTGTTGATTATAATACTTCACAGTCCAGTTCCTCAAATATAATTTCAATACCATATCTCTATCAGAGGGAAAGATAAATTTAACCAGAACTGTTCCTCTCCTTTCAACTCTTTCTTCATTTGATGATTCAAGCAACTCAGTTACGTTAAGAGGTTCCTGTTGTTCTTCCTCTTTTTCTTTCGATTTTCTCCCAGATAAGAAATATATTTTTGCCAGTGGTGGTATGGATTCTGCTGGTATCTTTAACAGGGCACTTGTGCGCCGGCGCGCCTATTTTGCATAGGCCGCCGGCGCATACAAAGCTCCGGGACGCGTGTACGTCCCAGGGCTTTGCTTGGGGGGGCATGTCGGGGGGTGTGTTGGGGGCAGCGTGGTGTTCGGGGGCATGTCCGGGGGCATGGCGGTGGTCCAGGGGCGGGGCCAGAGGCGTGATGGCGGTCCAGAGGCGGGGCTGAATGCTCCAGTACAGCGGCCTGTGCTGGGGCAGGGAGCCGGCGACATGCGCAAGTTACGCCTGCCAGAGGCAGGCGTAACTCAACAGAATAAGGTAGGGGAGGGGGATTTAGTTAGGACTGGGGGGTGGGTTAGATAGGGGAAGGGAGGGAAAGGTGGGGGGGGGGAGGAAAAAAAGTTCCCTCCGAGGCCGTTCCGATTTCGGAGCGGCCTCGGAGGGAACAGAGGCAGGCTGCGCGGCTCGGCGCGCGCAGGCTGCCGATTTTGCGCAGCCTTGCGCAGCGCCGACCCAGGATTTTAAAAGATTCACCCATATTGTTTGAATTGTTCTTGGGTCGAAATACATCTGATTAGAGGAAAATTAATAACCCTCAAATTCAAGTATCTCAACTCATTTTCAATTCTTTCCATTTTTTTCTGCTGAACTAATTCCCCTTGCATTACATTTTTTTTTTTTTTTAAATCAACCCCTAATTGCATAACCATATCCTCTGGCAATGAATTCCAGAGCTTAACTATGCACTAAATCAAAAAGAATTGTCTACAATTTGTTTTAAATGCACTACTTGCTGACTTCATGGAGTGCCCCCTAGTCCTTCTATTATCTGAGAGAGTAAATAACTGATTTGCATTAACCTGTTCAAGTCCTTTCATGATTTTGTATACCTCTATCATATCCCCCCTCAGTCATCTCATTTTCAAATTGAACAGCCCTATTCTCTTCAGCCTTTCCTTATAGGGGAGCCGTTCCATGCTCCTTAACATTTTGGTCACCCTTCTCTGTACTTTCTCCAGTGCAGCTATATCTTTTTTGAGATGCATTGACCAGAACTGCACACAATATTCAAGATACGGTCTCACGATGGAGCGATACAGAGGCATTATAACATCCAACATTTTATTTGCCATTCCCTTCCTAATAATTCCTAATGTTCTGTTTGTTTTGACTGCCTCAGCACACTGAGCTGATGATTTCAATGTATTATCCAATATGACACTTAGATCTCTTTCCTGGGTGGTAATTCCTAAGATGGAACCTAACATCGTATAACTACAGCATAGGTTATTTTTCCCTATATGCATCAACTTGCACTTGTCCACATTAAATTTCATCTGCCATTTGATGTCCCAATCTTCCTGCTTCACAAGATCCTTCTGCAATTTAACACAATCTGCTTCAGATTTATCTTTTCTGCATAATTTTTTGTCATCCGCAAATTTGATCACCTTATTCTTCATACCTCATATTCCAGATCATTTATAAATATATTAAAATGCACCGGTCCAAGTACAGATCCCTGTCACTCCATTTACCTTTTTCTACTGTAAAAACCAATCATTTAATCCTACTGTCTGTTTCTGTCTTTTAACCAGTTTGTAATCCACAGAAGGACATTGCTTTCTATCCCATGACTTTTCAGTTTTCTTAGAAGCCTCTCATGAGGGATTTTGTCAAACGCCTTCTGAAAATCCAAATACACCACATTCTACCAGGTTCACCTTTGTCCACATGTTTATTAACCCCTTCAAAAAAATGTACGAGATTTGTGAGGCAAGACTTCCCTTGGGTAAATCCATGCTGGCTGTTTCCCATTAAACCAGGTCTATCTAAATGTTTTGTGATTTTATTCTTTATAACAGTTTCCTCAATTTTACCAGCACTGGTCAGGCTCTCCGGTCTAATTTCCTGGATCAAACCTGGAGCTACATTGGCCACCTTCCAATCTTCAGGTACAAAGGGTGATCTTAATGATAGTTTACAAATTAATTGTAAATTAATTGTAATAGGTCTTATTCTCTTACGGGGGGGGGGGGGGGGAGGATTTTCAAAGCCCGGCACGCAGAAATTCCGGCAGATACGCAAGTGGCCGGGCCGAGCGAGTGCCGAGTGCATTTTCAAAATGGCCCGGCCACACACGTTTCTGCCAGTACACGCAGAAGAGCTGGGGTTTTGAAAAGGGTTAGGTCTGGGGCGGGGTCTGGGTGGGGCGGGGGCCAGCTGGGACAGCACCATTTTGCTCTATCCTGATGAAGTTCACGCCGGCAACTGGCAGGCGCACACAACTTCTGCTCAAAGAAGCAGGTAAGTTTTGTAACAAAAAAATAGAATAGTTAGGGTGGGTTTAGGGGTTGAGAGGGGAAAAGGGAGGAAGGTGAGATAGGAGGAAAGGGAAGTTCCCTCCCTGCCTGCTTCTTAACTGGAGCAGACTGGGAGGGAACTGGGCAAAGGCCCGATCACGTCACCACGAGTGAGTTAAAAAATTCCCCCTCCTGCATGTGTGAGTGGACACCAGCACGCATATTCACGCTTCGATACAAAATCGTACATGCATATGCGCGTGCATATTGGATTTTATAACATGCGTGCAGTGACATGTGCATGTTATAAAATTGGCTTGTCCATGTGCTCACGCTGGGAAGAGCACACATATGGACACTCACGTGGCCATTTAAAAGTTTATCCCTTAGTGAGTACATTCACTGTCTTGGATTACATTTTTTGATCTGTTTGTAATAGGAGCTTGCTGTCTCTTGTAAGCTAACGCAGGCTCTGTGTTTTGAAAATATCTGCATCAGAAAAAACAAAACATCAGCTGGAAGGATCAATCTGGAGGTATGTATTTATGTGAAGCATGAAAAGGAACCTTACAAACAGAAAAAAAAAATTCATTAAGTAAAGTATTCTTGAAAGAAACTTATTGCTTAGTAGTGACAGACTGCACAAACTTTAAACTTTATATGAAGCTATATGTGAATAAAAATCCACTCCCATAAAACTCTCAGTACAAAAAAAAATCCATGAATATGATTGCCATTTAGGAAAGACCATAGGAAACGCTCTACCAATCTACTAATTTAGCAAATTAGCAAATTAGCAAATACTAATTTAGCAAATTAGATTTGAACAAAAACGGTTTTTAATAATGAGCAAAATAATAAATACTATTCTTTCATAAAGTGAAAGTAAAAATAAAAATAAAATAAAAATAATAAAAAGTATGAATAAAAATTACATAGGGCCTCATCTTCTAAAGTATCGCAGGCCTGCGATACTTTAGAAGATGAGGGGCGGGGGGCCGAAACGGGGGGAGGGCCTGCGCTAGCCGGCAGCGATCGCACTGTCACGGTGCAATCACTGCTGGTTTCGCACCCAATAGCGCCACCATAGGAGGTGTAGCTATTGGGAGCGAAAGCTGCCGCGAAAAGGCACTTACCTTTTCACTGTCCATGGCGTTGGCACAGTCGGCCCCAGTGACGCCCCGACTCCTCCTCTTCTGGGGCCAACTCCACCCCGACTCCGCCCTCATCCTGGTATCGGCATGGAAAATGAGGCCCATAGTAACTTAGCACTATCAATATTACTAAATATCTTTATCCTAAAAGATATTAAAATAAAATTAAATTAACTTTAAATTTAACAAAGCATAAAGATGGAAAATTAAAATAACATCATAATAACACAACATAATAAAAGAAAAATGGATCTACTTAATCTTTTATTCAGTAATTCTAAATGCTTCTCTAAAGAAGTATGTTTTTAATGATTTTTTAAATTATTTAGAATTTGAAATTTGGCGTAAGGCATTTGGTAGAGCATTCCAATGTATAGGACCAGCTACAGAAAAAGTTCTATGATGGGTAACATTTAATCTTGCTAATCTGACTGAAGGCATGTCCAAAAGGTTCATAGTCAGGGATCGAAGCTCTCTAGAAGGTTTGTATATTCTCAAAACAGAACATAGCAAGGATGAATTAGGGCTATGTAATAGAGAATGAATTATGGTCAATATTTTCCACAAAATCCGATAAGATATTTACTGTAATTTTAATTTAATTTTATGATTTATTGATGTTATTATTTTATTTCTTGTAAACCGTTGTGATTGAATACAGAATGATGGTATCCAAAAGCAATCAATAAATAAATAAATGTAAGATGCTATCATTTCTAAAAAGGAAGGGTCTCACTGATTGACAGCTATATTAAGTGATAAAAATGATATACTAGAGCAAAGCTACATGATAACGTATGCCAATCAAATTTTTCATTCAGCATTCATTTTATAGTTAGGATCCAAACTTGCTGATGCTTATTAAGGAGCTAAGCCATATCACCCCCTTCTCCTCTTCCCCCAACCACCCGAGCACTAACCTTTCTGTCCCTTACAAATATAGAAGATGAATGCCAGACTGGAATAGCTAGAAAGGTAAAAAGTGTGCAAGAGGCATGGGCATTGTTAAAAAATACTATCCTAGAAGCACAGTCCAGATGTATTCCACACATTAAGAAAGGTGGAAGGAAGGGAAAATGATTACCGGCATGGTTAAAAGGTGAGGTGAAGGAGGCTATTTTAGCCAAAATATCTTCATTAAAAAATTGGAAGAAGGATCCAACAGAAGAAAATAGGATAAAGCATAAGCATTGGCAAGTTAAATGTAAGACATTGATAAATTAGGCTAAGAAAGAATTTGAAAAGAAGTTGGCCGTAGAGGCAAAAACTCACAGTAAAAACTTTTTAAAATATATCCGAAGCAGAAAACCTGCAAGGGAGTCAATTGGACCATTAGATGATTGAGGGGTTAAAGGGATACTTAGAGAAGATAAGGCTATTGTGTAAAGATTAAACAATTGCTTTGCTTCTGTGTTTACTAAAGAGGATGTTGGGAAGATACCCGTTCCGGAGACAGTTTTCATGGGTAGATTCAGATGAACTGAACCAAATCACGGTGAACTTAGAAGATGTGGCAAGCCTGATTGACAAACTGAAGAGTAGTAAATCACCTGGACCAGATGGTATAAACCCCAGGGTTTTGAAGGAACTAAAAAATGAAATTTCAGATGTATTAGTTAAAATTTGTAAACTATCATTTTTGTTGCTCCTCTGTATCTTTAATAGTTCCATATTATTTATTTTTTTAGATGGGATGAACAGAACTGCACATAATACTCAAGATGCAGTCACACCATGAATTGATAGTCTGTTTTATTTTTCTACCCTTTCCCCTCTCCTCCCCGACCCCAACCCCTTCCTAGCTACTCACTTTTTTTTGTTCGATTACTTACTGCTCCTTGGGCTGGCCAATGATGCTGTCTCAGCCTGCCCCCTGCCCTGCTTCTCCCCACCCCCTTGCCTGCCCCTTTTGCAGGGCCCAGCACTTCTGCATGTTACAGAGTTTATGTGCATGGCTGGGCCCATTCTAAAATCTGCATGGCACGTGCAAGACCAGACCGTGTGCGTAAGCCCCATTTTTTACGCACGGGCTTTTTAAAATCGAGCCATCATGAGATGTAATTATATTTTGATGGCCTGGAGGGGAGCAGAGTTTTACAAGAAGTGTCATGTGGCATTAAAGGGGCTGTGTGGCCTGTATGAGGCCCCTCCCCAAAATGCAAAAGTGTTCCTGGTGGGCCAGTGGCTCCCCAAAAGTATAAGAGAGCCCTGGTGGGCAATGATTCCCAAAAAGTACATGTGTCCCTGGTGAGCCAGTGACCTCTCTCACCAATTCCCTTGACCCCCCCCCTCAGAAAAAAAAATCAGGGAGTGGTCTCTGACTCCCTTGTGGACTTTAAAATATATAATGCCCAAATCTGTCCCCTCTGGGTGTTTCTCAGTTCCCCCAAGCTTATCTAATAGTTGGGGAATATTCAAATGACAATGTTATTTTCAAAATGACAATGGCTGACTGGCTGATTCCATTCATTCCCCTTTCCATGTAGAGGCCAAACTTAAATTCAGAATGGTGTTGGATGACCTTATGCAGTATTTTTGCCTATAACATGCTCCCCCCTGACACCAACTTCGTTACTGAGGACCTTAGAAGTGGTAGGAGGGGACGGGTTCACCTAACAGGTGGTTGGGAAGTGTAGCTGATGGGTGGAAAAGGGCATTGGAGCCCTTTGATCTTTGGAGTTGAGGGGTTTAGGTACCAACAAGGGTGGACTGGTGCAATTGCTGCTTGTTCTAGGCAGCTGAGGAGGGGAGGGGGGCAACATTATAATATTCTTTGCCTCTAGGAGTGTGGGAGGAGGGGATGATGATCAGGGCAGCAAGGCCTATCAACAGGTGGTGGAGATTACAATCCCTATTGGAAAACTGGCATAAATGACAGCAATAATGCAGATGCATTATATTTCATTAAAAAACAATATTCTTGCTATTTGTGCTATTATTCATAAACTGCTTAACATGCTAACCAGTTTATTTGCATGTGCTATTCCACACTATAATCCACGTAAATAGTAATGTGGACTAATTTTCATGGGGGGTGGGATGGGGCAGTAGTTTGCATTTGGCCTAAAGGAGCATGGTAGCATGCTATATAGACCTTCTCGTTTCTATGATAAATATGTTTAGTACATAGGATCCTAAAAGAGATCATAAACAGCACTTGGCAACTCATTCTCATTCTAGACAAAACAACATGAATAAACTCTGCTTTTATTTTCTTAATTTTTCTTCATTGAATTAATTCAAGTCCAATGAATTGAGAGAGATGAGTAGCAGTCCTTTGCCTCATCAAACTGCTAAATGAGCCATATAAAATATATAATCAATTCTATATACTCAGATAAATGTATTTCAGTAAAATAAATCAATTATAATCTAATGTTAAACATCACTGTTGATAAAATTAAATCAAATGTATAACATAAGGAAAATATATGTTCAAATATATTATACATAGTAACATTAATTCAGGTGGAACATCTTGAGGTCTTAATATATTCAATCCTCCATCCAAGTAACTCAACAATGTAAGTTAACAATTCAATACACTATTAGATTTAAATACAGAATTTAGACTCCAAGGGGATTTATATTCAGCTGCTGTGCGACACTGCTGGTTAGCTGGATACACTTATTCTGCTAATTAGTGTTGTATATTCAGTGGCACAGAAGGGCTGCTGAATATACTTGGCTATCTTAGTTAATCAGATAAGTTTATCCAGTTAACTTTAGGATGGCTCTGTGACCCAACCAAGTTAGCTAGATAAATTATCTGGCTAACTCTAAATATAGGAATTAGCTCTATAATTTATCCAGCTAATTTAACTACTCCCTGTTGCATCCATTCACTCCTCTGACTTATCCAGCTAAATACTTAAATGACTTATCTAGCTTAGTGGTGCCTGATAACTTTAGCTGGATATTCAGTGGCACCACTTTGCCGGATAAGTAGTACTTCTCTGGGTAAGTGCCATTTTGAATATTGGGATTTTGGGTTAAGGACAGAAAATACAAATAGCATAAATGTATGGGTGAATAACCCATTGCAGAATGGTCTGTGGGTAGCATGTCAGGTCTCAATAGGATCTTTTTGGAAACTCTTCCTTCTGCATACCCCTCACATGTCAAATATTATTTTTAATATCTTCCATGTGTCCAAAATAGATCCTTTTACAACATTTGTTATTTGGCAAAACCCAAATTTCAGACTGCTGTGATGAACAGGAGTAAGGGAGCAGGGCATAATATGGGTCTTGGGTGGAGTCCCAGGATGGGCAAGAAAGAGAGGTGGGAGGAGGGAAGGTTGGGAAGGTTAGAAAGTGGGAGAGTGGATGTAGAGAACATAGTCAGGGGTAGGGTGGGCAATGGACATCAAAAGCCCCTATCTTTTCTTGGCACACCCCTTTTCACTGGCAGAACATTACAGGAGCTTCAGTGGCGAAGTGTTGCATAAGCATACCTTCACCACAATGATGAGACAGACTGGCATGTCCCAGGACATCCCTTGTTTGGCAGCAGCCTGGCTACAGCAGCGACCCAGCTCCACCAAGCAGCAAGGACACACCTTGGCTCCTGAGGCATCTGTTGAGAGCCTGAGTGATAAATTATTAAAAATAAAATTTTTTACAGAAGATTTGTGTGAGAGGAAAGGGAGGGGCCCCACTGGAATGCTGGAATTAGGGTATTGGCCGAACGTGACATGGGACGGGCTTGGTCCCTAGCAGGGATTCATGAAGACCCGTATTGGCCCTATTGACAATGAACAGTGGAGATGCAATCATGGTATCCAGTACTAGTTAAGAGATAAGCAGCTGCATTTTGTACCAGTTGGAGGGGTTTAATTACATAACGGGGAAGGCCACAATACAAAGAACTGCAATAATCAAGACTTGGGGTGCAGTTCTCTGATTAGCAATTTTTTAAATTGGTACTGAATATTATGACCATATTTCCCCTGTTCTTCAATAGCTTCACTGGTTACTATACAATAGCACATTCAATACAAGTTAGCTGTGATTATGTATAACTTCCTCAACAATGTTTCCTCTCCCTGGATTTGCTCTATTCTAAAAATACACACACTCTCAAGAACTTTATAATCCTCGACCCAATCCTTACTAGATGTTCTCAACCTATGTTTCACCTGATTGACAATACCTTGGGAAAGGGCCTTCTCCATAGCTGGGCCATAGTCACATAGTAACATAGTAATAACAGCAGAAAAGGACCAAATGGTTCATTCACTCTGCATAGCAAGCTTCTTATGGTAGTATCCGCTGTGCTGTGCAGGCTACCCCAACGTTTCCCTTAAGGATAGCAACTTGCACTCCGGGCAGTTATTCCCAAGGCTTATGATAACCCATAAAAAAATTTACTACTAGCAACATTTTTACTGGGTGATGAGCCTTCTTGAAAATTTAGACAATGCTGACATGTTTTGCTTATGGACTTGACCTTAGAATTAGTCCTGTGCTTTTTCACTTATGTCTGCATATCAGTACCCCAGAATGTAAAATTCAGGGCACCTATTGAATGTCACCAGAATCAAATTCCTTTTCCACCCCCCCTCCCCCACACACACACACACTCCGCCATCAAAGCAGAGAGTGATGTAGTTGCATGATAGTAATCCCTTGCCTTCTGTTAAGGGTAGTAACTGCTGCTCTGTTCAGGTTACCCCCAATGCTTATCAGTTGCCCAGACTATAAAAGTTGGGGCCCTCGGCTGTTGTCTGAATCCAACTCCCCTTTTCCCCCTGCCTTTGAAGTGGAGAGCAATGTTGCAGTTGCATCAAAAGTATCAAGACTTATGGAATTCCCTTCCTGTATCTATGCTGCATGAAAGATACTAAGTAATTTAAAAAGCTTTAAAAACCCATCTTTTCAATACAGCATTTACAGCAGGCAACTAAGACACCCTTGCCTCCTTCTTAGGGCAGATGCTTATTATTCTCTTGGCATACTCCTGGAACCTTATTTTGTCATAGGCTATGTTTATACCTTGTTATGTTTATTTTCATATTGTTTAGTGATTTTATTGTATATGTTTTGCTGATACTCACCCTGAACTATGGATCGTACGGGAAACAAATCCTTTAAATAAATAAAATGGATCAGTGGGCAGTCTTGGTCTTTTGGACTGTTTTTTTGCAGGTGGAAAGGGGAAACTCTGAGCTGGAGGATATGTATGTATGTATGTATGGATAACAGTTTTGTGGGGCTGGGATGCTTCACCAGCATGCTTCTATCATGCTGCTGGCCCGCCTCCCCCCTTTTCCTCTGAGGTAGGTGATGGTAGAGATTGAAAAACTATGGTGTGATGTGCTATTGTATTGAGGTATTGTGTTGGGGCTTGTGGTTGCCATCTTGCTGGTAGCTTGCTTTTGGGGGAAAAGAGTTGGCCATATTGAAGGTGGCACATATTACAGTATATATATTTATATACAATATGGGGTCCATTTTCAGCCACTGTGCAGCTCGGCTAAATAGCTGGATAAACATATCCAGCTAACTAGCAGGGTATATTCAATGGTGCCACTGAATGTACCCGGATATAATAAAGTTAGCTGGCTATGTTTAACCAGCTGTTCTGGATTTGCTAGGGAGTTAGCAATCTGTTCTGAATCTGATGCTTGATGGGAGGAGCAATCAGATAGTAGTTAGCAATCCGTTTGGGATTTGTAGTTATATATGACAGTTGAGGGTGGATCCTTGGACCAGTGGCAGATGACCATGCCCCCGGGGAATGATCCTGAGAGGGACCACCGGTCAGGCTCAGCGTAAGGAGACAAACACACACTAGTTCTTTATTAGACAGTATACTGAACCACCAGAGATGGCAGTAGTGAGCTGGTAAGCCCGGCTGGGCTTGTCCCTCAGATACTGGAACAGCGATCCCTGGAGACTGAGCTGAAGAGAGACTGAAATATAGTGAGTACGCAGGGTATGCAGATGGTAACACTCACACAATGTCCCAATGAAGCCCAGAGTTGGAAAGTATAGGCCCTAGAGGAGCGAGTACCTGGTTCCAGGGAAAGATCAGAGAGCATGATGGTAACTCACTGATGTAGCTGATATAGTTGGTAGTGAAGACTTCCAGGCAGAGGAATATATAAAGCAAGTCTAGGATCAGGGCCCTCGAGGAGCGAGTACTGGTTCCAGACTGTCACCTGAAAAGACAAGGAGAGAGCGAGGCCCCCAAGGAGCGGGTACCTCTGGTAAGGCTGGGGAGGCAGAGTAGCTTAGGTAGCGAAACCCAACCCTTGCTAACTCGATGTGTTAGCAAATTCCAAGACCTTAAATATCTGTCACAGGTAACGTCATCTTCGGGGCACGACCCCGAGGTTCGTGCCAATGCCGGTACTTCAATCGGGGCCGCGGTTGCAGCGTTGAGCCGGTCCGGGAACGCCCGAGGATAATTGGCAGGAGATCGCCGCAGCAGCCAATCTTCCCGTGGAGAGGGAGGCACCAGAGAGGTGAGGATGGAGAGAGGGTGTCGGGCACCGACGGACACAACAATACCCCCCTTCAAAGGGCGACTTCCTCTTCGGGTACCAGGCTTAGGTTTTGAAGGATGCGCGAGGTGGAACCGATGAAGCATCTCTTTGTCCAGGATATTGGTCTGAGGCTCCCAAGAGTTTTCTTCGGGGCCGAAACCTTCCCATTTTAGAAGATATTCAAAAGTCTTGCCTCTCTTACGAACATCCAGAACTTCTTCTACTTTGTATTCCAAGTCATCTTCTGCATTGATGACAGGTGGATCTTGAGTCTTGGAAGAAAATTCACTAAGTATGAGTGGTCTCAGTAGAGACACGTGGAAGGCATTATGAATGTGGATCCCAGGTGGTAGCTTCAGACGATAGGTAACTTGGCCAATACGTTGGAGGACTTGGAACGGTCCTACATAGCGAAGAACAAACCGAGAGGAAGGTAGTTTGAGTCTGAGATGTTTGGTGGACAACCAGACCTTATCTCCTTGCTGGAAGACTGGAGCTTGCTCATGGTGTGCGTCATAGTACTTCTTGGCACGATCACTCGCTTTGATTAGCATGTCTCTTGTCTGAGCCCACAATTTATGGATATCATCAGCAGTAGATTGGGCTGCTGGAGATGTTACTGAGAGCTTCAATGTTGGGGGATGTCCAAAAACCACTTCAAATGGTGACTTTCCAGTAGATGTTGCTGGATGAGAGTTGATGGCGAATTCAGCCCATGGAAGCAATTCGGCCCAATTATTCTGTCGAGACGTGACATAGGCTCGTATGGACTGCTTCATTGTATGATTCATCCGTTCCATCTGGCCATTCGACTGTGGATGGTAGGCTGAGGTGTAGTCTAAAGTGATGTTAAACAATTTACACAAAGCCTTCCAGAATCATGCAGTGAATTGGGACCCACGGTCAGATACGATGTGTGAAGGTAGGCCGTGGAGGTGAAATATGTGCGTTATGAAGAGCTTTGCAAGCTCCAAGGCTGAGGGTATGCCAGGGAGTGCCACGAAGTGTGCCATCTTGCTAAAGCGATCCACAGTCACCCAGATGGTATTCATTCCTCTGGACCAGGGCCGATCTGGAGCTGGCAATGGTTGCATCTGACCCCACGGTTGTCCAGAAGCAGGTTTGTTCTTAGCACAGTTGGTGCAGGATGCCACGTAAGAATAGGTATCCTTTTTTATAGTAGGCCACCAATACAGCTCCTGTATCTTGAGCAGGGTACGGCGTTGACCAGGATGTCCAGCCAGCTTTGAATCGTGCGCCCAGAAGAGCACTTTCTTCCTGAGGTTCTATGGAACAATAATCTTTCCCATGGGCACAGACTGAGTGGAAGTCAGGAGGATTTTCTTCAGGTCAATTATGTGCTGTGGCTCATCAGGCACATCCTCCGAGTGAAAAGAGTGTGATAGAGCATCTGCTCTGGTGTTTTGGTCTCCAGGGCGGAACTTGAGCACAAAATCAAAACGGTTGAAGAATAAAGACCATCTGGCCTGTCTGTAATTCAGCTTCTGTGTGTGACGGAGATACTCAAGATTCTTATGATCCATGAAGACAGTTATTTGATGTTGAGCACCTTCGAGCCAAGGCCGCCATTCCTTGAATGCAAGCTTTATTGCCAGGAGCTCCTTGTCGTCAATCCCATAGTTCCTCTTGGCTGGAGAAAATCTTCGTGAGAAGAATGAACAGGGACACAAGGGTTTCGAGTCTCCAACTTGGCTTAACACAGCCCCTACCCCAACATCCGAAGCGTCAACTTCTACTATGAAAGGCTTATTGGGGTCTGGATGCCGCAAGCAAGGTTCTGTGGAGAAGGCAGTCTTCAATCTCTCGAATACTGAAATGGCCTCCGCTGACCATTTTGAAGCGTTGGCGCCCTTGCGGGTTATAGCAGTCAAGGGTACAGTTAAAGATGAATAGTTCTTTATAAAGCTTCAATAGTAGTTAGTGAACCCCAGGAATCTTCTTAAAGCCTTCAGGCTGGTAGGTTGAGCCCAATTCTTGATATTTTTGAGCTTGTGAGGGTCCATTTGGAAGCCTTCCTTAGACACAATGTAGCCTAGAAAAGGCACTGAGTCCTTGTGAAATTCACACTTAGAGAGTTTGGCATACAGCCGGTGTTCACGAAGGCGGTGGAGTACTTGCTTGACGTCTGTAATGTGGGTGTCCAAATCCTGGGAAAAGATTAGTATATTGTCCAGGTATACCACCACGTTCTTGTACAGCAGATCCTGCAAGATGTCGTTCATCATATTTTGGAAAATGGCGGGTGCATTGCACAACCCAAACGGTATTACAAGATACTCGAAGTAGCCGTCTCGCATATTGAAGGCCGTCTTCCATTCATCGCCGCTCCGAATGCGAATAAGGTTGTAGGCCCCCTTCAGGTCAAGCTTTGAAAATATCTTGGCCCCTTGCAGCCTGTCAAACAACTCCGAGATTAACGGCAAGGGGTAACGGTCTTTGATCATGATTTAATTTAGACCTCGGTAATCGATACATGGATGTAGGGTACCGTCCTTCTTCCCCACAAAGAAGAAACCTGTGCCAGCCGGCAACTTTGATGGTCGAATAAAGCCCTTCTGGAGATTTTCTTCAATGTATTCTGACATTGCTCTATTCTCTTTAGCCGTCCTTTCAGTGGCTCATCATTGGGCGTCAGCCTTATGGCACAGTCATAGGGCCTATGCGGAGGAAGAATATCAGCTGCTTCTTTGGAGAATACATCCCCGAAGGATGCGTATTGGGGCAGCAGTCCTGGCATCGCTGGAGTCGTAGACATGCATATGATAGGAGATATCTCCTTAAGGCACTTCCCATGACATTCTGGGCCCCAGCGGGAAAGATCCAGAGATGCCCAGTCAAATTGGGGTTGGTGCACTTGCAGCCAAGGTAACCCCAGGATAATAGGGTGCAAAGCCATCTCCAGTACAAAGAAGGAAATTGATTCCGTGTGGAGAGCCCCGGTGCGAAGAGTGACTGGTGCAGTTTCGCAAGCCACGTTGCCTGGTAAGGGCTCCCCTCGAATGGAGGATAACAGTAGTTATCTTTCAACTTGATGAGGGGAATTTTCAAGTCTTCCACTAGACGTTGGAGAATAAAGTTGCCTCCTGCCCCTGAGTCCACTAGGGCAGGAGTTTGAACCGTGATTGGTCCGTAAGTCAAAGAGACTGGGAGAGAGCGTGGAGGAGATGTCACAGTATGGCCTAAGAACAGTCCTCCTGCAGGACTTAGGCCCGTCCATTTTCCAGACGAATGGAGCATGTGGAGACATTGTGGCCAGGCTGACCACAGTACATGCAAAGGCTGCGCTTCTTCTGAAATCTTCTCTCTTTGGAGGTCAAACAACCGTGACCCAGTTGCATAGGTTCATCTGTATCAGCAGCAGGGATTACTGGAACCATCCGAGGTATAGAGACAGCACTGGCTTGTTTCAACCCGGGTACCACCCAAGGCCGGAGTTCCTTCACCTTGTCCCGGAGTCGTAGATCAATCCGAGTAGCTAAGGCTATTAATTCGTCCAGCGAGTCAGGTGTTTGGCGAGCGGCCAGCTTGTCCTTCAAACGGTTATCCAGGCCTCTGCAGAAGAGAGTCTTGAGACATTTGGGGTCCCAGCAAAGTTCTGCCGCAAGAGTTTTGAACTCGATGGCAAATTCAGCCAATGATCTGCTGCCTTGCTTCAAATCCACTAAAGCAGAACCGGCTACAGACATTCGAGCAGGGTCATCGAAAACGGATTTAAACAAGTCCATAAATCCTTCTATGTCCTTCAAAATAGAATCCTTGCATTCCCACAAGGTAGATGCACACGACAAAGCCCTACCATCCAGGTATGAAAGGATGTAGGTAGTCTTGGAAAGAGCTGTAGGAAATAAAGACGGCTGTAAGGCAAAGTGCATGTAGCACTGGTTCAAAAAGCCCCGGGTCTTCTGGATTTCTCCAGCCAATTCTGGTAACCCTTTGCCCCTTTATGGAGCCTTAGGCTATTCATTTGATGCCATTTTGCCATAGTCTAGGTATCTTGGAGCTCTGTTCCCTTTCTGATAATTTCTTCCTATAAATTTCATGAGAATTGATGAAAAATTCCCAATTCTAGAGCTCAGAATAGGCTGAAATGTTTCCCCAATTTACTTTAAATGAAAAAAAATTACAGTAAATGCTTTTTTTTATTTTGAAACTAATGAAACAATTATGTTCCCATGAAACAAATGAATGAAATGAAACAAACCATTTTCTTCTGTACATCCCTAATGGAGATATATACATAAAATAAAATTAAATAAGTAGATAAGTAGTGACAACAGTTAGATTATGGGGCTATAGGGCAGCTGCAATGAGATTGTTGAAAGCCATTTTCTTTACTGAATATCTTCTGTCTCAGCATTGTCTGTTCCAGATTGGGGTCCTTGCCTAATTGGCCAGAATGGCTCCCAAGAAGAAGATTATAGGGCTATAGGGCAGCTGCAATGAGATTGTTGAAAACCATTTGCTTTACTGAATATCTTCTGTCTCAGCATTGTCTGTTCCAGATTGGGGTCCTTGCCTAATTGGCCAGAATGGCTCCCAAGAAGCAAGCAATGACAGCAGTCACTAAGGACAGGATGAGAATGAAAGCATAGAAGAGCAAATTTGACAAGCCCAGCACCACAAATAAGTAGACCCTGGTGCAGAAAGCTTGCAAGCAGAGGCAAAAGGCACAGAGTCACAAGACTACATGGCTGAGACTGTTATGGGACCGAGCTGAGCCCCGGTCCCTCCTCCTACCTTGGAGTCGGCCCGGCCCGTGCAAATCCACCCCCGGCCTCCCAGGCCTGTTCCGTGGCCTGCCATGGCGTCTCCGCTGCGAGGGAGACGCCGCCAACTTCCCGTCACTGGCACCGCCCCCTAGGCGCGCGCGGGCGCAGGAGCTTCACTCTTAAAAGGGCCAGCGTGGGAAACCTGGGACAGCTCCTCGATGACATCTGACGCTGCAGGGTATATTACCCTGCAGCTGGGATTGGATCCTCGCCTTGCAACGAGGTTCCTCAGGGCTTCCTGACTTGCTAGTTGCTGTGATTTTGTCTGTTACTGCTGTCTTCGACCCGGCTTGCTTCCTGACCTGTCTCCTGCCTTTGCCCCTTGGTTTGGTATCGACGTCTGACTGCTGGCTTCCGACCTGGCTCCGTCCCACAACTCCATCTTCAGCTTCTGTTCCTGGCTTGGCTTCGTCTTCTGACCTTCTGGCTCCCGACCCGGCTTGCTCCTGGACTCCGACTTCGGCTTCTTCCTCATCTCAGGTACCCGGTACTTGCTGGCCCAGAGGTTTCTCCTAAGTCCTAGCGGCTCGGGCTTCCAAGGGTGAAGACTCTTCTTCCACCTGGGTCCAGCCATCGTCCATCTCTTCAGCTGCTGCCTGGGCCCTTGGTCGCATAGGACTCCACCTAAGTCCAAGAGGTCCGGGTCCCTACGGGCTCCTCCTGGGGGGACTTCGGACTTCCAGTGGTGAAGTCTTCTCTGAGTTTCTCCGAGCCGCCTCCCACCTGGGACGCTTGCTATGGCCTGCCATAGCATACCATCCTCTGTCCCAACCGGCCCAAGGGTCCACGACTGTAACAGAGACAGTGTATAGTAGAGAATAGTTTAACAGTCCTCTGCTTATCCACGGTAGGAGCAGAGTGAGCTTGCTCAAGCTTGGCGCTGTCAGCCACTAGCATGATGCTTGGCACGCAAGAGGATCAGGATAAGTCTCCTGTGGCTTACCCGGCTGCAGGGAACAACTCCTCAAACCCTGATTCTGACTCTGATATTAGTGATAGAGAACTGGCCTTAGCAATTGTTATGCAAACATCACTTAAGGCCTTCAAAACAAAAGGAGATTGTTGCGCTGGTGGTGGACCCTTGGCTCGAGGTGGGGTTGATGCTACCCGTAGGGCAAGCCTCATGGGTCCCCACCATCGGGAGGTGGTGCAGACCAGGAGGCAGAGACTGACTGGAGCTTCACCAATACCAGCCCTTGTTCCCTGCAGGTTGAGCCCTTGGGTGCCGGGGCCAGCTGGTCTTAGGCAGGCCTCTATCAGATGATTCCCAATGGATGTTGTAGCAGGTAGTCAGGGACCAGCAGAGGTATTGGAGGGACTGAAGCAGGTCCGGACGAGGCAGGGATCCAGAAGCCCGGGTGGCAGAAGGCCGAAGCCTGACAAGGCCATGTCCAAGGAGATACCAGAGGCAAGGTCAGGAACAGGCTGGAGTTGGGGCAGGCGGCAGAGCTAGACAAGGTACAGTGGAGCAAGAGTCAAGGCCAGTAATCAGTCCAGAGCGTATTTCAACAAAGCAAGGGTCAAAGCCTGTAATCAGTCCTGAGCGTAGTCCAGTGAAGCAAGGGTCAAAGTCAGTAATCAGTCCAAGACAAAGCTAGGTAGGAACCAGGAACGGAGTCAGGAACGAAGTCAGGAACAAGGACGAGCAACGAAGCACACGACTTTCATGGAGACCTGTTGCCAAGGCAAGGAATGAGTAGCAGGCCCTGCCTTAAGTAGCAGGGCCCGATGATATCATCAACATATTATCAGCACTCATCAGGGATCAGGAAGGGGAGAGCAGTGATGCCAAGACAAGGAAGGGACAGGAGAGAATAGAAAGAAGAAATCAAAATATTGAAAACCATAAATAACTGGGCATCTAATTCAAAGGACACTTCTATTTTGTTACATGCACCTGATGGGTTGCTTGATCTCCTGTGTATATTTTGAGAAGTTCATTAGTTTGTGAATTCGGTGAAGGAGCAAGTCTTGGGATCTTTGAATATTATTGTGCACTACCTGGATGACTTCCTGTTCATCAGGAAGTACACTCCAGAATGTGATTTTCTTCTGTCAGTCTTCAAGAATATAGCAGACAATTTTGACATCCCCTTAGCTCAAGGCAAAAGAGAGGGCCCTATTAACTTCCTAGATATTGAGCTAGAACACTGCGTGAAGGTTTCCAGGTTGCCACAAGAAAAAATATGATGGATCAAAGAACCCATAGCAGTGAAGAGGTGAGTAAAGAAGGGAACACATGGGCAGTTCCAATCACTGTTGGGACTGCTAACCTGTCAAATGATGACCATGGGGAGAATATTCATGAGGATACTCACTTTGGCTACAGTAGGTATCAACAAGAATCACTATCATATCCAGGACATAAAGGCAATAAATAGAGATTTAAGGATTTGGGAAGAAGTTTTGCATTCCTTCAATGGGTTGGCAATCTGGCCAGACCTGCCCATATATAACAGCAAGTTAGAACTCTTCATAGATGCCTTGAAGATGTGGAAGGTGGGGTTAGATTTTGACATACCGTACCTTTCAGGAAGTCATGTGCAGAAGCATTGTCTGATACTTGGTGCAGATTAGGCACCATCGGAGATATCTCCTTCCTCAAGCTATTCCCTATTATGGTTGCCTTGACCATATGGAGGATTTGGCTATACAATAGGAGTGTTATCTTCCATGGTTGAATATATCAATAGACTATATGCTATTACTGAGGGAGAGGTGGTATTATTAAGGCAAACTGTTCTGAGATGTTTACCTTTCATGCTATGATTGTACCTGGAACTAAAAAGAGTATTGCTGATGCTGATTCTCTTTCCCACTTCAAGTGGTCATCATTCAGGATTCTAGCCCTGTAGGCAGACATGATTCGAACTCTGATCCCTCCAGAAGTATGGCAACTTGACCCCCTCGAGGTTGGAAAATGTCAGACAACAAAAAAAGAATTACTTAGATACTATCCCCAACTTCTAGAGATTTTGGTTGAGTGCTGGTGCTAGCCTTGCTTGGCCCATCAATTTAAAGATACTGACATGATATACATTACATTGCAAGAGTGAGGCCATTGCAGGATCTAGGGTGGCAACCTGATTAGCAGGTATAACAATCTTTTCCAAGGCTCTCGGACACAGCAACCAAGTAGTGAATTTTACAGTGAGAAGGATGAGGCAGGGATAGGTCATACATCAAGAAAATCATGGGATTCAAAGCACTTCATCATGAAGGATATCATGAGACAGATGATGAAGGCCCTAGAAATTGTGTGCTTCAATAACTTTCAAACTCGAAACTCAGCTGTTTCGTTTTAAATAGCTAAACAAGCAGGCAAAAGCTGGGAGTTTGAGTATTTGTTTTAAATAGCTAGACAGAAGCAGGCAAAAGCTAGTTTTGTATGTTGTTTTAAATAGCTAGTGAGATGCAGGTTAAAGCTAGGAATTTTGTTTGTTTGTTTTAAATAGCTAGACAGAAACAGGCAAAAGCTAAGAATTTTGTGTGTTTGCTTTTCCCTCCTCCCACTCCTCACCCACCCACCCACACCTAGCTCATCCTTTCAATTAAAAAAAAATAATATTCAGCCTTTTAACAAACTAAGGATTGCCCCAGGCCTTATCAAGAATTTAATATGTTTACAGGGTGCCCTAAATTAAAAATATATTGGAATAAAATACAATGTCTGTTGGAAAAAATATTAAATACTAATATAGAATGGTCAGGTAAACTATTGTATTTGCATTTATATGAACAAACTAGTATATTATGTGGTAGAGAAAAATATTTTGTGTATATCATTATTGGCAAAAAAATTTATTAATGTCATGGAAGGAGGAAGAGGCCTCATTATATGATACATGGAGTAGATTAATGAGACAGACAGCATGTTTTGAGATTCAAAGAGATAAAGATATTCAAAACCCTCATCAAAAAATAAATTAAAAAGATATTTCCTATTGTGGAAAGATTTGCATTTATTTATTAATTTCATTTGTTTAGAAGGGAATTATTTTAAGGGAGAATGATTTTAATAGAAAAATGTATTACATAAAGATTGGATATGACTGAGTATGTTTTAGGTGTGTGAGGGATGATTAAAGAGGAAGAAAATAAGTCAAATATAATAGATGTTAAATATATGCATAAAATTTGTTTTATATATAAATTGTTGAATTTGGAATTTCTACATATAAAGCTTATTTCACAAAGTAAGAAGTATGATATTGAATGACTTCCTGTAATTGATCAAATAGATGTGGAGTGAAGTAGTTGTGGTGGACGGGTGAAGGTTGGGGATATTGTTAATGCTCATATTGTATTCTTTAAATTGCATTTTTATAACCCCGACTCCTACCCTATCTCAGATGATGATTCAGGGCTTCTTTACACCGTTGAATATGATGCCGGGAAAGTGTCCGCTGTGGCCGATGGACAGGAGCAAACTCCGGAGGCTCTGGACTTGAATATCACTTTAAGCCCCGGTGCTTCCGTGGCACCTCTGCCGCTGAGCCACGCAAAACCCTGCTTTCGGGTCAAAATGCTGAGCCCGTGGAGGTGGAAGCAGAAGGCCATGTCGGGGCGAAAAATGGGGAGAATGATGCAGTGGCAGGCATGGTAATAGCAAACCCCAGAACTTCACTGCAGCATGAGATGGGAGAGACCGGAGAAAAAATCTTGAATGCCTTACCATTAACATCAATGCCAGAGGCGCAGGAAGGCTTGATGGTGGCCTCAGGTGTGAGGCAAGAACGCCGTCAAGAAGGTTCAGTAAGCATTATTCTTCCTTCACTTGTGGATCAAACCCAGAAAATGACATTAGAAAACGTTTGGGCTGTACTACTTGAACTGAAAACTTCAATAGTGAATATGTCTAGCATTTTGACTGATACACAAACCCAAATTCAAAAATTGGACCCAATAGTGACTCAGCATACTGAAAAGTTAGAGGGATTACAAGATCAAGTTACCCAAATCCAGTCTGTTCAGACTGGATTTGGGTAACTTGGATTAATACAAGCTGAAAAGTCTAACACATGGAAAATTGAAATTATAGAGAATCAAGCAAGATATAAGAATCTGAGGGCAATAAATTTTCCACGAGTAAAGATGATATTGCTGCTGGAACAATTTAAAAAGTTTTTATTGGAAAATTTATCAATACCTCAAAATGTGATACCACCTATTGAGAAGATTTTCTATATAATTCCTGGGAAACAGACAGGAAAAGAGCTACAGAATGTAGGAATTCAAGCACAAGACATAGAAAATTTAACGGATTTCTTAGAGCAGTCCATAGAAGAACAAATTGAATTTCGGGGGATGTTGTGTATAAGATTTGTGTTTTCATCATACAGAGACACTATTTTGAGGTCATTCCTGTTAAACAGAGGAAAACTCTATCTTTGCCAAAAAGTGTGGATTTACCCGGACATTATGAGAGACACACAATTACATAGAAAGAGATTCTTGCAAATGTCCCAGGAAGTAAAAAATTTGGGAGCTCATATGGTAGTTCGTTACTCAAGTAAATGTGTGTTGTACTTGTGTTAAAATTAATAGTCAAAGATATGTTTATTTTGACCCACAAGATTTGCGTAGATTTCTTGATTCATATGCCTCTCAAAATAATGCTACTTTGAACCGTTCACGGGAGTAAGAATATTGATGTAACCTTCTGATTTAATATTTATTTCCTTTAATGCTCTTAATTAGAATCTTGGATCTCCTATTTCTTTATAATAATGGATGTATAATTTGCAGAACCTTAAAAATAACTTTGATAAGAGAGTCCAGATTCCGTTGAGAAATACTTCTTTAAATTTTTGCGTAACTTAAACAGGATATGTATACTTTAGAAGAAGAAATTAATGGGAGAGTTAGTATAAGGTATTATATTAGGGTGGTTGATGTTATTATATGACCTATTTAATGGCTAGCATTTTTGCTATCTATGGGCCTCATTTTCTAAAGTATCGCAGGCCTGCGATACTTTAGGAAATGAAGGGCGGGTGGCAAAACAGGGGCCGGGCCTGTGCTAGCCGGCAGTGATCACACCATTGTGGTGCGATCGCTGCCAGTTTCGCACCCAATAGCGCCACCATAGAAGGTGTAGCTATTGGGCGTGAACACGGACGCGAAAAGGGCCTTACATTTTTGTCGTCCGCAGCGTCTTTGCGGAGTTGGCCCCGGTGACGCCCTGACTCCTCCTCTTCCGGGGCCGACTCCACCCCCATTTTGGTTTCACATGCGATAAGGGACGTTTCGCATGCGATGCGATACTGCACGCGAAAATGAGGCCACATGTAATGTTAAAAATGATTAAATAAAAAATTTTTTAAAAATGGCATTATTATAGTTTGACTTTGACATAAGATGTGTCGACATACGCATGTTATAAAATAGCTGTGTCCATTTGTGCATACTGGGAACTGCACTCGCATGGACGCGTGTAGGTCTTAAAATCGGCACTGTAATTGGAGTGGACTGGGAGGCAACTGGCCAAAATGACGAGATGGATGTGTTTTAACTTTATATGTTGAAAGGAAAACTCATTAAAAAAGATTTGAAAATAATCAAGAGTTTAATCATCCAATTTTAGATCACTACCAGATAAATAGTGAATACACTAATACATCTAAAGGACTCCAATTGTACACATTCCAGCTCACATAAAAACCTAAACTTAACAAGGAACTGAACAAAATTAAGATGTAGACAGCAGTCCAGCAACAAGAAGGGGGCCTTCCAGTCTTTTCAGTCTTTTGTATCACGTGTCACATGTATGATTGTTTATCCACCAGTGAGATGTTGTATGTGTACAACTGGTGCAAAGAGCTCCTGTCTCTCAAAAAACAAGTCCAATGTCTGGAGGCTAGAGTGGCAGACCTAGGGAAGCTAAGGCAGATAAAGAGGTCTATAGATGAGTCCTTCAGGGACATAGTAGCCAAGTCCCTACTCCAATCTGGCAGCCCTGGTGTTGCCTTGGAGGAGGAAAGTCTTCTGGTTAGAGATCATCAACCGGGTTCAGCAGGAAATGATCCTATAGCAAGGACATACTCTCCAGGTAATGCATTGTACTCTCACACCGAGGATGTGTCTCCCAGGGCTACTGCCCAGGAGGGAAGGGTTAGATCGGCCGGCATAGTTGGTGATTCAATTATTAGGAATGTAGAAAGCTGGGTGGCTGGTGGACGTGAGGATTGCCTGGTAACATGCCTACCTGGTGCGAAGCTGGCAAACCTCATGCAGCACCTAGGTAACATTTTAGACAGTGATGGGGAGTAGCCGGCTGTCATAGTACATGAGGGCACCAACGACATAGGGTGGAATCAGGCTGCTGGTGTTAACCTTTAAAATGAAGATTGAGCAGCTTTTAAACTAGAACAAAGGGGAAAGCCGACAGTTGCTCAGCAGTACATGGTTTGGAGGGAAGACCATTCGAAGGATGCTAATGAAGCATTAGAGTTAGGGCTTCCTAACAGATAAGTTCCAATAATAAGAACTGTAGTACATGTGCCTATAAGTAAAGAATTACCTGAGCTAAAAGATTCCAAATTATCCCTGCTAACTGAAAAGCAGAATGTTAATACAAACAAAAAACACACTCGGGCGGATTTTAAAAGCCCTGCTCGCGTAAATCCGCCCGGATTTACGCGAGCAGGGCCTTGCGTGCCGGCGCGCCTATTTTCCATAGGCCGCCGGCACGCACAGAACCCCGGGACTCGCGTAAGTCCCGGGGTTTCTGAAAAGGGGCATGTCGGGGGCGTGTCGGGGGCGTCGCTGAGCGACGCCGCATTTGGGGGGCGTGGCACGGCATTTGGGGGGCGGGCCCGGGGCATGGCGCTGGCCCGGGGGCATTCTGGGGGCGTGGCCGCGCCCTCCGGAACTGCCCCGGGGTCGGGTCTCGGCACGCCAGCAGCCCGCTGGCGCGCGTGTGGATTTACATCTCCCTCCGGGAGGCGTAAATCCATGGATAAAGGTGGTGGGGGGGGTTTAGATAGGGCCGGGGGGGTGGGTTAGGTAGAGGAAGGGAGGGGAAGGTGAGGGGAGGGCGAAAGAGAGTTCCCTCCGAGGCCGCTCCGATTTCAGAGCGGCCTCGGAGGGAACGGAGGCAGGCTGCACGGCTTGGCGCGCGCCGGCTGCTCAAAATCGGCAGCCTTGTGCGCGCCGATCCAGGATTTTATAAGATACGCGCGGCTACGCGCGTATCTTATAAAATCCAGCGTTCTTTTGTTTGCGCCTGCTGCGCAAACAAAAGTACACGATCACGCAGTTTTTAAAAATCTACCCCACTTTGAAAAGTCTGTATGCTAATGACAGAAGTCTATGAAGAAAGATGGGAGAGTTAGAGAGTGTATAGCAGTGAACGATGACATAGACTTAGGTGCCGATTTTAAGATCCACACGAGTCCATGAGTGTGCGGTTCCCAGTATGCACAAATGGACACAGCTATTTTATAACATGCATATGTCGACGCATGCATGTTATAAAATACTCTTCCCATGCGTAAATGCTCACCAGAGTTTAATGTCCTCATGCGTATGTATGGGCGGATGGTCTCTTCCGCGTGTGGGGGGGAATTTTAAAAGGCAACGCACGACAACGCGACTAGGGCTTCCCCAGTTGCCTCCCAGTCCACTCCAATTAAGAAGCGGACTAGGAGGAAACTTCCGTATACCCTACTTAACCTTCCTACCTGTTCTCCTCCCTGACCCCTAACTCCTTCCTAGCTACTTACGTTTTTTTATTCCGTTACTTACTGCTCTTCCAGAGCAGAAGTAACCTCCAAGCGCTGGCTGGCTGCCGGCGCGCACTTCCTCGGGACAGCGGCTAATGGCACTGTCCTCGCCCATCCCCGCCCCACTCCTCCCCTCCCAGACCACACCCCCAGCCTGCCCCTTTTGCAGGGCCTGGTACTTGTGTGCGTAACGGGTTATACTCGCAGCTGGGCCAATTCTAAAATATGAACAGCATGAGCAAGGCCCGGCCACGCGCATAACCCTTCTTTGTTACGTGCATGGCCCTTTTAAAATCGGGCCTTTAATTGGCATCTCAGAGACCTGATGGAAGGAGGATAACCAATAGAACAGTGCTATGCCTGGGTACAAATTATATTGCAATGTTAGAGAGGAGCAACTTGGTGGCAGGGTGGCCCTTTATGTCCAGTATGGCATAGAGTCCAACAGGATAAACGTCCTGCAAGAGACTAAATGTACAATTGAATCTTTATGGGTAGAAATCCCTTGTGTGCTGGGGAAGAGTACAGTGATAGGTGTATACTACCATTCACCTGGCCAAAATGACGAGATGGATAGTGAAATGGTAAGAGAAATTAGAGAAGCTAATCAAATTGGAAGTGCAGTAATAATGGGAGATTTTAATTATACCAATATTGACTGGGAAAATGTAACATCAGGAAATGCTAGAGAGATATAGTTCCTGGATGGAATAAAGGACAGATTTATGGAGCAATTGGTTTAGGAACTGACAAGAGAGGGAACAATTTTAGATCTAATTCTCAGTGGGGCATGCAGGATTTGGTGAGAGAGGTAACAGTGGTGGGGACATTTGGGAATGTCCGCAACCTGCCTCCGTTCCCTTCCCCTATCTAACCCCCCCCTACCTTTGTCGGCAAAGTTACACCTGCTGGAAGCAGGCGTAACTTTGCACACACCAGGCCGGCTGCCGCGCTCCATGTTCCGGTCCGGAGGCCGCGGCCATGCCCCCGGAACGCCCCCGGGCCGAAACCACGCCTGCAGCGCCGCCCCCGAAACACCGCATCACTCACGACACGCCCCCGAAACGCCGCGTCACTACTGGCACACCCCCGACACCCCCCCGACACGCCCCTCCATGCAAGCCCTGGGACTTGCGCGCGTCCCAGGGCTTGCGTGCGCTGCCGAGCCTATGCAAAATAGGCTCGGCGCGCGCAGGGGGGGGTTTGGGGTAGGTTTTCGGGGGGTACGCATGTATCTTATGCGCGTACCCCTTTGAAAATCTACCCCATAAAGCATAAGCATTGACAAGTTAAATGTAAGACATTGATAAGCCAGGCTAAGGGATAATTTGAAAAGAAGTTGGCCAAAGAGGCAAAAACTTATATATCTGAAGCAGAAAACCTGAGAGGGAGTCGGTTGAACTGTTAGATGATAGAGCAGTGAAAGGGGCACTTAAGGAAGATAATGTCATCATGGAAAAACTAGACAAATTCTTTGCTTCTGTGTTTACTGAAGAGGATGTTGGGGAGATACCTCTTCCAGAGCTGGTTTTCAAGGGTGATGATTCAGATGAACCAAATCAAATCACGGTGAGCCTGGAAGATGTAGTTGGCCAGATTGACAAACAAGAATATTAAATCACCTGGACTGGATGGTATACACCCCAGGGTTCTGAAATAATTAAAAAATGATATTTCAGACCTATTACAATTAATTTGTAACTTATCATTAAAATCATCCTCTCTACCTGAAGATTGGAAGGTGGCCAATTTAACCGAGATATTTAAAAAAGGTTCCAAGGGCAATCCAGGAAACTATAGACTGGTGAGCCTGACTTCAGTGCTGGGAACAATCATGGAAACTGTTATAAATTATAAACTCACAGAATATTTAGATAGACATGGTTTAATGGGACACAGCCAGCATGGATTTACCCAAGCGAGGTCTTGCTTCACAAATCTACATTTTTTTGAAGGGGTAAACATGTGAACAAAGGTGAACCAGATTTGCAGAAGGCATTCAACAAAGTCCCTCATGAGAGGCTTCTAAGAAAACTAAAAAGTCATAGGATAGGAGGCGATGCCTTTTTGTGAATTACAAACTGGTTAAAAGACAGGAAACAAAGAGTAGGATTAAATGGTCTGTTTTCACAGTGGAAAAAGCTAAAAAGTGAAGTGGAGAGCCTCAGGGATCTGTACTTGGTCTGGTGCTTTTTAATATATTTATACATGACCTGGAGAGGGATACGATGAGTGAGGTGATCAAATTTGATGATGACACAAAGTTATGCAGAGTAGTTAAATCTCAAGCAGATAGGAATTACTACCCATGTAAGAAATCTAGGTGTCATAGTGGATAATACATTGAAATCGTCGGCTCAATGTGCTGAGGCGGTCAAAAAAGCAAACAGAATGTTTATTAGGAAGGGAATGGCGAATAAAACATTGGATGTCATAATGCTTCTGTATTTCTCCATGGTGAGACTGCACCTTGAATGTGTACAATTCTGGTCACTCCATCTCAAAAAATATGTAGTTGCACTGGAGAAATTACAAAGAAGTTTGGTCAAAATGATAAAGGGGATGGAATGGCTCCCCTATGAGGAAAGAAAGAGGTTAGTGCTGTTCAGCTTGGAGAAGACATGGCTGAGGGGGGATATGATAGAGATTTACAAAATCATGAAAGGACTTGAACAAGTAAATGTAAATTGGTTATTTACTCTCTCAGACAATAAAAGGACTAGTGGGCACTCCATGAAATTAGCAAGTCACTCATTTAAAATAAATCAGAAAAAATTATTTTTCACTCAATGCATAATTAAGCTCTGGAATTGATTGCCAGAAGATGTTTGTTGTGTGCTGCATGTTCATAACATTTATGGCAGTCATTGTGGCAGAAGAGATGGATATGAAGGAGGAAGCTGATGCTGGAGAAGGACCTGCTGCAGGTTCAGCATCACAGAGAGCTTGTGCAGAGTCCTAGTACTTCAGCAGAAAGCTCACTGGTTGGCATAAGATCTTCAAGAGTTGTTGAATTTCAGATGAGAGGCTGCTGTGATGCTGATTTGTTTTCCTCTTTTTTTTTTTTAGCTTCTCTGTTGAAGCAACTCTCTCAGATAATAGGACTAGGGGGCATTCCATGAAGTTAGCAAGTAGCTCATTTAAAACAAATCAAAATTCTTTTTCATTCAGCGCATAGTTAAACTGTGGAATTCATTGCTAGAAGATGTGGTTACAGTAGTTAGTGTAACTGGGTTTAAACACAATGAACAGAGCCTTTTCCCTGGCCGGCCCCACCCTATGGAATTCCATGCCCCAGACTTACGCATCGAAACCTCTACAACCAAATTCAAGAAAAAACTAAAAACCTGGCTATTCATACAGGCCTACCCTTCCCATGATTTCCACCTTCCTGACGACCCCCTGAGCTGTGTATAATACTTCTCCTTTGTATAACCTTTTACAATGTGTTTCTGCTCCCCCTCGTGCTTACACTTAATTAAATTTCTCATTCCTCTCTTCTCTCCCCCCCCTCTGCTAAAACCTACTTTGAAACCTTCATCTGCCACCAAATTGTTCAATCGCAATTCCTGTAATTTTCTTCTGTCCACTCAGCTCCTTATTCAGGTTATTGACTCTATCCATAACCAGTTCTTGGGCGATATACCATTGAATTCTGTAAATAGTTACACGGTTTCCATGTTATTTTGTTAATTTTCTGTACGCATAGTTATTTTCCATGTAATGGCACTGCCAAAATGTTACAAGTTATCTGTAAACCGATACTATGTGCAAACGGTTGTCGGTATATAAAAAACTCTATATAAATAAATAAATAAATAAATAAATAAGGTTTGGATAAGTTCCTAGAGGAAAAATCCATAAACAGCTAATAATTGATAAGCAATAGTAGCTTGAGATTTATTTAGTGTTTGGGGACTTGCTAGGTACTTGTGACTTGGATTGGCCACTGTTGGAAATAGGATACTGGGCTTGATGGACACTTGGTCTGACCCAGTATGGCAATTCTTATGTTCTTGTTCTAAGATGTGGTTACAGCAGTTAGTGTAACTCGGTTTAAAAAAGGTTTGGATAAATTCCTAGAGGAGAAGTCCATAAACTGCTATTAATCATTAAGCTTGGGATCTATTAAGTTTGGGTACTTGCCAAGTAATTCTGACTTGGATTGACCACTGTTGGAAAGATGATGCTGGGCTTGATGAACTTTTGGTCTGACCTAGTATGGCACGTCTTATGATCTCTATGTTCTTATGTTCTAACTTTTTATGCCACGATGTGAATCAATGAATTGATATCACATTCTAGAATGAGGCCTCCTTGCGATGGTTATACTGGCAATATGTAAGTCCAATGCAGATTAGTCCTGCAAGGGACTCTAAGATAGAATTACACAGAATAAGGAAGTACATTACCTATCCAGTGAACAGCCTGAGGTCCTACCTTTCACTAAGACCTTCAGGTAGCTGGGCCTTGATTATCCATGAGAATGAACACCCACTGACATTTTTCTAGTTTTTTAAAGTTCCTAAAGATGGCCTTGAAGGCAGCTGATAAACAGGAACAAAGTAATACCTCCCATTCATTCAGAATCAGCGCGGCTAATACTGCTACAGCAATAGGTCTCCTCCCCGAAGCCATAATGGCTGCGTGCAGATTGTGCTCTCGAAGATACCAATTGTATGTGAGACCCGATGAGTATTTTGTGGAACAGTTGTCTTAACAATTTTGCATTTATTTTCCGGTCTTACCCCACAAATGCACCATGTCTAGATCATTGGGCACTCGTTTTTTCAATGGGCCCACAAACGAGCAAAAGGAAGGCTGTTGGATGAACACTTGGGTATAGCTGTGCATCAGATAGCCCTAATTTGGAAAGGATAACCTAGGATGAATTGATGCCACTCATACTCCAAAAGAATGGAAAATTAGCCCCATCCTGGGCTATTATCCTCCATGCAAAAGGCAACAATTTTATATCATTGTATAGTGTTCTTAAGAACATAAGAAATTGCCATGCTGGGTCAGACCAAGGGTCCATGAAGCCCAGCATCTTGTTTCCAACAGAGGCCAAACCAGGCCACAAGAACTTGCCAAGTACCCAAACACTAAGAAGATCCCATGCTACTGATGCCAGAAATAGCAGAGGCCATTCTCTAAGTCAACTTGATTAATAGCAGTTAATGGACTTCTCCTCCAAGAATTTATCCAAACATTTTTTAATCCCAGTTACACTAACTGCATTAACCACATCTTCTGGCAACAAATTCCAGAGCTTAATTGTGTGTTGAGTGAAAAATAATTTTCTCTGATTAGTCTTAAATGTGCTTCTTGCTAACATCATAGAGTGCCCCCTAGTCCTTCTATTATCTGAACATGTAAATAACCAATTCACATCTACTCGTTCAAGACCTCTCATGATTTTAAAGACCTCTATCATATCCCCCCTCAGCTATCTCTTCTCCAAGCTGAACAGCTCTAAGCTCTTCAGCCTTTCCTCATATGGGAGTTGTCCATCCCCTTTTTCATTTTGGTCGCCCTTCTCTGTACCTTCTCCATCGCAACTATATTTTTTTGAGATGCGGCGACAAGAATTTTACACAGTATTCAAGGTGCAGAGGCATTATGACATTTTCTGTTTTATTAACCATTCCCTTCCTAATAATTCCTAACATTCTGTTTGGTTTTTTGACTGCTGCAGCACACTGAGCTGACGATTTCAAAGTATTATCCGCTATGATGCCTAGATCTTTTTCCTGGGTGGTAGCTCCTAATATGGAACCTAACATCATGTACCTACAGCAAGGGTTATTTTTCCCTATATGTAATACCTTTCACTTTTACACATTAAATTTCATCTGCTATTTGGTAATCTTCCAGTCTCACAAGATCCTCTTGCAATGTATCACAATCTGCTTGTGTTTTAACTACTCTGAATAATTTTGTATCAGCTGCAAATTTGATAACCTCACTTGTTGTATTCCTTTCCAGATTATTTATAAATATATTGTAAAGCACCGGTCCAAGTACAGATACCTGAGGCTCTCCACTGTTTACCCTTTTCCACTGAGAAAATTGACCATTTAATCCTACTCTCTGTTTCCTGTCTTTTAACCAGGACATCGCCTCCTATCCCATGACTTTTTAGTTTTCTTAGAAGCCTCTCATGAGGGACTTTGTCATATGCCTTCTGAAAATCCAAATACACTATATCTACCGGTTCACCGTTATCCACATGTTTATTAACCCCTTCAAAAAAATGAAGCAGGTATGTGAGGCAAGACTTCCCTTGAGTAAATCCATGTTGACAGTGTTCCATTAAACCATGTCTTTCTCTATGCTCTGTGATTTTGATCTTTAGTATAGTATAGTATAGTATAGTATAGTTTAGTATAGTATAGTATAGTATAGTTTAGTATATTTTTCCCAGCACTGAAGTCACTGGTCTATATTTTCTCAGATTGCCCCTGGAGCCTTTTTAAATATTGGGGTTACATTGGCCACCCTCCAGTCTGCATTGAGAGTAGTAACTTCATTTTTCTGAATTGATGACTTAGGCCTAGATTCATCAAACTATCACATGCAATAGGGGCATGTCTTATGGTACTAGCTTATTTATTGCTAAGTGCACTATCTTAGCACTGGTATTACCACAGAGTGCAATAACTTTTCAGTAAGTGCCACAATTGTAATTCCTACCTATAACCACAGGGAGGGAGGGAGGGGGAGGGGGAGAGAGAGAGAGAGAGAGAGAGAAAAAAAAAAACACCTAGCTATAATGCTCTCATACTAGGTAGGTATTTATACCTCTATATGAGGCCCACCTAGATACTCAATGTGAGGTTTAGGTATTAGTTTAAGGTTAGGGGCCACTTTGACATGCAGAGTGTGACGTTCAAATAGAACAGTGCACTCTTGTGAAGATTTGATGTCCTTCGGAGTGAGGAAACTCACCCAAAGATGAGACTTGTACAATGTTCTCTCAACCTAGCTTGATGTTACCCAGGTAGAGAGTCCATCAAGCTAGGTTGAGAGAACATTGCACAAATCTCATCTTTAGGTGAGTTTCCTCACTCTGAAGGTCATCAAATCTTCACAAGAGTGCACTGTTCTGTTTGTACATCGCACTCTGCATGTCAAAGTGGCCCCTAACCCCTACACTCATACCTAAACCTCACCTCGAGTAGCTAGGTGGGCCTCCTATAGAGGTATAAATACCTACCTAGTATGAAGTCCTTATAGGTAATCTCTCTCTCTCTTTCTCTCTCTCCCCCCCCAGTGGTTGTAGGTAACTTAAAAGACTAACAATGCTATGTGTGAAAACATCACAGTGTGATAAAGCCATATCACACAGATGAAAAAGGTGTAGTTATTAGCTACATTAAACTGTGCAATATGGCTTCACAAAGCCAGCCCACTTGGCCAGAAATCCCACCCTAAACTCCTCCCCTTTTCCTAATTTGCATTGCACCATGCGTTAAAGGTGCTTTGCGCATGCAAAAACACCATATAGTTGGAATGTTTTCTGCCCTGAGGCAGCTTGAATGTGATATGCTGGCCAATATCAGCTAATGGCAAAATCTGAACAGCTCATGGTCTACCTCAGAAAGTTCTGTTAAGTAAAACTATCAACTCTTTGGAATATGAGAACCCATTGTGTTTAATGGTTACCAGCTTAATATTCATTTCATATGCCTCATTTCACACCGGAATCTTTATCAATTTATTTTCTTTTGAAGAAAGATTCAAATATAAGGATTAAAGAAACAGCATTATTGCAATATAAGAAACAATTAATTAGAAATAATATTATTGCAATATAAGAAGTGATGTTTCTGATTTGGATAATTTTTCATCAGGTGTAAATAAACAAGACACAAATATAAAGACAATTTTTTAAATAATTATTTAAAATTTGAGAAAATAATCAAATAAAGAAAATAGTTTAAATAAAGAAATATAATTCAAAATTTTGACAGGATGAGGAGGTTTCTATGACCAATTATTGTACCAAATAGTATGCTTAGATGTGCAGAGTAATACTCATACTACGGGTCTGAGTTCTTTGTTATAAGAAACAAACAATTACCCCCAAACAATTACCCCCAAACAATTACCAGCAATACCTAGGAATGTTTATTTATTGAACCCTGTATATTACCCTATCCTTTTGTTATTGTTTGCTCATTCCCCCCACCCAATTATTGTTTACACCCAGTTGAACTGCTCATCTAAATTAGCTATTTTTATCTTGTTACTGTGTTTAACTGTTCTTTGTTCCTTGTAAAGGCAATGCCTATTCCCTGGTTCCAAGTTACTTGTAAACCGACATGATGTGCAAACGGTTGTCAGTATATAAAACTGTTTAAATAAATAAATAAATAAATAAATAAAGTCAGCCTTCATAGAAATTTAAATTATCTATTTCACCAGTAGAGATTTTTTCTTATGTGTTGCACAGATTTTTGCCCATTATACAAGGTATTGTTAAGAACAACTTGACTGATGAGAACAGCTTAGGTCTATGTTGTCCTGATCGGGTGCATTTGTCAGACATAGGCCTGAATATTTTTAACAGTGAATTGAAAGATGTTTTGGAAACTCTATTGGTAAGTCATAGCTGTAGCTGTTAACTGGGGGAGCAAACAAATGTTATCAAGGGGCAGTGAAGGGATGGCCAGCATCTAGGGATTCTAAACACTAAACCACTGAGGCACAAATTCAATAACAACCTAATACTTAAGGGAATAGTATTAGAAAAATGTGCTCTTAGTAAACTAATCCACAGGCTCTTGCCCACAATGGGCTTCAACCAGCATCATCTCTTAGAGCACTCTGTTCGTGTCATTTACTTATTCCCATTGTTTTTATCCTATCTCAAAAATTCTATAATTTATTTACTCCTTTTAACCTACAAAGATTTTCTATTTTTAACCTTATATAAATATTATTTATGTTATAATGTTATAGAATCACGTGTCCATGTGTGCACGCCAGGTAGCGTGCGCACATGGATGCACTTGCACAAGTTTGAAAATCTACCCCAATGGGAATAAGTAAATGACACGAACAGAGTGCTCTAAGAGAGGATGCTGGTTGAAGCCCATTGCGGGCAAGAGCCTGTGGATTAGTTTACTAAGAACACATTTTTCTGATACTATTCCCTTTAAGTATTAGGTTGTTATTGAATTTGTGCCTCAGTGGTTTAGTGTTTAGAATTTTGATACACTAGGTTTTGCCATATTTATTATTTGATATTTATATCAGCATCTAGGGATACCAGGAAGCAGTTTGGCAAGAAGTAAAGCATCACTGGTTCTGAGAATGGTGCCAGTAGTGAGATCATTGACTTAATGTAGGCTAAGACCAGTGGGCAATGCAGGGTTCACTGCTTCAACGGCTGGGGAAATGCAGCAACATTGACACTAACTTTGGGGTCTCTCAACTTCTATGGGACAGAGTCATGAAATCTCAGTGACAGTATATAGATCAGCACAGGAATGGTGGCTTTTACAGCCTGATGTTGAATGTGAAATTTTCAATTGGTAGAGGCATCAAAAGGAGATATAACGGTAGGACGCAGGGCATCCCGATTTAGAGCTAGTCTGTTAAAAAGGAGAATGTTTAAGAGGAATGTTGAGATGCTAGCATGACATTTTAGTTTTAATATGTAAAAGTTTGTAATTGTTTTCTACTATTTATGCTGCAGCCATTTTTTATCCACTAAAGTTAAAGAAAAAATAAATATGGATATTTACAGTGGGCAACAGTGTAATCCTTGACAGTGAGATATAAGACTACTAAAGAGCATATAGTATTGGAATCCATTCATCCTGGGATGACACTTGAAAACTGCCTATCTTGAAACCCCTGCAATAAGCTGGGATAAGGGAGCAGGGTAACATGGGTGTTGGGTTGAATCCTTGAGGAGGCAAAAAATGAGAGGGGTTATACAAGGAAAGGTTGGAAAGGTTGTAAAATGGGAGAGCAGAAAGAGGAAAAATGGGCAGGGCTAGGGTGGCAATACGGATGGCATTTGGAAGAAATGAGATGAAATTTGCTATTTCATTTTAGATCGTTTTCAAAATGTAACAAGTTAAATTCTGCTGAAATTTCATTGGAATCTTGTTTTATTTTGAAAACCTATTTAAAAAAAGTCATCAGACAGGCCTAAGCCTGAAGCCAAAGTCTCAGCGAGTAGACTGAGACCCAAAGCAGGGATCCCAGCCTATGCCTGAGCTCAACTCTGGCACCTAGGTCTAGACTCAAAGCCTGAACCTTGCCTAGGCATAGGCCATGACCTGATGAATGGGCCACAGACTACACCTGAGTGTGATGCAGGGGTCAGGAATAGGCCCTTACCCAATGCCGAGGTCTAGGCTGAGGCCTGAGCAAAGTCCCAGGCCTGGAAAATTTCCCAGCAACCCACCCACCAATACTTATCAAATCCATCACCGCGTCTGGCCCTGTCCTGACATCGGAGTCTCAACCCAGACTCAGGCACAATGCCTCAGCCTGGCCCGGAGGCTGGGTCCCGAAGTCGGGAACCTCAGCTTGATCCTAGGCATGAAGCCAGGGCTTGGCCCAGAGGTCAGGTGTCAATGCCTGGGCCTAGGCCAGGGCCTGGACTCAGGCCCATTGCCAAGATCCAGCCTGGGTCTCAGCCCAGACACAAGCCCAACACCGAGGCCCTCCCAGATATCTGAGCCTTGGCTGAGGCCAGGACCTGGACTCAGGCCCAACGCTGAAGCCCAGCCCAAAAGCCAGGATCCAATGCCAGGGCCTCAGCCCAGACCCAGACCCAAGCCTGGAGCCCAGACCTCAGAACTCCTCTTCGGTATTTTCTTTATTTGGCTCTTCTTTACCAATTGATGCCATCCACAGTGCTTGTTGTGCTGGAGTTAATTAACTCCGGTGCATCCTTCCCACTGAAGGACACCATTTTGATATACAGAAGCTAATTCAACTGGGCCTTGCATTGGGCCTAGGCCAAGGTTGCAGCGACCTACTATGGCCTAGGCCCATGCAAGGATGAATCTTCAGAACTACCTGGCCCCAAAACCTAGGCCCAGGCTGAAGCCTCTGCCTTGCACAGTCTTAGGCTGTAGTAGATTGTCACAACCTCGGCCTAGGCCCCATGCCAGGCCCTGGCTTGTGCCAGAACTTAGGCCTCATCTGCAGAACTCCCAGACCGGGTAAGGGGGCCCCCCTTACCCGGTCTGGGGAGGATCCTGGTCCCGGCATTTTTTCAAGTGATAGGAATAGATGAAGGGCATGGGAGGCCCCATTTCTTTTTTTTTTTTTTTCATTTTTTGGCAGGGTTCAATGTTTATTTCAATTTTCTATTGGCAGAAGTATCAGAAGGAAATATAATAGTAGAACACTGGTCACTCCAAGATTAGAGTTAGTCTGTATAAAGGGGGCATGTTTAAAATGAATGTTGAGATGCTAGCATGCACTTTTTAATTTTAATATGTTAAAGTTTGTAAATCTTTTCTATTGTTCCTACTGTGGCCATTTTGTATCCACTAAAGTAAAAGAGAAAATAAACAAGGCCATTTACAGCAGACAACAGTGAGATATAAGACAACTAAAGAGCGTATGGGATTGGGGTCCATTCATCCTGAAATGACACTGAAACTGCCCATGTTGAGGGGGCTATTTGCCTTTTGGACAAAAAAGGCTGAGAAATGAATCAGTCCCATAATCTTTAGCTTAGAAGTAATGTATGTACTCTGCTGTATGCTGTAGCTGTTACAAAAGTGTTCCATTTAATGGAATAGTAGATTAAATATTTATAAGCAACTTACCTAACAAGCTGTTGTATAAGAATTTTCAAAAAAGGGCATGATGCATGGGTTGGAACAAAATACATTTCTTAGAATAGAAGAGAGTATCTGGAAAGACCACCTTAAGTGTAGTGGATCCACATGATGAGTACTAGTGTTTTTCATTCTCATTGCCACATAAATCATTTCAAAGCATTTGTGAGGTTCTCTAACTTATTCATATGAAAGCCCGGATATTTAAGAGAGAGAAGTAGGTAATCTTTGTTTCATCTCCAATAGCATTATCACAGCATAGAAATAACATACGTAGCCCTTTTTCTTTTCTCCCCTTTAGCAGTCAACATTGTCAATACATCAGTAAGTTCAATAATTCAGGTTTTGGATATGGAAATGATTCTGCTATACACCAAAGGAGCAAAGCAGCCGGAGTATTGGCAGCAACACCTAAAGACAGTGACTGCACAGCAAGACAGCAAGAAAAGTGGCATCCAATTCAGAAATCCGCATAGCATGGCTGGTCAGATATAGGCAGAGAATAAATTTGATTAAATCAATAAAGCAGCAAAAGAGGATACCAACAACAGTGACATCAACACCCAAGATACTGAGGGAGGGGTAAGGCAGGAAGAAGCATGGCATCCAACTCCAAAATCAGAGTGCAGAATGAGCCAGCAAGCACAGTATTGAGCATAGCAGTATCAACACACCAAGCCATAGTGTAGTGAGGGTTAAGTCTGGAAAATGAGTGGCATCAGAACCCCCAAAGCATAAAAAAAAGAAGCAAAGAGCACTGTCAATAATACTCCATAGCACTGAGAGAGGAGCAAGGTAGTACAAACAGTGGTATGGTCATTCCAAAGCACTCAGTGGCAAAAATGGCACACAGGCATTCTATGGCACTATGAGAGAAACAAAGTAGCACAAACAGTGGTATGAAGACTACAAAATATAATAAATATTAGAGATGTGAATCGGAGCCGGAATTGGTTCGGATTCGGGTTCCGATTCACATGTGGTTTTTTTAAATCGGGCCCGATCGTGGTTTTGTTTATCGGCTGTGCCCGAGCCGATAAACAAAAAACCCACCCCGACCCTTTAAAACTAATACCTTAGCATCCCCCACCTTCCCGACCCCCCCAAAAACTTTTTACAGGTACCTGGTGGTCCAGTGGGGGTCCCTGGAGCGATCTCCCGCTCCCGGGCCGTCGGCTGCCACTAATCAAAATAGCGCCGATGGCTCTTTGCCCTTACCATGTGACAGGGTATCCGTGCCATTGTCCGGACCCTGTCACATGGTAGGAGCATGGATTGCCCGCGCCATCTTGTGCTCTTACCATGTGACAGGGGCTGACCAATGGCACCGGAAGCCCCTGTGACATAGAAAGGGCAAAGGCTATCGGCGCCATTTTGATTACTGGCAGCTGATGGCCCGAGTGCAAGAGATCGCTCCCAGACCCCCGCTGGACCACCAGGGGCTTTTGGCAAGTCTTGGGGGACCCTCCTGACCCCCACAAGACTTGCCAAAAGTCATTCTCTAAAGTCCCTTTTCGAGTGCGATCACTAAATGGGGGCGGGGTCAGGGCAGAGTCAGCTCCAGAAGAGGAGGAGTCGGGGCGGCACCAGGGCCGACGCAGCGCAGACATCGCTGGCGTCGAAAGGTAAGGACACTTATCGCCGCTAGTTTCGTGCCGAATAACTACACCTTTTATGATGTAGTTATTCGGTGCGAAATCCAGCAGCCAACGCACCGCAGTGGTGCGATGGGTGCCGGCTTTCGCAGGCCCGCCCCTCTGCTTCACCCCCCTGCCCCCCGTTACCACCGGATTCTCTAAGGTCTGCAACCTTAGAGAATCTGATGACTGAGTTTTTCTGGCCTTCCTTGCTATCAGATTTGCCCCATTGTAACTGGCCTGCCAGAGCCTAGCATCAATGTTATCAACAATGTCCTAAATATAACCAACAAAAGTCAGTCTAATCCAAACTACTTATAACTCACTGACTGTCACAAAATTTTAATATTTAAAGTGAGAGCTGGTAGTTTCATATTTTGCTGTTTCTCAGTACCATCAAGGTTAACTTGACAAATAAGAAAAATTCATTAACTGCCACCAAATCATCTCATTTTACAGAAGTCAAAAGAGTGTTAATTTTAAATGTGTTTTAATTGTTTTTTAAATGAATGTAACAATTTTTTTTTATATTAAATATTTTTTGAAAATCTTGTCTTAATGCTCGAATTTTCTGTTTCTCTTGTAATCCCAAAGTACATCACTCCTTATGTTCTTTGCCAGCTTGTAATCACAAGATCTCGAACATTCAAATACTTTATATGTCTTTTTTGCTAAATTTTCAACAAACTTAATTTATAATCCCATTCCTACATGGTCACATTTCAAAGCAAAGTCCTTCCTCAGGGGATCCACAACAAGCCTAGCTTGAACAAACTGGCTCCATATTCATTCTGGGCCGAGGTGGGGTTGACGCTACTCGTAGGAGGGATCCTACGGGTTCCCACCATCAGCAGGCGGAGAGGGCTGAAGGATGGAGGCCTGCTGGCACTTCACCAATACCAGCCCTCGTTCCCCGCGGGTTGAGCCTTTGAGGTGGATGGATCGATCGATTGGTCAGCCCAGAGGCAGCAACAGTGATGAGAAGAAGTCTGTTCTGGAGAGGCGGAGTCCCTGAGATCTGGGGCAAATAGGAACAGAGTCACAGGAATCGCCCGAGCAAGAACAGGCTGAAGCCTGAATAGGCCAAGTCCAGGACGTAGACTGATGGAGCATTGTAGGCAAGCTATAGTCAGGGCTGATGGCAATCAGGATGCAGAGGCAAGACAGGCTGAGGTCTGGACAAGAACAGAGTCAATGACGTAGTGAGGCAATGCAGAGGTCTGGGCTTGGGGAGAAGCAACGGCATAGTTAGGCAATGCAGAGGTCCGGGCTTGGAGAGGATCAGTGACGTGGTTAGGGAAAGCAGAGGTCCGGGCTTGGATAGAGTCAGTGATGTGGTCAGGCAAAGCAGAGGTCCGGGCTTGGAGAGGGTCAGTGACGTGGTCAGGCAAAGCAGAGGTCCGGGCTTGGAGAGAGTCAGCGACATGCTCAGGCAAAGCAGAGGTCCGGGCTTGGAGAGAGTCAGCGACGTGATCAGGCAAAGCAGAGGTCGTGTCCAAGGAAGCAGTCCAAAGGTAGAAGGAATCAGGAACGTAGGAGCAAGGAGAACTGGAACGAGGAACAACGAAGAACAGGAACCAGGAATGCAGGGAGGATCACCAGGAGGCAACGAGTAGACCAGCATGGAGACCTGGTGCAAAGGCACAGGTCAGATTAAACAACACTGAACATATAGTCTTTATTATGAAACTATGTTACCGAGCTTATAAGGCACCTCCACTACTAATAGGAACAGATACATATACAATTTACTATTTGTGCCTCTATGTAAACCGTTGTGACGGTAATATACTGAACGACGGTACAGAAAAGATTTTAAATAAATAAATAAACATTTAAATTAAATCTAACATTTAAATCGAGGCGCGATCCGAGGCGTCCCATCCTACCTGCAGTCAGCAGCCCTGTGGAGATCACCGAGGGAGACGCTGTAGGAGCTGGGACAGGAGCCCGCGCGGCCGGCGCTTGAGCCCATCGGGGTAAGGCCTTCCTCTCGCCCTACCGCCGCTGAGCCCCCGCACCGACCACGTGGGAGTCACAGCTCGCCTGATACGCCCACCGCTCCCCGCTAACCCGCCCATCTCTAACATTTAAAATCGAGGCGCGATCCGAGGCGTCCCATCCTACCTACAGTCAGCAGCCCTGTGGAGATCACCGAGGGAGACGCTGTAGGAGCTGGGAGAGGGGCCCGCATGGCCGGCGCTTGAGCCCATCGGGGTAAGGCCTTCCTCTCGCCCTACCGCCGCTGAGCCCCCGCGCCGACCACGTGGGAGTCACAGCTCGCCTGATACGCCCACCGCTCCCTGCTAACCCGCCCATCTCTAACATTTAAATCGAGGCGTGATCCGAGGCGTCGCACGCCGAAGGAGCGTGACAAAGGGGCCCGCCCCTTTGTGCAGACCCGTAGAGCACTAAGTATATGTCTCTAAACTTATGATCCCGTTGGAATCTTCACCATTTGCATCACGGCCCATTTGAACACGGCATTTTGACTCTGAACCTGTCTGCTCAACGCCTACACAGTGAGTAATTACTTGCTCTCACCTCTACCCAGACTCTCACCTACAAAATGGACAGCAATACAAGAGCCTTTAGGTTAAGGCACTAAGGACTCTACCACACGATTAACCTGATAGCCATAAGTTCCAAACCACAGAGATAGCAGATATCAGAACATGCAATTTCTCTAAAACTTGAAAAAAAAAAAAAAAGGCTGAATGACCCTAACTAAATCACTCTCTTCGCATGAATCTCTCTCCTCCCATACTACTTTTTACTCAGAATACCCTAGTTTCTCAGTCAATTACTGCCTGACCCGCATTACCCTCCACCAGATGACTTCAGTTTATCCACGACACAACCAAACATTTATAATCTCTCACAGAAACTTCCTAACACTCCAATTATCCATACTAACCACCACAGCATTCATCTGGATAACTTCCTAGCCAACGTTACTCATGTACACATACGACATCCCGATCATCTACAACCGGAGGAGATACATCTCAAACCCACTCTACACACGATACTTACCACAAAAGAGATATATTCCGATCATGACATCACCCTTGAACCAACTGCTTGGACTCACTCTCTTCTCCTTAACCTTAATAAATGCACAATCTATCACGAAAAAATCTCACCTCATACACGACTACCTTTTGGAAGCAAAACCGGATTGCTGCGCTATCACCGAATCCTGGCTGAAACCTGAGGATACGGCAATAATTAACCAACTCCCCACACAAGAATACGACATATTCTCAATACCCAGACCTAAAAAAAGAGGTGGCGGACTGCTCTTAGCCATCAAAAAAGAAATAGGCCTATCCCTTCATACCTCTAACTCATCAACCTCGCTCGAAGTAGCAATCTTCAAGTCCAAACACCTTCAAATTTGCCTAACTTATGCCCCGCCAGGAAGCCTAGAATCAGATACATCCCCTTTAATCGAATTCATAGCTAAACACACTAACACAGACTCCCCTGCTATAATAATGGGAGATTTTAACCTCCACGTAGACAAATCACCTCAATCCTCCAGCTGTGAAACATTTCTCAATACACTTAAATATATGGGCTTCACCCAAATCATCAAGGACCCAACATATAAAGCGGGTCACACCCTCGACTTAATCTTCATTAACGAAAACCTTACCCCCTCCTCCTCCACTATCCTCTCACCTGTACCCTGGTCAGACCACAAGATGATCTCTACTACTCTCAAGAACATCCTACCCTCCCTCAAACCTACTCAAAGACCCACGATACAATACAGGAAACTATGCAACCCCGACACCATCAACGCTCACCTATCCTCAGCATTAAACAATCTTGACCTCTCTGACGCAGAATCAGCCACAGCTTCTTGGATGAAAATAACAAAGAACATTGCAGACCTCACTTGCCCTTTAATCACAAAAAGATCCACTCCCAACCATAACAACAGAAAACCTTGGTACACCCCACAACTGAAAACCCTCAAACAAGAACTCAGAAGGAAAGAACTATATGGCGAAAAAACTCATCACAAACCAACCAGGAGACATACAAGTCTCTCATGCACCGCTACCGGATAACCATCTTACAAACCAAAAAGGATTTTTACTCCCAGAAAATTCACCATTTCATCCTCGACCCCAAAGCCCTTTTCTCGCTAGTCTCCTCGCTCACTAAACCCTCCCCCCCATCCTTCCCAGATGATCAAGCCGCCAAAAAAGCTGCTGAGCTTGCAACTTTCTTCAAGAAAAAAATCACAGACCTCATAACACCTCTAAATGCCAATAAGGGCTCCTTGTAGAGTATGGAGGCAAAGAAGACACTTGAGGCAGCTTTCATCGCAGGCAGGAAAAAGACTGGAGCACGCTTTGACACTCTCCTTTATTGTACATTCATCCTAAGGCAGATGATGTGTCATTACATGATTGGCTATTTTCCCATAGCAACAGACGAGTCCCTACACTATTGGCTTTGGCTCAGGGGGTGTGCACGGATCATCTCATTTGCTGCTGAAATCTATACCTCCTGACTTTTGTCCTGCCTCTGACTAGGGAACACCCAGCCCTACTTTCAGGCTATCAGGAATAATTATAAGCCAGAGAAATACATGACAGTCAGGTATCCTTTCCTAGGCAGAGAGGCTTAAGCACAAGTGATGCTTTTATTCAGGCAAAGTTCAGGGAGAAGGGAAGTTAATGTTTAAACCCTGATGAAGTGGCTTGCTGGCAAGCGCATATTTCCCACATCTCACCCTTTCTGTTTTTGTTTAGGTAGCTCAATAAAGCTTTAGACCCTTACTGAAATCTGTTATGTCTTGGTATGGGCTGGAATTAGGGGAAGGGGGATTATGGAGAGAAGAAAGCTGATTTGACGTGGTGTGCCAGCTGCCGATGAGCTCCTGAATCTCCATATCACCCAGAGCTGGTGCAGGTGGTGTGCCAACGCTGCAGGGCTCAAGATTCCCTATTAAGCATCTTACAAGACATCTTTGTATCCGGGCTGAGAGCAAGGTTTCAATATGGATATGAGGTTTGGGTATGCACTGAATACAGCATCACAGGCAAATAATTAAGATAATTATGGTCATTATAATAGAAATCACCCTTTTGAGACCAGAAATATCAGGGAGCTAGGACCATAGCCAGTCCCATGGAGAAGTAGGTATTCTGCCTGAAAGTGGTGCATCAGCAACCATGGTTTCTATCTGCTCTATGGTATGTGTGAGGTTTGCTTTATAAACTGATATGTACACACAGCAATGAGATCCAATTAATGCACAAACACCACCCTTTAAGGCTAAAATGGTTTCTAAGGTATAGCTGTTCTGTAATGCTACTTCTCTAATCTGAGAGACTTCTGTTGTGAGTAGTTTTAATGCATGGACTGTCTGATTAAATATGGCAGTCGTCCAGTTAGCTAAGATGTGTAAGTCTCTGTAATTCATATCATTTGGGTTATATAACTACAAAAGGTAAATCCTTCATCCCCTCTATACTTTCTGTACCTGCTTGGGTCTCCCACTGCACATCCTGAAATCTGCCAATTGCATACATATATGTGGTATAATTATGTAAGTGTTCAGTGATTAATACAAAGGTTCAGTTACAATATGGATATTTCCCACCTGAAGTCCCTTTTCCCATCCCCTGTATCATAGTCCCAACAAAGAGCGGCAGTCTCTTGAATACAGCTACCAATGTGTAGTATGGTATTATTAACTGGAGAGTTAATGAAAACACCTCTCTATAAAGGATAATTAGTCCATACTCTAAGGTTAAATGGTACAGCATGCATTAGTCGTTCTCCGCAGGCTTGGGTTGGCATGTGTGTGCAGATCTAACAGTCTGTTCGATTCAACAGGTGTGAAAAGTTCTGTGCATCAAGAATGTACATGTTGTTCTGTCAGAGTCCTTGTTCTGAATTCGCCATAGCTGGAGAAATAAGGCAAAGGAGGAGGGTGCAGAACACAATTGTTAATGAGTTGGCATTCAGGCAAGAAAAAGCGGCTAATAAGTTCTCTGGAGTTTTCTCAAGGCCTTGCTGTTCTAAGAGTTGTGCAGATTGGTTGGATAGGGCCTTGATTTGTCCCCAGGTCATGTGGTGCTGCTTTTTGCAAGGAGTCCGGTCTCTGTCCTTCTGAGGGCTCTGGAGGCTCATGGAGAAGTTGGGGATCGGGTCCTGTAGACCTGGACACCTTTCCATCTTTCCACGGCTTGATACCTGTGGAAGCAAGCAGAGAAACATATCCTCGTTCCCCATTTTAAGGGAACGGGACCATACCAGACATTAAATATTCTATACAAAACTGATGGCTGTGGGTGACTAACCCTAGTCCCATAATGATTACTCATGGCTGTGTTCTTAAATTTGATATGTTTAGATGATCAATACTTTGTTCAGCCAGTCCTGTTTAGGGGAAAATCCAGGGGCAATCCCTCCTTTTTAGTTTTTGTTTGGTCCAGAGCTCTTAAGGGTATGATTGGCTCTCTCCACAATGGCTTGCCCTGTGGTGTTGTAGGGGATGCCAAATAAGTATTTAATGTTCAATTATTGACGAAATTCATGTAAAGGAATGGCTGCAATAAGCAGAGCCATTTTTCAGAACAGAGGGTAACCCCATTATTAAGAAAGTTTTTATGCAGTGATCAATTTTCATTCAGTAAAATAGCAATAAATGTAAATTAATCATTTAAAGGAAAAGTCATTTGCAGTAAGCAGAATCAAATGACAAGTATATTAGACATTACATTAAACATATGTTACACAAGACTGACATATATTCATTCATCCTGCAAATATTCATTTACACAAAACTGACACATATTCATCCATCCTGCAAATATTCATTCATAGTCTTCTTGGCATCAAGACAGGCAACAGATAACACATAATTTGAGCTAAAAATCTTATCAAAAAGTTATCAAAAACAAAATTAGATCAAGGATCAAAAGTCAAAAGTCAAAAGGCGTTAGAAAAATGTTTGAAAATAAACTGCAAAGTGTTCACCTTCACAACTCCTCATGGCAGGAAGGCTGTAAATCTGGAAAATATTAAAAACTGGCATACAGCAAAAATTTACTAAGGTAAGGATAAAAGTGAAATTCTTACTTTTTTAACCTTGGAGAATCAATTCTATCATTCAATTTAATAAAATCAATTTGGAGTTGCAAGAAAAGGCTTGGGAGGGATTGCTTTAGATGTAGCAACCTTGATCAGTAAAAATTTTAAGGTTCAGAATTCTGTATAAATTTTGTGAAAAAGAAAATAAAACTGAAGTGTCCTTAATACAGAAGGTCTGTAGGTCTGAAAAATAAAAACTATTATACAACAGAATTATTAAAACAATAATATAATATAACTGGTAGAATAGCATAGCACCTCCTAGTGGAGACACCATCATTACTTTATAGAATGCAACTATTGTTCCAGGTTGCAATCAATAATACTCTGAGCTTACTTTCAATGTGGAATATCAGAATAGAATTTCTTCATATAATTATTAGAATAGGAAATTAAACACGCTGTTCAGTAATCTCAGTTCAGTATTAACGAAGTTTGAAAGTATGTTTGAAAGTATTAAAAGATTAATGACAGATTGAGAGGAAGGGCTAGTACAGGAATGCTGAGTTATAACATATATTGTCACGATCAGGTCCCTCCGCTCAGCATGCTGTGGGGCTTTGCTGGGCTTCAGGCCTCTGGCTTTGCTCCTATGACACGTCTTGTCCCCTTGCACAGCTCAGGCATAGCGCTGCTATGGACTCCTCACAGCCTCTAGTCAGAGTGCCAGGCCCAGTCCTGGCACTCCCAAGCAGTACACAGAAAAAGGATCTTAATCAATAAGGAGTTTAATGTGGTGCTGTAGCTCAGCGGCTGCAGCCTTATATTAATGCGGGGTTGTCCTTACAAGCCCCCAGGGTACACAGCATTTAAAACACAATTCCCTTCCCGCCTGTCTCATACATCCATACAGCAATACAGGATTTACCATCCCCCAACCTCCTGGTTATTCCACCTCCATAGAGGAACAGCTGGAGCTTTCCTCTCCCCAGCTTACCTCCATCTCCTCCTCCAGAGACTCTGAGGAGCCGGGCTTTTGTGGCCAGGTCCACCACGGGGGCACGCCCTCTTCCTCAGCCTCCATAGATTCTGCTGAGTCATAGGGATCAGTCCCAATTTCCTCCACCTGTTCCTGCTCAGGCTCCAGCCAGGGGTCAGGTGTTGGTTCGGGGAACCTGGGAAGTGTAGTCTTTGCTACCTTCCTCAGCGCCCTCCGGTGGCTAAGTTTGGTACCACTAGCTTCTGCTCGGCTGTGTCTCAGCTGTTTCTGCCCCGGGCCAGGTCGTACTGCATCACAATATATACTAGAGAGAGAAACTGCAGTACTAAGTCCAGTTTTTTTTTCTTTTCAAAAGTTCTCCCTCCCTCCCCCATGAGTGGCAAGCAAGAGTTAACAGAAAGACAGTAAAGGGGGGGAGGAGCAGTGTTTCTCAAAAGAAAAGAACTGCACCCAAGGAATTAATCCTTCAGTCAATAGGAACTTAAAGATAGCATTGTTTAACAATAGATAACATCAACCATAGACAATGGCTGGCGAGGATTTGCTGATTCCTTGCAGACAGATACTATTTTTCTCCTGTAGGGCAAATTACAATAAAAATAGAAGTTCTGTGCACTGGCAATTCAAGCTATAAACTTAAATCTCAGAGAAATGGAGTCATTTTAAATGTGAGCCAAATTAATTTTGCAAAAAGTGAACATTTCACATGAAATTCACACAGCAATTGTTCAAATTTCAGTACAGTTTTAACATAAGGCTGTGCATACACTTTGTGGGGGAAAATACTCTCAAAGTATGCAGATTTTTGTAACTGAATTCAAATAGAAACTACTCCTTAAGCATGCAGTCCCTCTGCAACTGAACATCGAAGACCAAGAGAAACCATTTTTTCCAAATTTGTACTGTCTGCACAGTTACTTTGCCGCCTAATCTGGTCTGCAATAGGTCATTGAAGTGTATAATTAAATCATTTTTTTCATAGTGATTTTTTCTTTGCTTGTAACGCAGGAGTCTAATTAAATCCTTTTTTTCATATTGATATTTTCTTTGCTTGTAACGCAGGAGTGCAGCTGCTTGGCCCAAGGTCTTATACGCTGATTTCTTTGAAGACCTGTGGGCATAGCCACTGCTCATGGCATTCCGGGCGGCATTTAACTCTATTGCTGCCACACCCAGCTCTTTAATCCCTTTTGTAATAGGAGAGGCTTGAATCCCTTTCAATAATTCCTCTCTTGTGAGATTTCCATGTTCTAGGTGAAATCCCATGCTGACCGCGGCACATAATTTGTTACCGGGAGCAGTGGTTTGAGATGGTAATTTACCTGGACAAATTGGTGATGCAGAATCAAAGACTGTCTCAGGCAATGGCAAATGAGGGTACAGGGAGTGGTTGGTGGGGGAAGGGGGTTGCAGGCAAGATGGAGGAAGGCTAGTTTTTCTGACCTCAGTGTTTTCAGTTTCCTGGGGCCTTTTCTCTGAGGTGGACGCAGAGGAAGCCACAGGAGCCATGTGAGTGTGTGTCCCCAGATGTTCTATTTCATTTTCTGTCCCCCTTTGGTCATGGTTCTTTTCTGTGATGGGGAAGGCTTGAAGTCCTTCCAACAATTCTTTTTCTGTAAGGCTTTCTTTCTGCTGAAATTCAATGCTAATCACCCCACCCAGGCCAGGTTGTGGCTCAATTGTTCTCAAGGACTGCTTTTCTAAAGAGGTGTGAATGGGCTTGGGTGTGGGTATGGAGAGCTGATACAAAGAATTTGCTGTCTCTGAGGGAGACTGAGCATAAGATGGGGGAAGGGTATTCTGATTGAGTCTGCCTGCTTCTAAAAGCACATGGTTTGAAACTGCTGTCTTTAAACTTTTTTTTTCTATGTGTTCGATGGCCTCTGTACATTTTTGCCAGATTAATCTTTGCTTTATGGGAGCTCTGGGAGCCGTTTGAAGACAATTGCCGATTAAAATCCAGTCTTGGATATTCAGAGTTCCCGCCTGTGAATACCAAGGGCAACGGCAAGCTATTTCACTTATTAATTTTTCTAAGTCCCCCAGGCTGATTTGCGCTATTTTTCTTCTGGTGATGAAATAATGATTATTGATGATTTGCTGCAGCTCCCTGGCATGTAGCCTCTGCTGTACAGTCAAATCACTGCCCATGCTCACGAATGTGGGGAACAAACTTGCTGAGAAATACTTTAAAAATTACTAAGAAGTACTTTTTTAAAAATATTTACGATTGCAAATCTGTTGAACGGTACATACCTTAAGCTATGGCCAGCCGAAATGAGCATGGAGTTTATCATCACGTCACGGGGATCACCAGATGTAGAGTATGGAGGCAAAGAAGACACTTGAGGCAGCTTTCATCGCAGGCAGGAAAAAGACTGGAGCACGCTTTGGCGCTCTCCTTTATTGTACATTCATCCTAAGGCAGATGATGTGTCATTACATGATTGGCTACTTTCCCATAGCAACAGACGAGTCCCTACACTATTGGCTTTGGCTCAGGGGGTGTGCACGGATCATCTCATTGGCTGCTGAAATCTATACCTCCTGACTTTTGTCCTGCCTCTGACTAGGAAACACCCAGCCCTACTTTCAGGCTATCAGGAATAATTATAAGCCAGAGAAATACATGACAGTCAGGTATCCTTTCCTAGGCAGAGAGGCTTAAGCACAAGTGATGCTTTTATTCAGGCAAAGTTCAGGGAGAAGGGAAGTTAATGTTTAAACCCTGATGAAGTGGCTTGCTGGCAAGCGCATATTTCCCACAGCTCCTATCAGCCCCCCCCCCCCCCCCCATACTCAGTACATCTCCAACAGAACACAACTTGGGAAACTTTAGAGCTGATTTCCTCATTAGAGATCAAATCTGTCCTAAAAAAACAAACAAACAAAAAAAGAACCACAATGTGTCTTATTACTGTAAATACGAAAAAAAACCAAAAAGACAATAAATCCAATCTTTAAACTGTGTGTACCCGAAGTGCTACTACTAATTTAAATTAGAAAATTGTAATATATATTTTTATAATAGAAGCCACATCAGCAAGCCAGACGACGGCAGTGGGGTCACTTGCCGTCCGGACTACTCGTCACTTGCGGCGTGATTATTTTCGAGTTTGAAAGTCAATATTTCAATAAATAAATACTTTGATAATGTCATTTGTTCTTTTCATGAAAGATGAAGAATACAGCCCGACAGGGAGATCACGTGATGTGGTGAGTCTGGTAGGACGCGTTCCTCCACACTCCGGCTGCCTCTCCGGCCTTATCCACATTCATCCTGACTATATGACTACTTACTTGGCTACCAAATCAATCCTGCGGTACATCCCGATCTGCGCTATCTGATCCACTGAAATTGAAGTGGGTATATGGCAACCCGAACTCTACGTAGGGATAAAGTTAAACCGCTAGCTACTGGCAGCAAAATGGCCGCTGCAGTGCCAGCCGCTCTTCCTTCAGATGGTGAAACTTTGGAAGAAAAAATATCGCATGCAGTAGTAGCCGCCCTAGATGTGCGTTTACATCAACTATCGGAACAAATTGCTGATGTGTGAGCCTCTTTGACGGAATTTGATGCTCGTGCCGAAAAACTTGAGGGTCGCGTGGGCCTAGCTGAAGATGATATTGGAGTCCTGGAAAAAAGAGTTGAGGAGCTGACTAAGCAAGCGGCGGCGAGTGAGGATAGAATCGACGATCTGGAGAACAGATCCCGTAGAAACAACTTACGGTTTGTCGGTTTTCCAGAGGCAATACCAGAGGCAGATCTCCCGCGCACATTGGAAGCATGGCTGCTTGGGCTTGTCCCTACCTTGGCCTCGCCGTCGGGGGGGCTCTTCGAGAGAGCACATCGCCTGGGCCGGAAGGTGGAGGGAGAGTGGGAACGTAAACCCCGGGTGATTATCGCTCGTTTCCTACATTTTGTGCATCGCTCCCTCGTTCTTCAACACTTTAGGAAAATACGTGAGTTTTCCTATGAATCGCATAGGATTTTGGTTTTTCAGGATTTTTCCTCAAGAGTGACACTGCAGCGCAAGGCTTTTCATGACGTTTGTTCCGAACTGATTAATAAGCAAATAAAATTTGCGCTCATGTTTCCCGCCAAGCTTAAAATTATGCATCAGGGGCAAACTAAAATGTTTGACTCTGCGTCGGAGGCCCGCGTGTTTGTCAATAGCCTTGTCGGTTCGGGTCCTAACCCTGCGGTGTCTTAAGGTGGAACACAAATCTACGCAAGAAATTTCGTGATGTAAGCAATATTCACAAGTTGTTGAATCTGTCTAACTCTTTATAGACTGTGAGATTGTATCATGGCCAAGTTTTGCTTTTGAAACAAGATGCCTGAACAATACGTTTGACCATTGCCTGTTCACAGGATACGTTGCTATTAGCATCTGTAGCTGGCGTTGTGATCTCCTATTTACATCGGGTTGATGTTTCAGATATGTTCTGTTGATTACTATTATTGCTGTTTTACTCTGTTCTATTTAGGCTTAGTTAGGCACATCGTGTGTTATAGTATTGGCACAGCCTGTAATTACCTTTGTTATGGGGCTGGAGAGGCAGCTGAACACATTAAAGAACTACGTGCTATCTCCCCTGATTTATCAGGTTTACTACAGTGGGGAGTGGGAAATGAGGGCCACAACGTTGGGGATCTGGTTTCGGTTCCTGATGGGCCTAGCCTTTTTGAGTGTTCAAGGGAAGGGAGGGATGGGGGGAAGTATAGTAGAGAACCTATGTTACTTGGGGATTTCAGGGGCATGTTCACGGTTGATGGGTTAGATGATGTTCTTCTTTACATGGGGCAGGCTGGAACAACTCTTAGGTACTCCCCTGGGAGAAATGGTTGCTGTTTCTTGGGTATCTATTGAGCTCTACCGGCTGTTACCTCTCAGAGATATGAAAGGTTCTGTATTATGGCAGTAGATGTGGTTACGTTGAATGTAGCGGGGCTGGGTACCCCTATCAAACGGGAAAAGGTTTTTGCCAGACTAACCAGACTCCACGCTAAAATTATATTTTTACAAGAGACTCATATGGTGTCTCATGAAATCCTGAAATTGAGGAAGAAATGGGTTTCCCAACTTTACTATGCCACGGGGTCCTCGAAAAGCAGGGGGGTTGCCATCATGATTCACCAATCTGTTTCCTTTACAAAACTGGAATGTATAGAGGACCCTCAAGGTCGTTATGTATTAGTGAAAGGCTACTTGCTGGGCTCCCCTATACTTCTTGCTTCTATTTATGCTCCGAATGTTTATGACCACACATTTTACACTACATTGCTTTCTCATTTGGTCAGAATAGGAGATTGCCCTATGATCCTGGGTGGGGATTTCAACTTTACAATTGATCCTGAGCTGGATAGACAACCCGCCAGAGGGGGACATCAAAGTAGTGCTAGAAAGGGGCCCAGTTTCCTTTGTAAACATCTAGGTCTTATGGATTTATGGCGTGTATTACACCCTGGTGTCCGAGAATTTACCCATGTGGCAAAGGCACACCCGACTCAGTCAAGGATCGATTATTTGCTTATTTCTGAATCTCTTTTCCATAAATTCACCATATCAGATATCGAAGCGCTGGTGATCTCCGATCATAGTCCGGTGACGGGGACCTTTCAATTGAGTGGTCCTGGAGTGGGGGGGGCAGTGGCGGCTTCCTGCTTCCTTAGCTAATGACCCAGAGTTCCCTGCGTTTCTTAAAAGTAAATGGCAAGCTTTCATGGCAAATAATGCCCAACATCTGGATCAGCCGGTTCTCTTATGGGAAACCACAAAGGCTGTCCTGCGGGGCGATATTCTTAGCTATACTAGTTATAAAAAGAAAAAACTGTGTAAAGAGATTGTTAGCATGGAGAAGAAATTACGAAGTTTGAAGAGACGGGTGTCCATCTCTGGAGATCCCACAATCACTGCCCAGTTTAGGGAAACCCAGATTGCCCTCAATGACCTGTTACACATCCGGGCGGCGCATACTTTGCGCTATCGTCAATTTAACTTTTTCAGGTATGGTAATCGGGCTGGCCGTCTCTTGGCGCGCCTCTTAAGGGCGCAGGAAACATCTAAATTTATTGCCAATCTTCAGAATCAGCAAGGGGTGATAAAATCCAATTCTAAGGATATAGCGCAAATATTCTCAGAATATTACATGTCCTTATATGCTGCTGATCCTGTGAGTGAGGAGGATATACAGAGAGTTTTGCAGGAGTTGCCGCTGCCTAGTCTATCTCCACTGCAGCTTCAGACACTGCAGCGACCTTTTGAGGAGGGGGAGGTGCAGGAGGCGATATACTCACTTCCTAATCAAAAAGCTCCGGGTCCTGATGGTCTGACGTCAGTCTTTTATAAGGCTTTAAAAGACGAGGTTAGTCCCCTTCTTAAATTAGTATTTGAAGTGACGACAATCAGGAGATGCCTAAGACTATGCGAGCTGCAACCATTGTAGTTTTACCTAAGGCCGGCAGAGACCTGTTGCTTCCATCCTCATATCGGCCGATCTCCCTTCTCAACTTAGACATAAAAGTTTATGCCAAAATTTTAGCTACCCGCTTAAAATCTCTTATGCCTCTTTTGATCTCTTCGGATCAAGTGGGATTTGTGACTGGGAGGCGCTCTACTGTTAACATACACAAGGTTTTAGCTACCCTGGAGCTTTGCTCTGCATCTAAGATTTTTGATCCTTTACTAGTGACGTGTGATGCTGAAAAAGCGTTTGATAGGGTAGCCTGGCCATTTTTGCGGCGGGTTTTGATTAAAATGGGGTTTGTAGGCAGAAGTTTTGATTACATCACCTTGTTATACACGAATCCCACAGCCCGGATTTTGGTTAATGGGGAGCTGTCAGATGAAATTGGGTTACAACGGGGCACGCGGCAAGGCTGCCCCCTGTCACCTCTCCTGTTTATTTTAACAGTGGAACCCCTTGTCTGCAAATTAAAAATAACCCCTGAAGTTACTGGTATTCCTGTGGGGGCGGTTTCTTACCTCACCCTCTTGTTTGCTGATGACATCCTTCTAATGTTATCTAAGGCTCGGGTGGCTCTCCCAGCGGCATTGGAGATTTTCCAAATATACCAACAACTGTCGGGTTTTAAGCTGAACCTAGATAAGACAGAGGCACTTGACTTGTCGGGGTCCCTCAGAGACACATGGGATCATTTCCCGGTGAAATGGGCAACTAGTACTATTAAGTATTTGGGCATCATCATACATGCTGATCCTAAAAAATGGTATGCACTTAATATACCCCCCACTATTTCCAAAATGGCTCAAAAATTGCGTGGTTGGCAATCTCTTCCCCTATCTATTCAGGGATGCATTGCTGTAGTTAAGATGGTGATCGCACCCTTACTATTATACAAACTCTTAATGCTGCCGTTTCTGCTTCTCTCCCGAGATCGGCGAACGCTTTATGCTGAGCTTCGCAGATTCTTATGGAGGAATAAGAAACCAAGATTGTCTCTGAATACTTTGATGGCACCTTGGTCTCAGGGGGGGTATGGGCTTCCCAATTTTTATTTGTATTCCCTAGCGGCTAACCTCCGATTTCTTGGAGACTGGTTCTTTGGGACTTCGGAATATACTGATTATACGTTAATATGCATGATGTGTACACCTTATGACCCAAGCTTTATTTTGAACACTTCACCTTCACCTCCAAACATAGATCTCACACGTTTTGTCTTAGTTCTAACAATGCGGAAGGTGTGGAAAATAACGCGCACCATGCTAAATCTCTCTCCAGATGTTTCTCCCCAATTCCCCATGTGGGGCTCCTCGTTGGCCTTTATGTCCACATTCACTTCTCTCCAGAAACTTTCACTACCTCCCAATTGGCCCCTGGGTGCCTTATTGGATTCGGGCACTGGTCAGATGTTTTCATTTACCCACTGTCAAACTTAACTGGGATTTCAGCCATGTCATTTTCTTTTATATGGGCAGCTGCGAGCCAGATCTCGTACCTTGCTCCGGGGACAGGAGGGACGGGTGAGTAATTCCACCTATAATGATTTGATGTCATGTTTTCAAATGCGTAAGGGCTCCCTGTCATGTCTCTATTCTTTTTATGTGACTGTGCAACCTTATCAGATTTACCAGAACTTATCTGCTAAATGGTCTCGTGACTGTGGTGAGGATATACAAAATTATATGCTTAAAAACTCTTATGCAGCTATACCTCAAATAACAAACAATGTTGGTCTTCGAGAGTTACAGCAAAGGATCTTCCATTGCACCATATGTTCCCCTGCCCGGGCCCATCGTATGGGATGTGCACCGTCGGCGGCGTGCCTTAAATGCCCTGAACTGTCGGCTACACTGTTTCATTGTTTGTGGACCTGCTCTTGTATACAGTCCTTTTGGGAATCGATACGTCGATATTTATCCTCCATTTTCCATACGGAGGTCAGATGGTCGTCCTCCTTTTGTCTTCTAAACAACGATGTTGGAGATCAAAGTTTAAATGTGGAGAATATAGGCTTTATATTTAAAGCATGTTTGATTGCCAGAAAGTGTATTATGCTCAAATGGCTGGACTCCGCTCCTCCCACACACACCATGTGGCTTTCTGCCCTAACGGAACTTTATCAACTGGAGTATGGCTCCATGTACAAGAGCTTCACAGCCAAGAAGAAACAGACTTTTCGGGAGCTTTGGTTCCAATATTATCAGACTCTTTCTCCCACGGTACGCCAATCGGCCCCCTTGGAGGGACCGTGATATGTGAGTGCAATTTGATTGCGACCCTGGACTTTGGGTAAAATAATAATGGTCTGGATGACTGGGCTCTCTTGGTTTGGGGCACTGGTTTATGGTGTTCCGGGCCTATACCTATCAACCGTTCTGCTCTATTGTTGTTTGGTATTTGTTGTCCTTTAATGATGTATTGGTCTTTATGGTTCTCTACGGGAGGGAGGGGGGGGGGAGGGTGACCTCATTATAGGCAATATTTAGAAAATAATAATGTGGAGGTACTTGCAATGTATAGCGTGTAACATTATGTGTTTGTGGATATACACAGGTTACTCCAATAAAAATTGTTATTAAAAAAAAAAAAGAATACAGCCCGACAACGGCCGGTGTTTTGCGAAGAAAATCGCTTCTTCAGGAGTCAATTAAACCAAATTTCAATGAATCTAGAACAGATGCTGTTTTAAAAGAAGACACATGTGTCAAAAAATGTATTAATAACATAAAATACTTAGCTTCGAGTGTTACCAGCAAGCGCAAACCTTCATCCCGGACAGTGCTGTCTCTCAAGTGAATTTCTTTAGAACGGGACAGGACAAACCCTGAGTCATTGACCCTTTAAAAAGGCCCGCGTTTTTTGTGAACGTGGTGACGTGTAACGTTCCGTCTCAATGACGGGATGTTACTATAGTAACGTATCAACAATACTAAGCTATCCTAACGCTGTTACTTCAATCAATCAGAAACAAAAAAGGAGTGTTTTTTCTGTTACTTTGACCAATCAGAAATAAAAGGGAGTTTTCACAGAAAAATTTGAAGCTCTAGCGCTGAATTCAGCCCATTAGGTTCAACTGTGTCAAGACGATGAATCCACCGTTGTTCAGCTCGTAACAGTCGGTTGTTAAAATCTCCTCCCCGCCAGCTAGGAAAAAGCTGTTCCAGTACGCAGACTTTTAAACTGTCAAAATTATGCTGGTGTTGGAGGCAATGGGCTGCCAATGGGGCAGATAACCTCTCTGTGGAGATGCAGGACCGGTGTTCAATTAGTCGAGTTTTCAATGCTCGCTGGGTCTTCCCCACGTACCACAAATTGCATGGGCACTGTATTAAATAAATCAATCCTGTAGAACGACAATCTGTAAATTGCCTCAAAATGTGGGTAAAATTGATTCTTGTAAAATGTAAAGATGATGTGTCAATCATTACTTGACATACTGTGCATGTTCCACAGGATGTGTGTGCTCCTATTTTAACCACTGGCTGTGGAACCATAGAGTCAGGATGTACTAATAAATCTTTACAATTAGAACCTCTAGTGAGTGCAAACCGAGGGGTGTCCTGGAATTCATCATGGATCTGCAGTAAATGCCAATTTTGATAAATGATCCTTTTCATGACCGAAGTCATTGATGAAAACGGCAAAACATAAGTCAATGTATCTGTTGATTCCGACATCTGTGGTATAAATAGCCAATCCCTGTTTGTAAATTTAGCACGCGTGTAAGCACGTTTAACACAGCGTGAGGGATAACCTCTCTTGATGAACCGATTTGTCAAAACTGTAGCTTGCTGATGAAACTCATTTGGGGTTGTGCATAGTCTCCGTAACCTAAAAAATTGGCTCACTGGTAGATTTTCTTTTAGAGACCATGGGTGTGCACTTGTGAAATGAAGAAAAGTATTGGATGCAATATCTTTCCTATACATTGTGGTTTCAAAACCATGAGTTTTTAAAAAAAAATTTATGTCCAAAAAATTAATCACCATGGAATTAATCTCTGATGTGAAATGAAGATGAGGATTGCGGGTATTTAACCAATTCAAAAATTCTTGAAAGCCAGAGATGGTGCCTGTCCAGAACAATAGTATGTCGTCGATGTATCTTTTCCATGTTTTTATATGTTGAATAAAGGGATTATTGTTATAAATCCAATTATCTTCGAAAACAGCCATGTAAAGATTCGCTAAGTCCGGAGCCATGGTTGCTCCCATGGCGGTACCGCAAATCTGCTGGTAGAAAACACCTTCAAATGCGAAATTTTTTTTTGTTAAAGCGATATCTAATAAGGCTGACAAAAAACTAGATGGAATTCTATGTGGATGTGGTCGTTGCTCAAAAAATCTCTCTGCAATCAATAACATCTCATCCTGTGGGATCGAAGTGTATAAAGCTTCCACATCAAGGGTTACTAATGTAGGATGAGCAGTATCTTCATGAAAGGTCTCCAAGAATTGAATAATTTGTTGTGAATCCCTGATGTATGACGGCTGAATCCCAACAAAAGGTGCCAAAAAGAAATCTATGAACCTAGAAAGAGGCTCTAAAAGTGAACCTTTACTGGAGACTATGGGTCGTCCTGGTGGATTTACAATATTTTGTGAATCTTAGGTAAATGATAAAACACTGGAACCACAGGGTGGGTGTGAGAAAACCTTGGTCTACTCCTTGTTCGACAATGTGCTTAATCAAATCTGAAAGTGAAGGAGTAGGGTCTGATGCCAGAACGATGTAAAACTGATTATTCTGGAGTTGCCGTTGTGCTTCCATAATATATTGGCTGCGATCCATTAGAACTATTTTACCGCCTTTATCAGCAGATTTGATAATCAGATTGTAATTAGACTTTAACTCCTTTAAGGCTGATGTCTCTGCTCTTGTCAGATTTGAAAAAGACCGATCAGTAGTGAAAGCAGTTCTTAAATCTCGTAACGTGGTTTGATAAAAGGTGTAAATAATAGGATCCACTGGTCCTGGAGGAGTCCATTTGGACTTATTTCTGAGGATGGAAATGTGAATCCACAAAATAATGCTTGATGTACAGCTTACGAACAAATTTAAATAGAGCTACTTCCAATTGGAATAAATCTGCTTTTGGTGTTGGTACAAACGTGAGACCCTTTTCAAGTAAATTCAATTGTGAAGATGTTAACTGTAAAGATGACAAATTTAATATCAATGATTCTGTTGCGTCTGAGACCGGGTTTGCCTGCTGTAATTGGATCCTTCTGTCCAGTGGCCGCCACGGGTCCGTGGAGGGCGTCGGGAACCTCGGCCTCGTACTAAAAAACGATTATCCCCCGAAGTTTCTCTTGTTGATGTGGAGGTAGCATAAGATATTAAATCATCACCTGATGAACTGTCACTATGTGAGTCAAAAGTGACCTTGTTGGGTTTCTTTTTTGCTTTCTCGTCCATCCAAGGGTAAACGTAGCCTTGAGTATAGTCTCTTTCATCTCGTTGTAATTTTTCTAACTTCATCTTCTTCAGATCGTCCTTGAATTTGTCAAGTAATTCATTAGTGTGTTGAAGTTTCTCAGTATAAATATCTGCCTCCAAGGAACTAGATAATTGTGTCTGCAAAAGCTGAATTTCACTTTGAATCTCAATTTCTTTTACTTGTGCTGTTTTAGTAATTAAGACCATTAGGTCTAAACTACATTTGTTTAAAACAGCATTCCAGTTAGATAGAAATTCAGGGTCCTCATTATATAGATGTGGAGCTTTCAGTATCCTCAGCCCCCGTGGAATCTTCTGATGGCGGCAATACTCCAATAGAGTCTCTGCATGTAATGTAGTTCTATCTAACGACATCTTACAGGTCTTACTTTATCAATGCGTAGTAGTATATCTCGATGATATACTGATCTTTTCCCAAGATCTGCAAAGTCATTAGGAGGATGTTAAGAAAGTCCTAAGATGCCTGCATGAGTACCACCTTTATGCAAATCTTGAAAAGTGGGAATTCCACAAAGAAACTGTACCCTTCCTGGGATACATTGTTTCTAAGAAGGTTTTCAAATGGACCCCAAGAAACTTGAGAGTATCCAGGACTGGCCTCAACCCACAGGCCTGAAGGCATTACATAAGAACATAAGAAATTGCCATGCTGGGTCAGACCAAGGGTCCATCAAGCCCAGCATCCTGTTTCCAATAGAGGCCAAACCAGTCCACATGAACCTGCAATTACCCAAACACTAAGAAGATCCCATGCTACTAATGCAATTGCATCACTTTTTGGGCTTCACCAATTACTACCAATTCTTTATTAAAAACTACTCATCATTGACAGTCCCTCTAACTGCTATGACCAAGAAGGGAGACACCCCTGCCAATTGGTCTCCAGAAGCCATCTCAGCTTTCCTGATGCTCAGACTTTTCAGAAGAAGCCATGTCTCCGCCACACTGACCCACACCATCCTTTCATTGTTGAGGTTGATGCATCAGACATTGGTGTGGGGGTGGTTCTAAGTCAGTATAGCGAATCCAATGTGCTACATCCTTGCTCCTTCTTTTCTTGGCGATTCTCACCTGCTGAGAGAAATTATGGGATCAGAGACAAGGAGCTTCTCACAATAAAGCTGGCTTTTGAAGAGTGGCGTCCTTGGCTAGAAGGCACACAACACCAAATAAGAATCTGGAGTACCTTCAACATGCTCAACGACTCAACCACCGTCAAGCAAGATGGTCTCTGTTTTTCAACAGATTTGACTTCCTTCTAAAGTATCGTCCGGGAGAGAAGAATACTCGGGCTGATGCCCTATCACGATCTTTCTCACCTCAGGAGGTGCCAGAAGAACCCCTTCATATCATTGATCCCAAAAGAGTGGTTCTTGCAGCCACCCACACGGTACATGCCGGGAAGATGGTGGTGACCAGGAATTTAAGGAAGAAACTGTTGAAGTGGGCACACGATTCCCATCTGGCAGGCCATCCAGGACAGAGTTGTACCCTAGCTATGTTGCAAAGATACTATTGGTGGCCCACCATGAAGAAGGACGTACAAGCATATGTAGGTTCCTGTGCTGTCTGTGCTAAGCAAAAACTACCACCTGGGCATCCTTGGGGCCTATTACAGCCTCTACCATCGCCGGATGACCCATGGACCCATATCGCCACAGATTTCGTAGTGAACCTGCCATCATCCAATGGTAATAACACCATATGGGTTACGGTCGACCATTTCTCTAAAATGGTACATTTTGTAGCACTACCAGGATTAACCTCTATTACTGAGTTAGAAAAACTCTTTATTAAACACATCTTCCGTCTTCATGGGATGTCTAAACATATCCTATCCGACAGGGGAGTGCAATTTACTGAAAAGTTTTAGAGAGCATTATGTCAAAAAATGACATCGCCTTGGACTTAACCTCTGCCTACCATCCTCAGTCTAATGGTCGGACTGAGAGGATGAACAGAATGCTGAAACAATTTCTGCGATCATATGTCAATTCTAGACAGAACGACTGGGCTGAATTACTGCCTTGGGCAGAATTTGCCATCAATTTGCATCCTGCTTCCTCGACGGGGTCTTCCCCTTTCCAGCTTGTTTACGGAAGACACCGTTACCTCCTCTGCAAATTCCATTGTCAGTAGCCTCTCCTGCTGCCCAGGCTACCACAGCAGAGTTATCCCAACTTTGGAGACAGAAGAAAGAGCTTCTCCTCAAAGCAGGACAAAAGGCATAGAGAACACATGATGCTCATCATCAAAAGGCACCCCAGTTTCAGCCTGGAGACAAAGTTTGGTTAAGCACCAAGTACCTTCGACTTAAGCTTCCTTCAGCAAGATTTGTTCCTCGCTTTGTGGGACCCTTTCCCATCCTTCGGCGATTAGGAAATCTGACTTACAGTCTAAAACTGTCTCCATCAATGAAGATACACAATGCATTTCATGTATCTCTACTAAAGACAGTGATACTCTCCGAATTCTCCAGGAAAGACCCTGAACCTACCAGCCTGGATACAGAAGATGGCACTGAATATGCCATAGATGACATCCTTGATGTACATAAAAGAAGCAAGACATGGGAGTATCTCATCTCATGGGAGAACTATGGCCCAGAAGAAAACTCCTGGGAACCACTGGCCAATATTACAGATAAAGAGATGGTACGTCAATTCCACCTGGAACACCCATGCAAGCCCAGACCACCTGGAAGAGGTCTTGGAGGGGGCCCTTTGATGGGGGGTTCTGTTGCATCCATCGGTCGCAGACAGCTGCGACCACTCTGCCTTACCTCTTTATTTCCCTTTTCTCCATCCTTGGGTAAGATGGCTGCCTCCGGTGCCGAATGCTGAGGGCCTCGACGTCTCCAACCTAGCACGGGCATTCCAGTCCACCATGCACATCTCCTATGCTCAAATACACGTCATGGCGGGAACCTCGGGGGCGTCCCCACAGAATAACATCAATATCTCCAGGTATATCAAGCCTCCACTTTGCTACCACCTTTGAGTTAGCAAGGACTTCGGTTTAACTGCTCTGACCGCTCTAAGCTGCACGCTTAGATGCCGCTTTCACTCCAAGGGCCTCACTCCTCCAGAAGCTCGACAGCTGCTCCTCGGGTGTCTCTCACTTCCAACTTCCCTTCGGGGCCTCCACTAAGACAACTGCTTCTCAGGGGTCTTTCTCTCTCTCTTCTCCATTTCAGTATATCGGACTATCAGGTACTTGCTCCTTGAGGGCCTACAGCCTATGTATCCTGCACCACGGACCTTCGGTTCCACCATTTCATCATCAGGAAGATGCCTACATTCCTGTGAGTACCTCTACGATCCAGTGCTCCAGCTCCACCCACCAGCTGCGGCGTTACCTGCACAGAGAGCTCCCGCCTATCGAGCCTGTTGAACGTATTGGCACCTCGTGGATCTCAGTGCCTCAGTGCCTTACCTTCCTGCCTACATCATCTATCTACAGCAGTACAATAAAGCCTTCCATCCATCCTGTGTCTGCTATCTCAGTTCAGCCTATCGCTGTGGTTCCCTATGGGGCTCCACCCCGTGGGCGGAGTCTTCTCCTCAGCGACCAAGGGTCCACAATGCCACAAACACAACACTACATATTACCAGCATTAGTAGCATGGGATTTATTTAGGTACTTACAAGGTACTTGTAACCTGGATTGGTCACGTTAGAAACAGAATGCTGGGCTTGATGGACCCTCGGTCTGACCCAGTATGTTGAAAACTAGACTTAACAGAACATAAAATCTACATCTGTAAACTAAAGCAACTCATGCTGATAAGCTGGGAGAAACTCAGAGAGGAAATTGGAGTACCCCTGGTACCTGCCAGCCCTGTCTCATGTGACTGAGATCACAACATAAAAGAGGGCCCTGTCATCATTTCAAACAACCCTGCCATTGTTTGGATAGCACTTTTTTTGCTGCTACTTACTGTTGCTGCTATTCCTGCACTGAGCACTTTAGCGCCTGTCTCAGCACTCCATCAAGCTCACTGCAACTCATGCTGATAAGTCAGGAGAAACTCAGGGAGGAAATTGGACTAACCCCGGGGCTGCCAGCCCTGCCCCATGTGACTGTGATGACATCATCTTAGAGGGCCCTACTGGCATTTAAAACAGCCCTATTGCTGGCGGGCTGAAGGCGAAGGGCTACAGGCAAAGGGCTTGCCCCTTTGTGTGCAGCTTTATGGGCTCCTGAGTTACAGAGGGATTCAAAATTAGTGGCTTATATTCTCTTTGGTGAGTGCTTGCTTTGCTCTGATGTTTATTTGAACATATGTGAAAATGTGGCTTAAATCACTTTTAATTTCTAATTTGTGTTATAGCTTGTATTAATCTATCCCAGCAGACAAGGAGGATACAGAAAAGAAAACAGTACAAAATGCCTCCTTGGCAACTAGTCTCACTAAAACGAGGGGGTTTCATGAATTCCAGTGACAAATTCTAAGAAAGATCTGCATTTAGAATATATTAATTCAAGATCGGTGAAGAAGAAAGAACAATTTCTTCAGGATGTTATTCTGGATTCTAGTTTAGATATACTATTGGTTACTGAATCTTGGCTACAAGATTATGATACAAAATCCTTAAATCTAATTTATCCTTCCACAGTTTCTTATAAAATTGCCCTAGATTAGGGAGAAAGGGAGGGAGAGTCCTTATGATTTATAAATCCACTTAATGTAGAAGTGTTCATAGTATGCTGAAATCTTGCTGTTTCGCATTACTCCTTAGGTGATTTCCTAGTGTACTTCCCTCCAGGATTTATATTGTCGGATATAACTAAATTAACTGAGCATTTGGCAAACTTACATTTGTTATATGACAAGTTGATTATTATTGGTGATGTCAACATGCATGCAGATGATTCAGACATCATATGGCTTCCTGGCTACTTCCTGGCTACTCTAGCCCCCAAGTTCAATCTCCCTGTTATATGTAACTGTGCTTTGGCCTTCCTGTTATATGGTTTATTTTGTTAGTCCCTAAGTTCCATGTAAACTGGTTTGATATGAATCTTGTCATGAAGGTCGGTATAGAAAATGTTAAATTAAATAAATTAAATAAATCATATGCTATTGAATTGCTAACTGCAATGGAAACAATTAAAATGATCCAGTTAATAACACAACCTACCCTTAGAGCAGGTCATGTTATTTTGTGCAAATGAAAGGTTAAAAGATGTGCAGATAAGTGATATTTTGTAAATGGAATTGATTGATCATAGACTGATTGTATTCCAGTTAAAGGATAGTGGACCTGTAAAATGCAAACATCATTTGCAAATGAGAACAAAATTAGTACATCCATTAGTAGAGAATCAAGTGTTTAAATTTCAATGGCAACAGGAATATTCTAAATTAACTGGTCATACTGATGCAGCTACATTAGATGTAGGCCAACAGGTTGAATTCTGGAACACCTATCTAAGTAATACTTTTAATGTCCTAGCTCCTCCAAAGAAGGTAAAAGAGAGATGTGGTTGCAAGAGGGCACCTTGGTAAAATAATGACCAGACAGTCCAGAGAAGACTGGTCAGGCAAGTGGAATGGGTTGGTGTAAAAAATGTGATGAGACATCAAAGGTTATCTATCTTAATTACTTTTGTAAATATAAACAGGAATGCCTAGACATTATGGATAAGATAAAGGGTTCGCTATCTTGTCATAAAGAACTATTTTTTAAAGTACAAACTTTAAAAAAACAGTAATGCACCCAGACCTGTATCCTAGCTTTGATGTATTTTCAAGAGACATTAAACTTTCTGCTCAGTATGTGGTTGCTGAAAGTGATGTTAAATACAGTCTAGCAATAGATTCCCAGACCCTGGTAAAATCATCAGATTTCAATCCAAATTCACTTGTTGATATTGGATCAGTGATAAGTGGGCTTCGCTCAAAGTTGTCAAGTTTAGAGCCTTGCCATTTTGTTTATGTAGAATATATGAAAGATGTTGCATTTCAGGTAATACATTCAATAGTCAATGCATCTTTAGAGAGTGAATTAGTTCCTAGTGTGTTAAAAGAATTTACAATTAAACCACTTCCAAAGACTGCCTCATTAACACCGGATGTTATAGATAATTACAGATCCATAAAGCAAAAGGAAGAGTCAGAAGATGAATGCAACTACAAAACAGTCCAGTCACCAAGATAGCATTCAATATAGTTTTTGTTAAACTTCTCAAATGTGATTGAATATTAGGGATGTGAATCGTTTTAGGACGATTAAAATTATCGTCCGATAATTTTAATATCGTCTTAAACCGTTATGGAACACAATACAATAGAGATTCTAACGATTTATCGTTATAAATCGTTAGAATCGTGAGCCGGCACACTAAAACCCCCTAAAACCCACCCCCGACCCTTTAAATTAAATCTCCCACCCTCCCGAACCCCCCCCAAATGACTTAAATAACCTGGGGGTCCAGCGGCGGTCCGGAACGGCAGCGGTCCAGAACGGGCTCCTGCTACTGAATCTTGTTGTCTTCAGCCGGCGCCATTTTCCAAAATGGCGCCGAAAAATGGCGGTGGCCATAGACGAACACGATTGGACGGCAGGAGGTCCTTCCGGAACCCCGCTGGACTTTTGGCAAGTCTTGTGGGGGTCAGGAGGCCCCCCCCAAGCTGGCCAAAAGTTCCTGGAGGTCCAGCGGGGGTCAGGGAGCGATTTCCCGCCGCGAATCGTTTTCCGTACGGAAAATGGCGCCGGCAGGAGATCGACTGCAGGAGGTCGTTCAGCGAGGGTTCCGGCGCCTCGCTGAACGACCTCCTGCAGTCGATCTCCTGCCGGCGCCATTTTCCGTACGGAAAACGATTCGCGGCGGGAAATCGCTCCCTGACCCCCGCTGGACCTCCAGGAACTTTTGGCCAGCTTGGGGGGGGGCCTCCTGACCCCCACAAGACTTGCCAAAAGTCCAGCGGGGGTCCAGAAGGACCTCCTGCCGTCCAATCGTGTTCGTCTATGGCCGCCGCCATTTTTCGGCGCCATTTTGGAAAATGGCGCCGGCTGAAGACAACAAGATTCAGTAGCAGGAGCCCGTTCCGGACCGCTGCCGTTCCGGACCGCCGCTGGACCCCCAGGTTATTTAAGTCATTTGGGGGGGGGGTTCGGGAGGGTGGGAGATTTAATTTAAAGGGTCGGGGTGGGTTTTAGGGGGTTTTAATGTGCCGGTTTTGCGATTTTTCGATTTTTCACGATTTTTCACGATATTTTACCCCCCCAAATGGCAACAATACGATTCCCTCCCCCTCCCAGCCGAAATCGATCGTTAAGACGATCGAGGACACGATTCACATCTCTATTGAATATCTCAGTTTATAAAGATCAACAAAAAAAGACACAAATGTTGCAAACAAAAAAAGATGGTAGAAGGACCATCATAACTCCCGTACGCGCAAATAATTTTTGTTGCATGAATTGCCGGGCCATAGATAATCATAGGTCTATTTTTCAGATATGAATAAATTGACACATCAATCTTAATTTTTTAAATGTTTTTTTTTACTGCAATTGTTTAATAGTTGGAAGGATCAGCAGCAGCAGAAGAGCTCGTTCCTAAGGTATCCATACCTGATATAATGCTATGTTTCGTTCGGCATCTGGATACTACATAAAGACACATTCCTTGAATGCCCCCTGATGCAGTTTCGAATGAAACATAACGTTATGTCAGGCGCGGATGCACTAGGAATGAGCTCTTCTGCTGCTGCTGATCCTTCCAACTATTATGGGAAGTATTTTTTAATTTGCAGTTAAAAAAACTTTGAAAAAAATTAAGATTGATGTGTCACTTTATGCATATCTGAAAAATGGATCTGATTATTTATGACCTAGGCAATTCGTGCAACAAAAATTATTTGCATGTAAGGGTGTTATGACGGTCTTTTTACCATCTTTTTTTGTTTGAGACAGTTGTGTCTTTTTTTGTTGATCTTTATAAACTGAAATATTCAGTCATATTTGAGAAGTTTAACAAAAATAGATAATTATAGACCAATTTCAAATCTCCAAACTCTTGAAAATTTTGGAGAAATGCATATTTTTATAGTTAGATCAATTTCTTCAAAATCAGGCAATATTTGACAATAATCAATATGTACAAAACATCTACTATAGTGTCTATTTGATGACTTACTGTTGTGAACCTGCCTGCGAGGAGCGCGGGCATGCTCCCTACCTCCCGTGGCCAGTCGGGCTACTAACGCCTTTCCCTCCGAGACAGTCGTGCCGCTGTGTCCGGGCTCTTCCCTGGCTACCTCCTGCCCTGCGCCGCAGGGCTGAGCCACTGGGAGCTCTCCCTCGTGGTCGGGGCCACGGCTGCCGCTCTTGCTCTCCTCGACATGCTGCAGCTGCTCCCGGGGTCCTCGGGAGGCAAGGAAGCCGTCCTTGCCGTGCCGGGTTCTTCAGCCGGCAGGGAAGCTGTCCCTGCCGGTGCCTGTTGCTGCTGGGTCCCTGCCGGTGCCTGCAGTCCTCCTATTCTCCCTGCTTGATTTCTTTGTGGCTGGAAGCCGCTCCTGCAGCCTGCCTTCCTCCAGCTTCTTGGCATGGCTGCTCCCACTGCCTGCCTGCTTCTTGGGCCTTCCACGTGGCTGGGAGGACGCCACCAACGATCCTGCTTCTCTTCTCTAGCTCTGCTTAGGCACGGGCACGCGCCTCTCTTCTCCTTTTCAAGGGCTAGCCAGGTGTGGCCCTCTCCTAGCTCCTCCCCGGGCATTGGCCTGTTCAGCCCTACAAAAGGGTCCAGCATTGATTCTAGTGTGGCCTTCACAAGGAGTTCGACACTCCTGGGATCCTTCTGTCCTTCGTCCCAGGAGCAGTCCCTGTTCCAGCACTTCTTCAAGGTCCTGTGTTTCCTGTTCTTCATTGGAGCTCCATGTCCCATCCAGATGTCTGTGATCCAGTTCCTGTTGTCCATGTTCCAGTCCAGATGTCCGCCTGCTGTTTCTGATGTCCATGATCCAGTCCTGAGGTCTGTCTTCTGATCCTGTAGTCCGTGTTCCAGTCCAGATGTCCTGAACCCCAGGTTCCTCGTTGTTACCCTTCTTGGCGTGCCATGTCGTGGTCCACGACCAGTCCCACGGGCGGGCTGTGTAGGGCGCCTTGTGGTGCAATGCCTTCCTCTCTTCTGCAGCACAAGCCTCCGGGAGACTTCTGCTTCTGTCCTTGTCCCTGGTTTACGGAGTCCCTTGTGCTTGCTCCTTCCATGCTAAAGACTCTGCCAGTACCTGTGCCATCCCAGTGTGGTCCATGACCAGCCACTGGCGGTGTGTGGGGCTTGCCACGGTGCAGGCCTCTACAGCTTCTGAGACATGCTCCATTCATAACTCCACTTCTCGTCTGGATGCTTTTCGAGTCCAGTGTGGTCCGCGACCAGTCCCGTGGGTGGACTGTGTAGAGCGTGCTGCATCTCAGTCTCAACCCAGTACTTTGCTTGACTCTCCTGAATACCTTGAATCTTGCTTGACTCTCCTGAATACCTTAAACCTTGCTTGAGTCTCCTGAATACCTTGAACCTTGCCTGAGTCTTCTGAATACCAAATACCTTGTTCCTGAGTCTCGTCTCTGCATCCAAGTACCTCGTTCCTGAGTCTTGTCTGTGCATTCAAGTACCTCGTTGCTGAGTCTTCGTCTGAATCTCCATGTTCTGGTCTTTGTTGCCCCGGCCTACATCTGGCTTCTGCTTCTTGCCGTTACCCAGCGGCAGGTCCAAAAGGGCTTGGAACAGTCGGAGGACTGCTCATAAGACCACCATTGCGTTGATGGTCTTCCCAAAGCGTGCAGGTCC